>NC_136070.1:262781086-263318586 GCF_964261635.1 Lissotriton helveticus | reverse complement strand
TCGCCCCCTATCTATCTAGCTATCGCCCCCTATCTATCTAGCTGTCGCCCCTCACTCTAGCTGTCGCCCCTCACTCTAGCTGTCGCCCCTCACTCTAGCTGTCGCCCCTCACTCTAGCTGTCGCCCCTCACTCTAGCTGTCGCCCCTCACTCTAGCTGTCGCCCCTCACTCTAGCTGTCGCCCCTCACTCTAGCTGTCGCCCCTCACTCTAGCTGTCGCCCCTCACTCTAGCTGTCGCCCCTCACTCTAGCTGTCGCCCCTCACTCTAGCTGTCGCCCTCACTCTAGCTGTCGCCCTCACTCTAGCTGTCGCCCTCACTCTAGCTGTCGCCCCTCACTCTATCGCCCTCACTCTAGCTGTCGCCCTCACTCTATCGCCCTCACTCTATCGCCCTCACTCTATCGCCCTCACTCTATCGCCCTCACTCTATCGCCCTCACTCTATCGCCCTCACTCTATCGCCCTCACTCTATCGCCCTCACTCTATCGCCCTCACTCTATCGCCCTCACTCTATCGCCCTCACTCTATCGCCCTCACTCTATCGCCCTCACTCTATCGCCCTCACTCTATCGCCCTCACTCTATCGCCCTCACTCTATCGCCCTCACTCTACCTGTCTAACTATTGCCCTCACTCTATCGCATCACCACAACATCACTCAGCGGCACCACAACATCACTCAGCGGCACCACAACATCACTCAGCGGCACCACAACATCACTCAGCGGCACCACAACATCACTCAGCGGCACCACAACATCACTCAGCGGCACCACAACATCACTCAGCGGCACCACAACATCACTCAGCGGCACCACAACATCACTCAGCGGCACCACAACATCACTCAGCGGCACCACAACATCACTCAGGGGCATCACAACATCACTCAGGGGCACCACAACATCACTCAGGGGCATCACAACATCACTCAGGGGCACCACAACATCACTCAGGGGCACCACAACATCACTCAGGGGCACCACAACATCACTCAGGGGCACCACAACATCACTCAGGGGCACCACAACATCACTCAGGGGCACCACAACATCACTCAGGGGCACCACAACATCACTCAGGGGCACCACAACATCACTCAGGGGCACCACATCACTACTCAGGGGCACCACAACATCAATCTGTGCAACCATTCAACAACAACTGGTTCAAATATGTTCTCTCAATGTTTCAAGTTTTATAATAAATGTCACAAAAAGATGTTAATATTTCACTTCTGTTCTTGGATTTGGTCATAATAAAATATACTGAACATAATCTTCACAAAAGTTATTTACAAAAGTTTAAGCTATTGCCATTATAAATTAAAATATCTTTTATTTAAGTATTAATTATTTAAAAAAATTAAAAGCCATTGTTATTTGTAATAACAATACATCTAAGTCACGTAAATACAACACATATTGCATTACAAATGCTATAGGTGTCACATTTGCGAAAGTTATAACTATTGGCATTGTAAATGACAAAGCTATTAATTTCGATATTTTCAAAACCAACACATAAATAAAAAAATTGTCATTTACAATACCAATAACTCAAACTTTCCTAATACGAGACCTATTGCATTGCAAATGCTTGTTTAAGTTACCAACTGAGTGTGTTCCCCCCGCCTGTTTTCACATCATAGTCTACCTGGCCGCTTGGGTTAGCGTTAGACTTCTTCAGCCAGGCCCTTCTATTTATAGTACGCCTCGCGACAATCATAGTAACGTTTTACTTAAGAACAGAATACACAGTCAAATCCTTGAAAATCATCCTGTGTTTATTGACATCTCTGCAGGAGCTGACCTACCAGTCGCCCTGACTACCGCCTGACTCGCTCAGCCACGCCTTTCAATGCAACTTTATTGTTCACTTCGTGGCAACACGCTTCTAATCATAGCAGCCTTGACACGACAGCTCTCTCACTAATAACTTAGTGGTGTCCCATTTTACACGTTGATTAGATTCTCCATTCTGTGTACAAAGAGCATTGGCAAGACTTTTTTCCTTAGAGTTAGCGCTCTATCTCCAACAGACACCCGGCAGCAAACCGATTGGAGCCTTATCCCTCACTTCCAGGACTGACGCTGGGAACCACGCCCCCGCCGGCACCGTCCACTGCCTTCGTTAGCGATCGCGGACCCCGCCATACTATCCACGGGATTCAGATAGAGGGAGAAGACAGGTTCCGAACGGGTGCCTGGCGTTGCGGGCGCGAGTCCTTCCTTCACTACTAAAAGCTAAGTATCGTTCCTTACCCGACTGTGGCTGTGTTTTTCCTCCGTTTCCTTTGTAGGGTATGTCACTTTCACCTCCACCCCCCTCCCAAGACCCATGGGGCGTGGATCGCTCACATAACAAGTGAGCATTTATTTTGTTCTATTGTGTTCTTTTTATACGTGTTCGGTGCATGAAGGTGTCGGGTTGTAGCCACGTATCTCTGGCTCACTGGCCTCATTCGAGGGCCCATTGATCTACAAAACCTACACCACCATTACCGCTAAACGCCCGAGTAGGCGTGCAGGTGTCATAGTGTATACGAAACGTTTCCTGATGTTTGCACCATCACTATCCGCCATTTCCTCGGCTAGAACCACCACCACTGTAAAATACGATTTCGGCAGTTTTCTGGTAAACCTCCTGAGGCTTCTAACCAGAGCGCTTTCTTTGAGCATGGTTTATTTACGAGTAAACCTGATGAGCCAATGCACTAATTATGTGTTTTATATGTTTGTCTGTCAATTTTGTATTTTCAGATCCAACGGGCTCCTCTGATTTAGAGGTAACCCCACAAACCTATTGGTTTGTTTACACACTTTTTTCACGGCTTTTTAACTTTCACGCCCTCAGGTTAGGGTGGGCCTTAGCGTGCCCATACCGCCGAGGTACACTTTCCCATGGTCCTGAAGAATGCCCAGTAAATTAAACGACAAGGGCAGAAACATGTTGACCCCACTGAGTGGAAATAGCCAAATAATTTATTTGGTAAATTTCCCTACACATAATTTTTAATATGTCAGATTGGCTACCAAATAAAAAAAAATTCGTAAGACCCATATTTACTGCTGGACCTCTTTGGGTCCCCTTAAAGATTGGGAACTCCTCTTTTCATGTTGTTCTTGATGTATTTTGCCCTGGTGGGTTGTTCCCTCCCCCTTTATCCTGTTTAGGCTTCAGGGTCCCTCTTCTGTTTTTTATATTTTTGTATCGAAAAGTGATCACATCAAATCATACCAAGCCGTGAAAGAAAAATTCCAGTTAATTAAATCAAAATTCTTTAAATCCATCCAATCACACCACTTCCTTGAGACACATAAACCGGATTTGAACACTCTCCCAGAACATAGTCCACTGGAGGCTAAACAAATTGTTGGTAATCTGGAACTCAAAAAGGTTTCACAGGTATATTGCACACTCGTCTTAAATGCACCAGATAAGTCCAAGCACTTAAATCTCAATGGGAAACCGACTTGGACCTTCGGGATGATGATGACTACGACAATGATGAGTGGAGGAAAGCAGTGACGGTTACATGCAAATTGGCCATTGCAGCCAAACTGCATGCATTTCAATTTAAATTCCTCCATAGATTCCATTATTCTTCAAAATACCCCTGGATGATGGGTCCGGGTGCATCCCCAAAAGTTCTTGAGATGTGGACGGGCACCAGAAGACTTCTGTCATGCAAGATAGGGATTTGCGACTATCCAGAAATATTGGCTAATGGTCTCACCTGTTCTGGGGAAGGTGTAAAACAGTGTTTTTCTATAAAATAGTGATTTGGGGTATTTGGAGGAAGAAGGAAACACAAAGGTGCAATACTCCTTGATTGAACGGTAGCTCTTACTGCCTAAAAGTAACATTACCAGAATTGGAAGTCTACTACTGCACTCCCACTATGGGAGTGGCTGAGGAGGATGGACCCCAGTCCACAACTGAATGTAATATCTACAAGGTTGGAGGCAGTCCATATAAGCATGTATAATGTGAAATGGATGCAGTCTCCTAAAAAGGCCAATAAAATGCTGTAGAATAAAATTACAGGCTTTATATCAGAATGGTGTTTATAGCGGTTACCTGCCTATTTCCAATTTTATTCTAGCTCCTAAAACTCCCAAACTTGACATAAAAGTACATACATACCGTATGTGCGTTACTATGTATTGCATGGAGTACATTTTTAGGTCTCGCTAGAGCCAGTGCATGCGCTAGTCTGGCAAGACATTTAGTGAGGGGGGGCTTTAGAAATGCGACCACAAGCTTTAGCTTGTGGCCTAAAGCATGCTCTTACGCGCGCAGCAGACATCTGGCTCTCCTCACGATCAGGCGCCATATGCCCTTCCTCTCGCTTGCTCTCCAGACCAGCGCATGCCCCTCCCCCACCACAGAGCGCGTCTCCGGCCGCAGGTCTGTATTCCAACTCACTGTCCCACTTTCACTTTCGTTACCAATGCTTGTTCAGCTTGATTTAAAGGCTCAGTCCTTTTATTTCCTCAGCCAACACTCGTGGACAATAAGTTATTGCCCTTTGAAGCAGCAGTCTTTGTTTTAAAATGTTTAAATACACATTCTTACAGCATACTCGCAGAATACATTTTGAAAATGTCTTTGTATAATTCATTACGATGTTGGCAGGCAGTCTCATTATGACGAAAATAAATGCAAAGTGGCGTGATGCGTTTTCAATTCTCTGCGCTTGCTTCACACCTTCTCCCAAGCTGCTGTAATTTGATGATTCAGATCAAGGATCCACGGGATATTATCAACATTACCAGCCATACACTGCCTAATGCCAAACCAAAGATCCCTTCCTTTTTTTAGACAGAGGACGCAGGGGGAGGGGATGCAGAGGAGAATGGAGGGCACCACCAGCCCCAGATCAGGGAATATTCAGAACACGACGCAGAACGTACAACAGATACAATTATAACCACAATGAGAGACAGAATAGTGGCAATGAACTCATTCCCATTTATAACCTCTCTAAACATCCTCTGACCGATATTGAAGAAAGAGTGCTGCACAAAGGTTTATCTTTCGTTCCACTGACTTTGCAGGACCCAGTGAATACTAAAACTGAAGTACTGCAATTTCTGTGCAAAATCAGACTAAAAATATATTTTTCTAATTTGGACGAAACTACTGAATTAAATTAAGTCCACTTTTTGCCCTGACAGTACAACTATGCCAGACGAAGTTTTATATTTCGAAGAGCAAATATTGAAGGAAATCAATGAATTTATTTACACGAAAACCTTCTTTAAACCTAATTTCTCTAAACAAGAAATGTCAGCACTTAAATCTGTCCAAGAACCCCCTTACTGTAATTAAACCCGCAGATAATGGGGGAGGAATTGTTTTATGGGACTCAGAGGAATATGATAACGTGATATTGAACCAACTCCACAATATAGAACACTATCGCCCTATTAGTGAGAATCCCACTCCACGATTGAAGGCCCAAATTTTGCATCTTACGACGCAAGCCTTGAATGAGGGGTATATCTGTAAGAAGGAATAGGGCTACCTGAATTTAACAACACAAAAAATTCCTAATATCTACGTTTTACCAAAAGTCCATAAGGACACAGTAACTCTCCTGGTCGTCCAATTATTGCAGCTTGTGGGTCCTTATTGGAACCACTGGCCAAATATATTGATGCGTTCCTAAAACCTTTTGTCCCATTAACAGAAGCCTACATTAGGGACTCTATGGACTTCATTGCCAAAATTGAAGATTCAGTATTCGAAAGTGACCAGCAGTTGTTGGTCACTTTCGATATTGAACGTTTATACACAAACATACCGCAAGAGGAAGCTCTACTTGTTCTAGACACAGTGTTAGATGGGAGACCTAGACCCCATGCAGTACCCACACATTTCATCTCAGCCTTGGCTAAAATTTGTTTAAAAATAACTTCTTTTCATTTAAAACGATTTGTTTATACAAGTAAAAGGAGTAGCCATAGGCTGTTGCTTTGCCCAGGAGAGTGCCAATTTAGTTATGCATACTTTTGAGAGAAATTATATATTCCTTGAGACAACCCCCTTTAAATCTCATATCGTGCGATGGAGTCGATTTATCGACGATATCTTTATGATATGGTCTGGGACTGTAGAAGAACTCTTAGTATTCCATAATTGGCTCAATGCTCGTTCTGTTGATTTGAAATTAGAGGTGTGCCTCTACACTAAGCCCACAGATCGCAATACCCTATTACATTTTACCATTGGACACCCCAGGATCCTTAAAGAGAACCTGCCTTACGGGCAGTTCTTAAAGTTCCGGCGCAATTGCACCAATACAACTGATTATTTTGAACATGCCGAGAAATTACAAACCAAGTTATGTAATAGAGGATATCCAAGGAAATTGGTGAGGACAGCCCTCAAAAGAGCGTGGTTTACCCCACGCGAAACCCTACTTAGTCCGAAGGAAAAACAGGACACAGATAGGATGACTTGTGTCCTTACATACAATCCTAAAGCAAATAAAATCAAACAGATTATCCTGAGAAACAGGAGACTGATACAACAGTTTGATATTCCCAAGCCTTTATTTGCATTTTGTTGTGTGTACGGTTACCACCAATTCCAAATCGGTGACAATAAATGGCAAGAAACACAAACAAACTTCTCGAACTGTAACACCAAAAATGTGGTGTACTGTATCACAGGTCCTTGCGATAAGACGTACATAGGACAAACATCTCAAAATGAGAAGATGAGAATTATTCAACATCAGTCGAGAATCAGATGTAAAATGCAGGGAGCTCCAGTGCTACACCATTACGTTGAATTTGACCATAACGAAAATGATATCAGGTGGTCAGTACTACTGGTGGTAAGAGCCCAAAGTAAAGTGACTTTACAAATGACACTGAATAAACTAGAGGCACGGATGATTGAGAAATATCAAACTGTGAGGGTGGGCTTGAATGATCGCGATGAACTCTGGGCACTTATAAGATATTAATTAGTGTGTCATCTGAGTTTGGTTATGTGCAATTGCTTCATATATGTGTATGACTTTGTTTGTTCAGCTGAACTTGCGTTGTCTCTCCCGTACAATATTGCTGTATGTTTTTATTAATATATCTCTGTATATTTGATTGTGTATGTTTTGTATATTTTTGTATATAAATATATATATTTGTATTTGACCTTTTTCCCTTGGAAGATTGTGTGTGTATGTACACTGCTTGATTAGTCTCTACATTGTACGTCTATCTCTGTGCCCCCTATGGATCTCCGGATCCATTTCGTGTCATCTCCACTGTACACCCGAGGTCTTTTCCTTTCCTTAGAGTAAAGTACCCGAGGACCATTGGCTTACCGGTTTATTTTGACCTGGAGCCTTTTCTTTCGGTTTGTTTTTTAACTTTATTCGTTCGGGGGCTTCTCGTTTATTTATCATTCCTCCAAGCCTAGTTTATTTTTTCCGATAGTTTGGCTGGTTACATAGCAGTGATGTACGCGCTTAGCTGGCCGTACACATACCTTGGTGCCTTGGAAGGTTGAATTTGATGTGGTGCGATCTGCCGCTTACACGTTCTTTCAATCTGTCCTACCCCTGCACAGTCCGCTCTCTATGTTCCATTCGAGACATTTGCACGTCCCCGTCACGTGGGACGCGCCGCACCTCCTCTTAGAGAGGACGTGGCCAGCGTTCACACGCTGGCGAACTGCCTACCGTTATGGAGACCCCGCGGTGTAACTGAGTGACCCGTAGAATCTGCTGCCGAAGGTGAGGGGGCGTTGAAGAAGTGCTTTGGCCACCGGGCTCGTTTGAAGGGGATGTTGGGTTTATCGGCCTTGGGCTGTTGGTCCCAGTGGATGCTCGTATCTCTTGCTGTTTTTGTTACAGTTGTTTACCCTGGGAGATTGAGTATTCCGATTGAGCGACCTGTGAGATTTCATTCCTCGCAGGCGTGTGTCCGCCTCTTATAAAGTACGACATCTTGGTGATGGGGTTGGCACATGGCTTTTAGATTAGTCTTCCATATACAGCACAGGTGCTATTAGCCCGTTTTTATTTCATTTTTTATTCTTTTCTACTGCAGAATGTTTCCCTGCTGTGAGACTTCACGTATGGCTTGGCTGGATTGATTCACAGGAGTAAGTCTCCCCTGAGAATTTACCATGTTGCACTGCATGCCATCTAGGCCCGTGGATACCGACTTTTTAGTCCTCCACTATTATTATTAATTTTTTTTTATTTCTCTATATCCTGGGTGACCTCCAGATATCAAGACCTTGGTGCATGATTTCGGTCATTGTGGTGCACCCCTCTCATTGTTGTAGTTATCTATAGTAGCTGCTCTTTAGCCCTCCTTAGGTCTGTTCCGATGATGAAGTGGTGGGTCTGTGATTTTCTTAATAGTTTGTTAGGTCTCGCGACCTGTCAATGCGCATGCGCATTGAGCAGAGCGAGACTATAGGGGCTTAAATAAGCTTTACCTAGACTGGCGATTGACTGGCGATTTGATGCTGTGCCCGTGCGCTTTTAGGTCAATGCGCAAGCGCATTGACCTAAAATGCGCGTGCACATCATCAAATCGCCAGTCAATCACCAGCAGCACTCCTCCCACACCTTTGAAGTAAAGCTTAGCTTCACTTCAAAGGCCCCTGCTGCTTCACACCCTCATGCCGCTCTCCCCGCTCCGCCCCCTCCCCTGCCCGCCGTGTCGCATTTCTCCTCCCCCTCCCCACAGCAATGCCCTCCGCCGGCCGTACTTTCACTTTGACGGCCGCAGGCCGTCTCTCGTGTTTCTCCTTGTTTCGCTCTGTCCCTCATACTTCTTTTGCTCCCTTCTAAATACTCCAACCATCTTCCCGTCACTTCAAACCCATCTTTCTCTTCCTCCATATCCCGCCACTCCAGTGCCCTTGTCTTTCACTTGGATAACTCGTTCTTTGAATCCTTTTCCACCTCCCTCGTGTCTCTCACTTGCTGCCCTCCTTCCCTTCCGTTCCAGTAACCTAAGACCGCCTGTTGCAGAATAGACATAGAAGAAATACAGTAGCACTTGACATTCTTTATTTAGGCTGCTAATAAAAGGTAGCATTTACCCAAAATCTTTCACCCCTGATTGGTTTAAAAATACTGGTCTGTGTGCTAAAGGAGTGGCGCGAGCCGAGGAAATACAGCAGGAATTTCAGGCACGGAGTGTGGCTGCAGCGAGCATTATCAGCACACAACCATGGTGTCACCAGGCTGTGTGTGCTGCCTCCGCGGGCACCATGTATATGTCCATCTGCCTCACCGCCCTTCGCTGCTCTAGGAGCGGTGAGGGTCCTGCATATCTGCACAAGCCCTTATGTGGTCTGAGGTTCTCGTGTTATGCACCTCCCCCTTTGTGCTTGCTCCTACAGCGTTGTAAAGCTGGAAATAAGATCTTTGCCATAGTCCAATTTAATGCATTTGAGTTAATCGAACTCAGAAGGATGCCGAGCTTCGTCGGCCCTAGTAGAGATTCAAACACATGATAGCACTTTACATTCCCATGTCATTAGCAAACAGTTGTGTTATTAATTTAGATGAGGTCATGTTTTATGGTGTGAATGTTTGTTATGTTTGCTGATTAGACTGTGCGCCAAGGCACCAAGATTACTATCTGCACCAACTGTTACAGTGCATATAGCAACCTTTTAAATAGATTTCAAGAGCTTTAATTGGACATTGGTTTGCATCCTTTAGGTTAGATATATACAAAGGACCACCGCCATTCTGAAACGTTCCTATACCGCTCTTTAGAGTACATTGTCCACCCTGCAGGGAACGGATGCGGACAATGCTTGACTCATAAAATAGATTCAAATGATCACAGTAAACTTCCACTGGCCTCTTCGGGTACTCGCCAACAACTGGGAAAGTTAGTAAAAAGCACTTGCTTTCAATTACTAGGAAAATACACTTGCTTCTAATTACGTTACCCATGATGCACCACTGAAAACAAAAACAACAGCAATAAGACTTCCAAAAGCCTCTCACTTCCCTTTCCAGCTCTGGAGGTGAAGGACCCTACTTGCATCTGTGACTTACTGGACTTCTCCCATATGTGATTACACCGTAGTCGTGCAGTTGACGGGAACATAACAGTGTAAGCCTTTGCAAAGCCAATAGCGCTATGCCATATGTTAACAAGCATTTGCAATGCAATAGGTCTCGCAGTTGTGAGAGTTTGAGCTATTGGCATTTTAAATGCCAGTGCCTTTTATTTATGTATTGGTTTTAAATCATAAATAAAAGGCATTGTCATTTACAATGCCAATATCTTAAACTCTCGCAAATGCGAGACCTATTGCATTGCAAATGCTTGTTTTTATTTTGTCTCCCCTTTTGCTTGGTCACTTTAACTTTTTTCTGATTCACCTTTTTTTTTGGTGCTTGGTTGGTGACAGAGATGGATTCAGGTAGATTGGGGCACAGAGAACTTGACAGTTTGTTTCAAGAAGGTATACATTTTGTAGTATGTATTTTTTTAGGTTCTTTATCACCCTGTTATGAGGAGGCCAGATTTGTTGGAAGGCCGAAACGCGACCGCGTCAACACTTTCCAGAAAGAGGAGTCCAATTTAATTTTGAAATCTCATGGGAATTATTGCCATTGACACATTCCTTATATTTGGGTTCTGCTTAGTCACTTTTTGAACCAACTGTGTCGGACTACCTCGGAGTGTACCTCCTAGACTTTATAGGAGGACACTTAGCTTTTGCTTTAATAACTTTTGCTGGGTGAAGGAAGTATTTGTGATTACGTACTTGTTTGTATAAATTTGGTGTATTTTGTCTTTCTTTTTTGTATATATCTGTGTACACATGTATGTATATTTGTGTATAATGTAAAATTGTATACTTATAGAAATTTTCGGAGAATAATCCCGGGTGATTACAACAAATAAAATATGTAATCACGTCTTCATATAGTCGTGATGGTTTTTGTATTTTAAAAGTAATGGACAAGTGGACAAGTGTCACTAGTATAGGAGAATCTATAGTCCCCTGTTACCTGATTATTTAGATAACTATTCCTCCTTTTCCACCTCTTCCGTTTGCTTGCAATTTGATGAAGAGCACTTGCTGCTTTGTATTGAATTCCATACTACTCACAGTAACACTGCAAGTCCCGGCTCAGAGTTCACTGGATGTTGGTGCTTCTTGGCCCATGCAAAGTAACCCTCGGGGGATCGACAATCCTCAATACTAATCCTTAGTGTGGTTTTATTGCGAGCATCCTGAACGCCTGTGGTGCAGGTCAGAGGCGAATGCCACACACACCTTAAGTATCCAAAAATGGGCTAAGAAGCCCTAGCATATAGCGAACTCGGAGCCAGGACTTTGGATTTATGCTTTGGGCACTGTGCCACTGCTAATCAGTGCCACAGTGCAAGTGCTCCCTATGTTAAAGTGATGTACTAATTGGTTATTCCATGATTGGGTTATTTGATTTATCTGTCAGCCCCTAGTACAGTGCACCATGTGCGCCCAGGGCTTGTAAATCAAATGCTGCTGGTGGACTTGCAGCACTGGTTGTGCCACCCACAAAAGCAGCTTGTAAAGTGTGTCTCAGGCCTGCCATTGCAAGGCATGTGTGCAGTCTAGCACTGCCATGTCGACTTGGCCAAGTGCACCCACTTGCCAGTCCCTAAAACTTCCCTTTGCTTCATATTAGACACCCCTATGGTAGGCCCAAGGGCAGGGTGCATTGTAAGTATAAGGCAGGATATGCGCTGATGTGTGTAGCATGTTCTAATATTGAATTACAGCCATTTTCGTTTTTTCACTATTGAAGTCTACCTGTTCTCATAGGCCAGAATGGGAAGTGAAGATTGTTACATCCTTACAATCCTAACTGACTCAGGTAACATGGTAGAAATTAGAGCTTAGTATGCCTGAATTCAGAATAATAAATTACATCTTTTAGTAAAGTTTATTTTAATATTCTGTGTTTGCAAATACCACTTTTAGAAAGTAGGTATTTGCTTGCCTAACCATTTGAGCCTGCCTCTGCTGGGTTGTGTATTCCTTGCCTGGTTTTGTGAGTGACAGGGCTGGGTGATTCCAGGAGACAGGCTGGGGCAGCCCAGTGGTGAATAGAGAGATTTGCATCCAGATGGGAGGGAGGAGATGCACCTGGGACCTGAATGGGGCTGGGCCTTCCCTCTACAATGCTGGCTCCACCTCCAGTGGCTTGTCTGATGTCTCTGCCCCGCACAGTGAAAGGAGAGAAGGAATCATGTCAACATAGTGCTCCAGAACTGTATCTTCCCTCCCCTGTGCTGGCTCCACCTCCTGTGGGGCGTCTGATGTCTCTGCCCTGCACAGTGAAAGGAAGAAGAGAGACATGTAAACAGAGTGCTCAGCAACTGGTTTGGACTAAGCAGAGGCCTCTCTGCCTTCAGAGAACAAAGGATTTTGGGGTATAAATATTGGGACCCTGGTCCCAAGAAATTAGATCACTTCTGGACAAGAAACCTTTCTGCCAAGGAGAAGAACCAAGGAAGCTGCGGGAGTTTGGACTGCCCCTCTGCCAGTGTGCTGTTTGCTGGGTTGGCCTGCAGTGGTTGCTTCATTGCCAAGGAGAAGGACTTTGAAAAGACTTTCACCTATAGAATATTCTCCAAGGGCTTGAACTGTGCTAGCCTCCTGCTGAAGTCTCAGGGCCAAAAGACTTCACCTCCAACTCCCTCCTAAATTTCTTTGCTGGGAATTCTGACTCCAGTCACTTGCATGCCGCTGGGAGCTAGAAGCGCGACGCATCGAGAAGAAGCGTGTCGCCGCCGCAGCTGAAATCATCGCAATGCCGGAGAAGCGAGTCTTCGTCGCATCTCCCTGGAAGCGTGTGTTCATTGAAGCGGTCTGCTGTCGCATCACCGGAGAAGCGTGACGCCATAGAGAGAGTCGCCATCGCATCGCCTGAGAAGTGCTTCGCAGGGCCTGTCGCGGCTCCAGCGTCCAGAGTCGTCGCAAGGCTGTCAGGGCGTCATCACATCGTCATCGCCGCATCAAAGGCGCCATCTTCTCGCATCGCATCAAGGCGCCATCTTGCGCACCGCAACGGGCCCGCAGGCTGAGAATCTACGCATCACCTCTGCACCGATAAGGCTCACAACGAGTCCCCTACTCTGTGCAAGCATTGAGGAAGGACACAACCGTTCCCCCGGGTCACGGAACCGACGCATCTCCCCTTCTGCAAGCACTTGGTTTACTTTCGTATCGCATCCAAGTACTTTGTTGAGAACTTTGTCACATTTACCAACAACTTGAACTAAGAGGCTTTAATCATCTTTTAAGTAATCTTCAGTGTAGTATTGTGGATTTTTGTTGTTTGTGGTCTTGTGTTTAAGTCTATATAAAGAATAATTATTTTTATAAAACCTGTGTTGTGTCCAACTGTAGTGTTATCACTGTATTACTGTGTATATTCACAAATGCTTAACACACTGCCTCTGAGATAAGCCTGTCTGCTCATGCCAAGCTACCAAGGGGGTGAGCAGGGGTTATTAAGGAGTGTAATCCCCTTATCCTGACTTAGAAGTAAGGGTCCCTATTTGGACAAAGGTGATAACCATTGCCAACTAGAGACCCCCAGATCTAACAGTATATTTATGGAAATTTTCGGAGAATAATCCCGTGTGATTACAACAAATAAAATATGTAATCACGTCTTCATATAGTCGTGATGGTTTTTGTATTTTGATAGTAACGGACAAGTGGACAAGTGTCACTAGTATAGGAGAATCTATAGTCCCCTATTACCTAATTATTTAGATATCTATTCCTCCTCTTCCACCTCTTCCGTTTGCTTGTAATTTGATGAAGAGCACTTGCTGCTTTGTATTGAATTCCATACTACTCACAGTAACACTGCAAGTCCCGGCTCCGAGTTCACTGGATGTTGGGGCTTCTTGGCCCATGCAAAGTAACCCTCGGGGGCTCGACAATCCTCAAAACTAATCCTTAGTGTGGCTTTATTGCGAGCATCCTGAACGCCGGTGGTGCAGGTCAGAGGCGAATGCCACACACACCTTAAGTATCCAAAAATGGGCTAAGAAGCCCCAGCATATAGCAAACTCGGAGCCAGGACTTGCAGTGTTACTGTGAGTAGTATGGAATTCAATACAAAGCAGCAAGTGCATTTATTTTTGTCATAATGAGACTGCCTGCCAAGATCGTAATGAATTATACAAATACATTTTCAAAATGTATTCTGAGTATGCTGTAAGAATGTGTATTTAAACATTTTAAAAGAAAGACTGCTGCTTTAAGGTGAAATAACTTATTGTCCACAAGTGTTGGCTGAGGAAACAAAAGACTTCACATATACAATTTGCTACATATTAAAGCACAAACTGGGTTAACAGATTGGTTAGTAGGAGGTCGATAAGCCAAAGTTTAAAATTATTAAGGGGCAGATTACAGGAAAGAGCTATCAGGGAGTCTCTTAATGGAAAGGGCAACAAGCATTTGCAATGCAATAGGTCTCACATTATTAAAGTTTGAGCTATTGGTGTTGCATTATTTAGCAATGCCAATAGCTCAAACTTGAATAATGCGAGACCTATTGCGTTGCAAATGCTTGTCTTTTTTTAAGTTGTATATAGCACAGACGCAGCCCAAAGGCATTGGAGTACTTTAAATTAGCATCAGTCACATTACTCAATGGTCAAATTAATTTTTTGTAGGCACAGAAAGATTGTGATTTACCCAGAATCCCAGGATGTTGAGCCGACATCGGGACTCGAACCAGATTCTCCAGCTCCAAAAGGTGGCAGCTTTGGCCTAAAAAAAAACATCCAATGCCCAGTAACAGAAGGTCATGCAATATGATTAGGCATATAGCTGATGGGTCGGAAGTTGCTGCCAATAGTGATGCTTAGTGCTGCCTTCTGATTGGTCAGCTTCTCGCCTGTGACATATTTATGTACTCTGACTACGTCACCTTAAATGAGCAACCTGTTGTGGCTATTTTCTTTTGGCCCCAGAGTAAATGGCTTGGGAAAAGATTATTCAAATTAGCATCTGACAGTACCACTCAATCCACACTCAAGAAAAGTGAAATATGGTTTTTCCTACAAATAAAAGTAAAAATGTATGTGCTGCCCAAGGATAGACAGGTGAGTTTACAACGGGGTATACCCTAAGAACTCTCTGACCTGGGTCAGAGCGCGTTGAAATGTTACTATGTAGACAATGTATATGAATCTACAAGAAAGTTTTGATATCGATTTCACTGAGATTTCATGTCCTTGAGCATGTGCCTGACCTAATGAAGTAATTGGTCTTTTGCATATTTTATACTTTAATTCTTATTTTTTTTAAAGATACTAAGTACACTGATCACTAAAATGTTTGAATAAATGTTTTTTGTACTGCACAGAAGCAATCTGAAATAACTCATTAATGCAAAGGTTTCGATGATATATTCTGTGTTATAATCAATAGACCACTGCATACATATCTATCCCAAGGATAGACAGGGGCTTATGGTTTCTCAGATTCCTCCAATCTGCCTCTGCATGTTCATATTTCTAGGTCCGAACTAAACCCAGCACCCCTCAAGGGCTTTGACTCAGCACACTGCCTCCTCGCGCCTGTGGAATGCAGCCCCCAGGACCGCCTATCCATCATCACTCCCTGCAGCTTAAGAAATGACCCTTCAAACCTGCTCAGTCTATCGAGACACAGAGAACTGATATCTGTTGCATATAGTATACCAGGTGATGCATCATGTGAGGCAGCGCTTAGAAGTGGTTCGTAGCCCATTGAGCCACTGTTTAACTTGTGCAGGTGGTGGGCACCAGCGCTCATTTTTGGCGTCCACGACTTACTTTTCCTCATTAGACTTTAACCCAGACCAGGAGATAGAAAGGCAGAAAAGGGGGAAGAAAGAAGGAGAAAGAAAAAAGGAAGACAGTGATAAAGGGACAAAGCAGGGATGACAGAATCTGCCAAAGTGAGGTAAAGAGGCGGGAATTACTGGGCGGTGGAAGAAAGGCATGAGGTGGAATGTAGGGTAGGCAACGTTGGAACATTCCTCAGAGTCTCTTTGGGCTTCTGCACTTTTCTTATTCAACAATCAAATGTAAAACATAAGTATATATCTTAGAAGACGGATCTATCATGACGACAATAGCTAAACGTACTAATGATATTTAAGTATTTACTTCAAATATTTGGATTTTGGTCAGTCAGGTCTGTAATTGGATAAGAAACTCCATATGCACCGTACAATCACTTGGCAGCACGCGGTAGCTCTCGGACCCACCTTTTACGAAATGAGACATTCCCCTCTCTGATGTGAAGCAAAGGTCCAAAGACACACAGTGGGGCCATGTTTGGGGTCACAGCATGAATTGTCATTATCTTGTGCACAAACACAGAGCGTGAATGCTGCTCCCAGCCCTTCCATAATCAGTACTGTCATCTAGCCCTTTCAAGAACTGTTTAGTAATGTCTTTCCACACACAGCTCTGATCAGATCCATCCTTGCTTTTCGCCTCCTGCTTTCAACAGGTCTGCATTCCTTGCAGTCGGAGACAATTCCTGCCACTCTGAAAAATGACCTCGTCACTACTCCTAAAATGGAAGCTTTGATCTGTTCCAAATTGCAGAGATTTAAGCTTCACTTTGCAGTCTCTGATTCAGTACCTTAACATCACTCTACAAATTCCACAGTCTCGTGATACCATTTCAATTATTTAGACTTGTTTTCTGTGAAAACTTGAAATCTCCATTTTTACATCCTACCCAGTGGCATTACGCTCTCTGAAAAGATTTGAGAAAGACAGCTAAAATATGTATATTTTAAGAACGTGCTTCTAAGCAGCAGCACTGTACAGCCTAGGCCCTCGAGTAAATGACAGAGAGTGAGTACGTATGTATATATGTATGTAGAAGGTATTTCTGTCTCATGAGCCTAGCCAAAAGGCAATGGAACGATGTACATCGTCAAAGACAAGTTTAATGTCAACGACTAAGAGGAGACAGGATTGGACAGACAATGGCTAATCCATTGTGATACAGTGTTTAAACAGTTGCGTCTTCAACTCTTTCCTAAATTGGAGCATCGCTGGAGCAGTCCTGATGGATACAGGGATATTGTTCTAGATCCTGGGTACTTAGGTAGAAATGGCCGTCTGCCTTCTTTTTATTTTTTTTTCACACTTCTTAGCCTGCAGTCTGATGATGTCCTGGCTGTGTCGACAGCCAACAAAGATGGTGAGCTTGTCTAAAAGAAAAGCGGCAGTGCTGATCATGAAGGCTTTGTAAATGATGCTGCTGATTTTGAAGATGATGTGGAGCACCAAGGGGAGCAAACAGAGTTCTTGGAGGAGAGAGGTGACGTGACCATATTTTTTAGGCACTGGATGACAAAAGCTGTGGCAAGTAGGATGCCCTAAAGGGGTGCCAGTGTAGCTTCTAGGATGCCATGGAGTAGGGCATTACCACGACTCATATGCAAGAAATACAACGGTTTGTACAGTGGTTCTGAAGTCACATTCTGGAAGAAATGGTTTGACTTTCTTTTGAACAGAGAGCTGGTAGCAGCCTTATTTGTTTTTGGGCAATGTGTTTCCTGAGGATACGGCTGGTGTCCAGCGGAATTGAAGTGACTTGGCATTCAGTGAAAGATGGGGCTGGAAACCATCAAGGTTCACGTCACTCAGCCAGGTTTGTACGGTAGCTTATTTATTGTTCTTGGCAAATAACAGGAATTATGCCTTGGTTTGTATTGTTAGTGTCAGTTCAGCAGTACCACAGCCTCCTACATATACGTGGAGTCAAATTGAAATGATTGACCCTGTTCATTCACACATCTAGTGAAGAATGAATAAATTGAGGTCCAGTTTGCTGAAGAGGGTGTCAAAGTGAAGAACTGTGCAGGCATGTCTTTGTGAGAGGTGAAGAGAGCTTCACCTTTCAGGAGTGTTCCTTCACTGAGTCCACAAATCCCTGTGGCAGGTCGAAGGATCTGTATGGCCCGTACAAGATCCATCCTAGAGCATGAGTCTTCTCTGCTGAAGCATTGTATGGGGGTCAAGGGTCGAGGCTTGCTCCAAAGAGGCACAGACTAGACCGGCTACTTGAAGTTCAAACCCACCTAACCTTGCGCACAACGTTGCGCATGGAGCCTGAGGTGGAGCGATCCTAGTCTCACAGCCGGCGGCAAGCTTCTCTTTCCAATCCACCCTGCTCAAGTGCTGACCTTAGCCCCCAACATTAAAATCTCAAAAGGTATGTTCAGCATACCTAGACATACGAGTTAAATCACCACTTTTATGTCAGGTCCCCATAGTGCCAGGAGTGAGGTTAGTGACAGGAGCCACTTCCGGGATGACTTTATCATCTTCATCTTCTTGAAGATGTCATGGCAACGTACGAGGGCTGGGCCTCCTCAATCTTGGTATCTGGAAGCATTTGGTTAGAGATAAGAGTGTGGTGTCTTCAGATGCCATGTGATCGGCTGAAGCCTATGACCTTATGGGCATTGCCCATATTCCATTGTGTGAGGGACACTTGGATGGCCCAGCAGGTGAACACCATCACTGAATTTTACAATTATTCTGCAATTGACACTTGCTTTATTCCCACATCTCACTTTACAGACTACAATCCGAGCTATTGTAGTGGCAGTATCATCTGAGCTCGTGTCGCAGAGCTGCCAGGTGGCGCAATGTGTGTTTTAAGAGCACGTATGGGCCCCTATGTAAAATATATTCTTGGCGTGAAAGCAGCAAAATACAACAAATATATGCGATTACAGCTTTACAGATGAACAGCAGTAAAGCTGCATGATTGGAAATAGTTAGTTTAAACTACTAGAGTGAACTTTTTGGGTGTGTTACTGCCTAATCAAATATATGAAGAATGCTACCTTTTTTTATAGGATCTGTACTATACAAATATTAAAATGTGTTTTATTTGAATAAAAATAGCTTAATTAAATCCCTCCTTCAGATACAACAAGCATTTACAATGCAACGGTCTAGCCTTTGCAAAAGTTAGAGCTATTGGCATTTTAAATGATAACATTTTTAGGTCTCGCCTGTCGATGCGTATGCGCATCGAGCAAGCGAGAGTATTGCGACTTATCCACTCTTTATCCACACTGCAAGGAATCGTGGCGATTCCTTGCAGTGCCCGTGACTTTTAAGGTCAATGCGCATGCGCATTGAGCTTATGCGCATGCGCATTGACCTTAAAAGCGCGTGCACGTCCGTCTTTGTTTACCCGCTCCGCCCCCTCCCCTTCCCGCCGTCTCACATTTCGCAATGCCCTCCTAACAACACACACACCCTCTCCCCCGCTCCGCCCCCTCCCCGCCATGTCTGCCCCCTTCCCGCCGTCTCGCATTTCTCCTCCCCCCTCCCCTCTCTTCCCTCCTTAAAAACAACTTTATGAAAACCATCGACTTGCAAAGGTTTGTTGTTTCCATAAATATTATTCAGTTGCTAGAGTTTTTTTTACTTCAGCAGTTTGAATAAAATATTTGCTTGTTATACAGAGCCAGGCTCCCCTTTTTCCACTCCCCTCCCCGGCCCCGCCCCTTCACCACATCCAGATTGGCCCCTTGCTACCACATCACACCCCTCGTGACACACCACTTCCTGGTATTCAACTTTGTCGACCGGCTCCACAGTAACCCTGCCGAAGCAACAACGGCCCCTGGATTGACTCCATGAGAGCTCCTCTACTGACTCAGGTACACAGCCCGCCGTGTTCTTTTACCCCCCCTCTCCTCGACCGTCCTCCACCAGTCCTTATCCTTAGCCTTTCCCCTCCCTTTCCTCTGCCAGGTATTCTACCACAACGCGTGGAACGCCGTACTGCGAAGCACCTGACGTCCACGGATGTGGCACCGATCGCCCGCGCTGTGCCTCCCGCTTTATTCAGGTATTTACACGCTCCCCCCAGCTCACCCGCCCGGCTTCACCAATGTTCCCTCGTCCCTCATTCCACTCCTTTATTCCCCCACTACAGATGTTGCCCATCCGACTGGAAGCACCTTAATTACTGATCTTCCGATCTACATTGTTTTTCCAGGTAACTCTGCCGCCTAAGCGCTTCATCTGGCCACTTCTCTTTCGCACTGCTCCGGTATGTCACCCCACCCGGTCCGACAACTTGGCCATGGTTTGAGCGCTTACTTCCAGATGCCGCCACACTGATACTATGCCTTACGCGAGTGAATCAGCCCCAGGATTTCGACATCCCTCCTCCTGCACTTTGACCTTACTAACCCACAGCTTTTGTACTTCCCATTCCTGGCCCCCACCTTGAAACTGTTCGTTGTCACCCTTAGTCTGACTTAATTGCACATCGCGAGTTCGGGTCCTTTGCCTCTCGCTATTCCGCCTCGGTATGTTCTTCTAGACTCACCTACCTGCCGGCTTCCTAGCCCATTACCATGACGTGATTGCAGACGTTGAGGCTACTCTCTTCATTCTGTTCTTCCCGCTTACTGCACAGCCACCGTGAGCTTCTTCGCCACTCTGTGTTTCACCCCTTCCCCCCACCTGGCCGCCCTTGCTCCCCTACCAATTGCCTACTCACCCAGATGCCCCAGAATTGACACACAACCTTATGTCCAGGCTCTTACTTCACAACCCTGGTAGTGTTCATGCCCCCTGCTCTTATGCGCAGCAGTCTCTTAGACGGCCCACCTAGGAGCCGCTCTATAGTCTTGCACGCACCTCCTACCCTCCCTCACCTCTTCTTTCCCTCCCACAGCACCCTCTAAACAACACAATCTTGTCCTGTAGACGATCCCAATTGACGAGGATCGAAACGTCGTCGACAACACAGCGCAAGACATGGCGCAGTTTTCCATGATGACTCATTTCAAATCAATAACTCTCTAAATTCTTTCACCTCTGTAATTCATTCTTGAGCCACTTTTTTCACTGTATATATTGACACTCTCACTCACCTTGCGCCGCTCACGCTGTCCGTTTCTGTTACTTGCGTCGCCACCTATGTCACCTGCACATACCTGAGCACCAAGTACAATCGGGTTGTTTTTGATTTGTTCATACAGTGCTGCCATAACTGTATAATTGTTTATTTGTTCTTTTTTCCCTCCTCTTGTTTAACATATAATGAATAACAAATCAAGTCCTTAAATTGTTCTCAGTCTCCTTATTTCGGTACTAGTAATGCTTTTAGCATACATACTTAATTGTCTCCTAAATATTACCAGTTGGGATATTGTTTTTTTTCCTCTACCTGCCCTTCAGCTTGTCACGTGCGGCTTGTCATAAATAATATGACTAGCTGGCTTCCATCTTTTCCTCCAGGGGTGGGGAATTCCTATCTCCCGACGCCCGAGACATCTAGATTCCTTACAAGGGCAAGAGGATTTCATTTCTAACTTGTCCAAAGGACAAGTAGACAGTCTTGCAGAAATCTGATACACATCTGCAGCCTGTTCAACCCTTTTGGTTACAGCCAGTTAATAAGGAGCTCAGAGCAGTTTATTGGCACTGAAAGGGTCAATGCAAAAGCTGGGGCCTGCACTTTAATTTCCCCAGAGCAGAACAACATGATGGCACTGAGCTCAAAGTTGCAGCTCCATATAAAACATCCACAGCACTGTCAGGTAAGAGTCTTTTTTTTTCTCCCCTAGGCTCTTGTGTGGATTCCAGGCCCTCCTCTGGTCCTTTCAATTTCTTCTAGCACGAGACAAACATGGAGCTTCTGCAGCTCCAGAATACTCATGTAAGAGGCTGCCTTAACGGCCTCTTGGCTCCTGCTCTGACTTTAACCTTGTGACCCCCTGCCTGCATTTTATTCTGTGCTTCTCCCTTGAGGCTCAAATCGGCCCCAGGATCCCTCCTCACCTTCGCCTCTGGGGGACTACAGTAAAGCCCATGCTTTCCCTTCTCATGCAGCCCCTGCACAGACCTCCTTTGCACTTTGCTTTTCCTGTACACCTTATGTTTTACCCGATGCCTGTGCTTGCTAACCCCACCCCCCTCTGCTGTCCCCTTTGACTGCCCTGACCCGCTCCCCTTGGCCTCTCATATCTTACCTCATCCAGTGCTTACATTAAAGCTAATTAGTTTCCCCATGGTGAATTCAAGCAATCCTCGGGCACAGACTCATTTCTCTCCTTGCAATGGGGCTATTGTCTTACTTTGTGCGTGCACCAGGGGCATCTGAACAAGCTGTTGTAGCAGCTACAGCAGCTGTGGAGTTCTTATGGGGCCTCTTCTTCCTGTAGGTCCAGACAAAGGTCCATAATTGACATGAGAGGGTGATTGGATATATGCATGGATGAATGAGTGAAAAGGTAGATGTAAGGATTGGTGAGTGAAAGGATGGATGAGTGCAAGGATGAATGGATGGATGGGGTGAAAGTGGATGGATGAGTAAAAGGATGGATGGTTGAATGAAAGGGTGGATTGATGTATGAGACAAAGTGGATGAATGGCTAAAGGAGTGGGTGAATGGATGGCTGGGTGGAAGGATAGATGGATGGCTGGTTGGAAGGATGGATGGCTGGGTGGAAGGATGGATGGCTGGGTGGAAGGATGGATGGCTGGGTGGAAGGAAGGATGGCTGGCTGGGTGGTAGGAAGAATGGATGGCTGGGTGGAAAGAAGGATGGATGGATGGCCGGGTGGAAAGAAGGATGGATGGCTGGGTGGAAAGAATGATGGATGGGTGGGTGGAAGGATGGATGGCTGGGTGGAAGGATGGATGGCTGGGTGGAAGGATGGATGATGGCTGGGTGGAACGAATAATGGATGGCTGGGTGGAAGGAATATTGGATGGCTAGGTGGAAGGAAGGAAGGATGGATGGCTGGGTGGAAGGATGGATGGATGGCAGGGTGGAAGGATGGATGAATGGCTGGGTGGAAGGATGGATGGATGAATGGCTGGGTGGAAGGGTGGATGGATGGATGGCTGGGTGGAAGGATGGATGGATGGATGGCTGGGTGGAAGGATGGATGGATGGCTGGGTGGAAAGGTGGTTGGCTGGGTGGGTGGAAGGATGGATGGCTGGGTGGAAGGATGGATGGCTGGGTGGAACAGACACCGGAGAGCCAATCAGCTTCGCTTTGCAAAGTTCCGTTAAGAGTCAGGTACGCGAACCGGGGCACTACCCGGAGCGCTGTTACAGATATATATATTTTTTTGAACGTTAATTTATCAAAATCCACTGGAGCACATATATTGAGACCTAGCAAAGGCACATCGGGCTAACAGTCCCTACAATTTTGCCAAGTTTCGTGCAAATCCATTCAGCCGTTCGGGCTCAAAGTGAGGCCAACCGCCCTATGGAAATTAACATGGGAAAAACGCGTTTTGGGACCCCCCTTTTTTCTCGGCCCCCCCTTGACGACCCCCCCCCCCAAAATTTTCATGGGCTGCTCAGAAACAACATGTTCCATTTTCCTGAAAATTTCAGCCAATTCCGTCCACAAACGCCAAAGTTATTAGACATAGAATTTTCAAAAATCCCATAGAGAAAAAATCCTAACTATATATACCTACTGGCGGTCGCCAAGAATGGATGGATGGATGGCTGGGTGGAAAGAAGGATGGATGGATGGATGGCTGGGTGGGTGGAAGGATGGATGGCTGGGTGGAAGGATGGATGGCTGGGTGGAAGGATGGATGGCTGGGTGGAAGGATGGATGGCTGGGTGGAAGGATGGATGGCTGGGTGGAAGGATGGATGGTGGCTGGGTGGAAGGAATAATGGATGGCTAGGTGGAAGGAAGGAAGGATGGATGGCTGGGTGGAAGGATGGATGGATGGCAGGGTGGAAGGATGGATGAATGGCTGGGTGGAAGGATGGATGAATGGCTGGGTGGAAGGATGGATGAATGGCTGGGTGGAAGGGTGGATGGATGGCTGGGTGGAAGGATGGATGGATGGATGGCTGGGTGGAAGGATGGATGGATGGCTGGGTGGAAAGGTGGGTGGCTGGGTGTGTGGAAGGATGGATAGATTGATGGGTGGAAGGATGGATAGATTAATGGGTGGAAGGATGGATAGATTGATGGGTGGATATAGTTAAGTGAAATGGTGGCTGGAGGGATGAGTGAAAGGGTGGATGAATATGAGTGAAAGGGTGGATGGATGGGATGAAAGACCGAAGAGCAAAAGGATGGATGAATGGATGGAGGGATGAGTGAAAGGGTGGATGATATGGGTGGAAAGGAGGATGGAGGGGTGAAAGATGGAAGAGCAAAATAATGGCTGGATGGAGGGATGAGTGGATGGGTAAATGAAAGGGTGGATGGAGGGGGTGAAAGTGCATGGATGAATGAGCGAAGGTATGACTGGATGAGTGGAAGGAAGGGAGGGGGGATGGATGAGTTTAAATGATAGATCTGGAGCTGTAAGGATAGGTTTGGCCAGGGGTGTCATGAACCACTCACTTTAGCAGCTACAGCGGGGGTGGAGCTCTTAATGAGCCTCTTTTCTTCGCAGCTCGGCAGACAAAGGCCCATATTTAACATGTAAGAGTGAGTGACTAAAAGGAATGCTGTGTGGGTGAAAGGGTGGATAGATGAGTGAGTGTATGAATGTAAGTGTGGCTTGCTAGATGGATGAATGAGTGAAAGGCTGGATGAGTGACAGGGATGGTGGATGGACGGTGGATGTATTGATGAAGGAAAGGGTGAAAAGATAGATGGGTTGCAGGGTGGATGGATCAGTAAGTGGAAGGATGGAAGAGGGAAAGGGTAAATTGATGGATGAGCGGAAAAATGGGTGAGCGAAAGGATGGACAGATGGATGGATGGATACGTTTGGGGATGGATCTGTAGATTTGGATACAGATAGATGGATTGACATACAGAATGGTGAAAGGCTGATGAAAGAATGAATGGAGGCCAATGTAAAGGTGAACTGCTAGATATCAGTGGGTGAAATAAAGGATGAAAGGGTAGATCTGCAGAAAAGATATGGAAATCACTAGTATTCAAATCCTTCTATACTATGAGCCTGACCTAACCAGAGAGTCTATTATCCGAGCTCTTCTATAATGTGTGCTGCCATTATTTGACGGTGCACTACATGGCACCAAAGGGACAAGTAGATTTTGTACAGTACAAGTAGATTCATGAAGCTACCTGTCCCATGGACAAGTAGATATTTGATAAAATTCCACACCCCTGTCCTCTGATAATATCGCGGCCCCTTTTGGACGAAGCGTCCACGCAGTTCATGGATAATTCAGTGGATTTCTTTTTGGGCCTAAATATTTTTTCCTGAGAATCGTAGGTAGAAACTGCTGTCCTATTTCAGAATACTCTGTCCGATGATCGACTGTGTCAAGTGAGCGCGGGAAAACTCGATGTGCCTTTTGTTAATTTACCCAAGCAGTCTATAGTTACGTTTGTTGTTATGACATGAGCTACATTTTTTAACAGCTTTAAAGTAGGCTACATTTTCGAAAGAAAGAGCTTAACTTCCGTATTGTAATAAGCCTGATTACAGATGATTTTACACACGCCACTCCATAATCTAAGCTTTTGCTTGACAATTGTTAGGGTGGAATTCTGTACGAATGTAATGTGGAATAATCGTTTCCATTGTTACAGCACTGCAAAAAAACACAAGCGCTTTTTACTTATATACTGGCTTGTTAGCCAACGCCGTGGTTCTTGTTTGTCTACTTCAAAAGGATGGAATGCTAGGCAGGCCCTGTATGGATTTATACCTTTCACCTACAAATATTTGGAGAGAGCGTTTAAACAAACTATCTCGCATGCTATTACCATATGTTTTGGTAAACACACCACTGCAGCAAATTCTTTCAGTTCACTGCTGTGCTTAAAACAAAAACCTTATCATCACCGGAATGCACATAATAAAAGAGGGGCACCTTTTATTATAAGTGTGCACATAGACTTTTTTGTGCTAAGTGCAAATTGCAACTTTTCAATAAATATTTTACTCTGAGTGATAGAAGGGGCTCTGTTAGTAAAAAGCTGTTACGTACTTTAGGATGCAATTTAATCACTTGTTGAGTAACATTTTAAACCCCTCACCCACCCTCACCCTCACTCACCTTCAACGCCTCACCCTCACTCACCCTCAACACCTCACACTCACTCACCCTCACTCACCCTCTACCCTCACTCACCCTCAATACCTCACCCTCACTCTCACTCACCCTCAATACCTCACCCTCTACCCTCACTCACCCTCAATACCTCACCCTCTACCCTCACTCACCCTCAATACCTCACCCTCTACCCTCACTCACCCTCAATACCTCACCCTCTACCCTCACTCACCCTCAATACCTCACCCTCTACCCTCACTCACCCTCAATACCTCACCCTCACTCTCACTCACCCTCAATACCTCACCCTCACTCTCACTCACCCTCAATACCTCACACTCACCCTCAATACCTCACACTCACCCTCACTTACCCTCACTCACCCTCACTCACCCTCACTCACCCTCACTCACCCTCACTCACCCTCACTCACCCTCACTCACCCTCACTCACCCTCACTCACCCTCACTCACCCTCACTCACCCTCACTCACCCTCACTCACTCTCACCCCCTCACCCTCACTCACCCTCAATACCTCACCCTCTACTCTCACTCACCCTCAATACCTCACCCTCACTCTCACTCACCCTCAATACCTCACCCTCACTCTCACTCACCCTCAATACCTCACCCTCTACCCTCACTCACCCTCAATACCTCACCCTCTACCCTCACTCACCCTCAATACCTCACCCTCTACCCTCACTCACCCTCAATACCTCACCCTCTACCCTCACTCACCCTCAATACCTCACCCTCACTCTCACTCACCCTCAATACCTCACCCTCACTCCTCACTCACCCTCAATACCTCACCCTCTACCCTCACTCACCCTCAATACCTCACCCTCACTCTCACTCACCCTCAATACCTCACCCTCACTCTCACTCACCCTCAATACCTCACCCTCACTCTCACTCACCCTCAATACCTCACCCTCAATACCTCACCCTCAATACCTCACCCTCAATACCTCACCCTCACCCTCACTCACCCTCACTCACCCTCACTCACCCTCACTCACCCTCACTCACCCTCACTCACCCTCACTCACCCTCACTCACCCTCACTCACCCTCACTCACCCTCACTCACCCTCACTCACCCTCACTCACCCTCACTCACCCTCACTCACCCTCACTCACTCTCACTCACTCTCACTCACTCTCACCCCCTCACCCTCACTCCCCCTCACCCTCACTCACCCTCAACCCCTCACTCACCCACCCTCAACCCCTCACTCACCCTCACTCACCCTCAACCCCTCACCCTCACACAGTGCAATAGGTCTCGGAGCATTTGAGTTAGAGCTTTTAGAAATGTTTATGGCTTTTTTTTTTTAATTCTTTAGCATTGGCTACAGGAAACAAAAATGCTAAAGATTTACAAAAAAACCCATAAACAATTCTAAAAGCACTAACTCTAATGCTGCGAGACCTATTGCATTTCCAATGCTTGTTATTTATGTGTTGGTTTTGAAAACAGATAAATAAATGGCATTGTCATTTACAATGCCAATAGCTTAATCTCTCGCAAATGCCACACACAGAGCCCCCCTCACACACACACAGAGCCCCCCCACACACAGCCCCCCACACACACACACAGCCCCCCACACACACAGCCCCCCCACACACAGCCCCCCCACACACACAGCCCCCCCACACACACAGCCCCCCCACACACACACAGCCCCCCCCACACACACACAGCCCCCCCCACACACACACACAGCCCCCCCACACACACACACAGCCCCCACACACACACAGCCCCCCCACACACACAGCCCCCCCACACACACAGCCCCCCCACACGCACAGCCCCCCCACACGCACAGCCCCCCCACACGCACAGCCCCCACACACACGCACAGCCCCCACACACACGCACAGCCCCCACACACACGCACAGCCCCCACACACACGCACAGCCCCCACACACACGCACAGCCCCCACACACACGCACAGCCCCCACACACGCACAGAGCCCCCACACACGCACAGAGCCCCCACACACGCACCCCCACACACACGCACCCCCACACACACAGAGCCCCACACACACACAGAGCCCCACACACACACAGAGCCCCACACACACACAGAGCCCCACACACACACAGAGCCCCACACACACACAGCCCCACACGCTTGTTTAAGTCTGGCCCGTTATCTCTCTGCAAGGCTGTGAAGTGGTTACAAAAGAAGGCGAAGCGAGCGGGCACAACAAGAACTTACTGCTGATAAATCACATCCACGCCTGTCTGAAGCATCGGCTCACTGGCTAGTTTCAAAACAACTCAATGCAGCGTGCAGAGCCGCCTTGTTTCAGCAGACAGCCGCCCTCGGGCACCCTGTCGCCGCTCCGCTGCCGCGTGTGTTCAGGGGTGCCAGAGCCGCCTCGGCCTGAAGCGCCTTTCCCATGCAGTCATGGTGCACAGACAAGCAGTCCTCCGGCGGTGATTCGAGACGGGACTTCGAGGAAGATCCGCGCCGGTCCGCCGTAGCTCGGAGGAAGCTAGTGCTGAACCCTCACGGCCGGGGGTGGAAGGGGCGCCGTGCAGACCCCAAAGACTGCGTAGGGGACCTCCAAGCCACCGAAACAGTCACACTGCTCCGCTCATGCCACCCCTCCACTCCTCAGGGCGCCATCCATCCGGCACTTGCTGCTCTGCTCTTACCGTACGCCTACGATCCGTGCAGCAGGCAGTGACTAAAACGCTTGCAGCTCCACGGAACCGTTACCGTCAGTCGGCCTTCATTTTGGGCGCTTCCCCAAATTTACTTGTGGTTGTGGCATCGATGGCTGTGTCCGGGGCAGAGGGGCATGGACATTCAGCAGTCTGAGAGGGCAAGAATAGGCTGAATCAACACTCCTGAAAGAAACCCCCCAAGCAGGCCGCAAGGAAGGAGCTGCCCGGCTGACTCACAACCTCCGATAATGTTCGGCCACTATACCGCGAGTTAAGTTAATAGATAGACCCAGATGATCAAGTTGGTAAATCTATTCATTGCTCAAAATGCGAATCGAAAAAAATCAAAGTGCCATAATCGCTTTAATCGATATTATGTATAGCTTTAGATATTAAATGTCGGTCTATAGCAGCGGTCTTCAATCTGTGGGGCGCGACCCCCAGGGGGGTCGTGGAGTCCTGGGAAGGGGGTCGCAGATTCTGCAGAGTACAGTTCCTGGCATTGGGCTGATCGAAGGTGCTCACGGCGGAGGCCTAATTCACACCGAGGTGTGAAAAACATCAACGCCTCATTAACAAGTTAAAGGTCTCTAAAGACCTGTCAAGTACTTGGGTGTGGCTGTGTGTGTGCCCCAGAAGCTGTTTCAGCCGGGCTCATATACACGAGCTGGGGGAGCAGGCTGTAGTGTAGCCCTTTGAGTTCAATGGATGTTGCGCGCCTGGAGCTGTGGGCCCCGTGACACGTCCCCCGCCCCCAGCAGGGAGGCACAGAGATGCCCTCCCATGAGCAGGAAAGACAAAGGAAGACGACGCAGAGAGATACTGATCCCCCCCCCGCCCCATGAGAGAGGCACAGAAAAGGTGGATGAATGATGGATGGATGTAAGGCTGAAGGATGGATGGATGTGTGAAAAGGGTGGATGAATGATGGATGTATGGATGGAAGGATGAAAGGGTGGATGGATGAAGGATAGATTGGTGAAGGATAGATGTATGGATGGAAGGATGAAAGGGTGGACGAATGAAGGATGTATGGATGAAAGGGTGGATGGATGTATGGCTAAAAGGTTGCATGGATGAATGATGCATGGATGGATGTGTGAAAAGGTGGGGGGATGAATGATGGGTGGATGGATGGATGAAAGGGTGGATGGATGAAGGATGGGAGGATGAAAGGGTGGATGGATGTATGGATGAAAGGGTGGATGGATGAAGGATGGGAGGATGAAAGGGTGGATGGATGTATGGATGGGAGGATGAAAGGGTAGATGGATGTATGAATGGATAAAAGGTTGCATGGATGAATGATGGATGGATGTGTGAAAAGGTGGGTGGATGGAAGGGTGGATGGGTAAAGGATGGATGGAAGGATGAAAGGATGGATGAAGGATGGATGAGTGAAAGTGTGGGTGGATGAATGATGGAGGGATGTGATGAGGTCTAACAGGCGCATTTATGGTTGTCAAAAGTTGATGATGAGGAGTACCAGTTTCTAGAAACTTTTGTCGGAAGGGGGTCCTTACGCCTAAAAAGGTTTTACAAGGGGGTCTCGGCATCAAAAAGTTTGAAGACCTCTGGTCTATAGTCTAGATTTCGATAAAGTTGTATTTACAGAACCCTACTGCGTTTTATAAATCACAAAAAATATTAAAGAAGCACTCTGGAATCATCGCTCGCGTAAACTTTTCTCTTTTAGCCACGTCCTTTTCAGACTGGGCTACCGGACTACCTGCTGACTTAAAAGGCTCCTTATCTTCTTTATGGGGTCATCTGGACCCATAAAGAAGATGAGAATATTTTGCCACACATTGTTTAATTCAAACAATGGATAAACATGTTTATTTGAGGTTTAATTCAGGAAAAAGCAAATACTCATAGGGAATACAGGTTTATGTAAAGCGTGCGAAATATAAGCAGGAACAATGGCATGGGCGCAAATTCAGGATGGCGAGTGTAAAAATTCAGGACAAGGGGTCAAAATTCAGCACACAAATTCGGGACAACAGGTATGCTTTGCAGACACATCAGTGAATGTCATGCAATAGTATATAAATAAATAGGCAAGGAACATAAGTACAAGTCACTTCTACCCAGTCACCGCTCCTTCCCTGTCATTTCCCCTGCCCGGTCTCCGCTCCCGTCCAGTCAGCACTCCTGCCCCATCACCACTCCTGCCCCATCACCACTCCTGCCCCATCACCACTCCTGCCCCATCACCACTCCTGCCCCATCACCACTCCTGCCCCATCACCACTCCTGCCCCATCACCACTCCTGCCCCATCACCACTCCTGCCCCATCACCACTCCTGCCCCATCACCTCTCCTGCCCCATCACCTCTCCTGCCCCATCACCTCTCCTGCCCCATCACCTCTCCTGCCCCATCACCTCTCCTGTCCCATCACTTCTCCTGTCCCATCACTTCTCCTGTCCCATCACTTCTCCTGCCCCTGAAGAGTGAGAGGCCCTCGAGGCACCGCTCACCACTGAGGAAGTGGAACGCGCTATCGGTGACCTTGGTTCTGGGAAAGCTCTGGGTCCAAACGGACTACCTATCGAGGTTTACAAACTTAAGGCTGACGCGTTCAGCCCTTATTTGAAGCGAATGTTCGAAGAAAGTAGAGACCGGGGTCAGCTACCGCGTGATCAGCGCATAGCCACCATCGTGGCTATCCCCAAGGAAGGCAAACCGAGGGATGCGTGTGCATAATACAGACCTATATTGCCGCTGAACACGGAACCAAAGACTCTGGCCAAAGTGCTGGCTAACCGACTCAGGCCCGTCCTTCCGACGCTGGTACATCCGGACCAGTCCGGGTTTATGCCCCACCGTAACACTGCACTCAATCTTCGACGACTACACGGAGTTCTGGGACGCAGCCACACCATTGGGGAAGACGCAGTAGTGATGACCCTGGATGCCACGATGGCGTTCGACACTCTGGAGTGGCCATACATGATAGCGGTCCTCAAAAAGCTGGGCTTTGGCCCCGAGTTCATTAGATGGGTTCGCCTCCTCTATGCCGAGCCGCTGGCTCAGGTTACAGTCAACAAAAAGCTCTCTGCAGTTTTCGCGCTGGAGAGAGGAACGCGGCAGGGATGCCCCCTGTCCCCCCTCCTGTTCGCCCTTTCCTTTGAACCACTTGCGGCTTGGATCCGGCAGGACCTTTCCTTGAGAGGGCTTCATTGGACTGATGGGTGGGAGGACAGGATTTCGCTATACGCAGACGACCTCCTCCTCTACCTCTCGCGACCCCGAAGATCCCTTACGGTGGCTATGGATATTTTCACCAGTTTCGGTAGGAATTCGGGGTATAGTATCAACTGGGGTAAGTCGGTTATGTATGTCCTGCATGGGGACCCTTCGGTGGACCCTCAGAACTGCCCCCATTACAACCGCAGAGGAAGGATTTCGCTATTGGGGGATCTTTATCTCCAAAGACAAATCCGTTAGATATGATCGTAATCTCCTGCCCCCATTGCAGCGCCTTAGGCAAGACTCCGCTACGTGGAGGAAATTACCCCTATCTCTCCTTGGACGGGCAGCGCTCTTTAAAATGATGGCTCTGCCAAGATTTTTATATGCCCTCCAGAATCATCCTGATTTAGTTCCACACTCCTATTTTGTGGCCATTGAATCGATGCTACGGGAGCTATTATGGGAAGGAAGGCCTCGCATCTCCCTACAAAAACTTAACCTGGGCTGGTACGATGGGGGTATTGCGCTCCCAGACATTCGGAAGTATTACTGGGCCGCCCACCTCTCGGCCATTAATCAAGGCACATATGCAGAAGGCGCTGATCCCGGTTTTGCAATGGACCGGTGGCTCTTGCCGGGCGGAAATTTCGAGGCGGCACTATACTCAAGGCCTGGCAGATATCCCCTTACGGCCCACCAACCACTCGGTAAAATTATGGCACACTGTTCAGGGAAAGTTGGGATGGGCTGACACTTTGACCATGGCTACCCCCCTGTGGGTGTCCGAAAAATGAGGTACCCTAGGTCGCACTAAGGGGTTCCACAAATGGGACCTCATTGGGATCTCCCACATCCGGGACTTGTGGGGTTCCACAGGGGTCGTCTCATTTGATACACTCCAACGCACATATGAACTGGCACGCACTGAGCATTTCAGATACCTACAAGTTCGACACTCATTGCAATCCAACATTCCCCAGGGAACCCTGCCCCCCCTTGCCTCCCCCCTGGAGGATAGACTCCTTGATGGTCACCTGCCTGAACATGCCACTTCCCTGACATATAAGAAGATTGTTAATAATTCCCAAGACCTACTCCAACCACTTAAAGGGAGGTGGGAGGCGGACGGGTTGGAAATTGATGAGGAGGAGTGGAGAGGTGCCCTGGCGTCCCTGAAGAAGTGGCCATATCGGCTAGACTACGGCTGATTCAGCTCAAGATTCTTCAGAGTCTATATATCCTGCACTAGGCTGAAACTGATGGGCCGCAGTGAGGATGGGCTCTGCAGGAGGGGGTGCGGGGAGGAAGGATCATTCTTCCACATACTATGGGAGTGTCCCCGGATCCAAACCTACTGGCGCCGTATACACAGCTGCATGCAAGAAGTGTGGGGAGTCGAGCTGAGAGTAGAGCCAAAAAGGTGTATCTTAAACATTTGGGAGCCGAATGACTTATCCACATACGGGAGGCTGTGGGCCATTTTGGGATTCGCAATTGCTAAAAGAAACATAGCCAGACAGTGGGGGGGTGGGTTCACCTCCAAAATTGAACTCATGGAAAACTGAAAGGGATTAGTGCATGCTCCAAGAAAAAATGGTGTACGTGGCCAGAGGTTGCCCCCGGAAATGAACTGGTGTATGGGCCACCTGGAACGAATACAGGGGACACATCTGCGAACCCCCGCAAACTGCCCTAGTTGACGACCATCTTGCAATGACACCTGCTCAATGAATAAATGTGATATCTTTGCTTGTAACCACTGATGTCCTGAACCGGAGAGGGGTGACGGGTGCACCTGTACTTGATGTAATGAATGTCTGTGACAATCGCCATGTTTTTTCTAAATAATAAAAAGATTTTTTTTAAAATGTAAACATTCAAGCGGAAAGGAAGGACTACAGGAAAAAAAACACAAGTGTCGCCTCACAGAAGAGCGTCGAATTAAAATGGGTTGAAATCGGTAAAAGTCCAGAACTGTGGTTCAAGACAATTTATTTGTAAACTGAATCCTTGCCATGGCAACACTTGACATACAGGAGAGCACGGGCCCTCGAGCTGCAGGGGTCCCGTACAAGGCAAGTGGTGACGTCACGCTCCTCTCTCGTGTGGTGGGCACCCCTCGGTCGAACTAACAGGCAAGGGGGGGGGGGGTTTGAAGCCAGAGGGGCGGGGAATTGAAGCCAGAACTGGCCGGCCAAGAAAGGGGCTATTGTGGAGCCAAAACTGATTGACTCGGGCTATATTTGGTAATTACATGGGTACTTACATGCACAGGTAGCACCGGGGATGACTGACAGGCCACGGTAAGTTATGAATGACGCCTCTATGTCACCCCACCTGTGGAAACCTTCACGTGTGCTCTCACCTGACAACCGCTCCTCGCTGCGGGCCTCGCCTCGTCCCCGGGCCCTCACCCTGTCACGCCAGAGTCCGCCGCCCAGCCTCTGAAACCATAAAGTCGGTCCAGGCCTAGCACTCACCGGCCCTTGCGTGATGCCCTGGCCAGCTCCAAGCCTCCTCCCACCGGCGCGGAGGCCCCGCCTCCCGTCTCTGACGTCACCGCGCGCACTCTGTTTATTTTCTTCTTTGGTGCCGTTCTTCCTCCCGCACTCCCTTCCAAGCATGCTGCGCCGTGACGTCACGGAAAGATGGCGGAGGCCCCCGTCCGTAAACACAGAGGAACATCAGCCAGGTAAACATAGAGATAGGACACCGACTTTCACTGAGGCGACGGCTGCGGCCATTTCGGAAATGTGACCCAATGTAAATTCCAAACAAGTTATTACTCATAAGCTTGTTTTCTTTAAACACGCGAATGTAGTTCCACCAAAATATAAAATAAAACGAATTACTTATGTGATTGTTCTCATTAATATTAAACGCAAATTATCAAACTGAACACATGGCAATGTCATTAACCACGGAAGAATGGGGGACAGCCTCAACCATAGTAACGTGAATGTGCAACTTTTAACGACACCCTGCTCTCGGTGACTTAGAAACGTCGTGCCTTCTTTGATTTGGGGTTAGCGTGACAAAATGCGACGCATTTCAGACGCAATGGTGACGTTGAAGAGAAACGTCAACACCATACATGCCAACATTTCAACTTCAATAAGAGGGAGAAATATGCGTGGGTGTGGCCACACCTCGGACTCCGCCCACTGATCCAATCCTCGAGTTATTCCCACCCTCTGATTCTCCGCCCACAGTTCCCTACATTTTTCCCCCACTTCAACTAGTGTGAAGTGCGACATTATGAAAAGAGATCTGAAAATATAGACTTCAGTAAAGAAAGAATGATGTTAAGAATACAAGACCAACAGTGAAAATTAATTTCACTCAGAAAGAAGAAGCCTGCTAGTAGGGTGCAAAGCAAAAGCACTAGAAACATCTGCACTTGGTTGGCCTAAGAGAAAGGTAGCTTTCAGTGTCCAATACCAGTGCCAACATCTTCCAGCTGGTAGAAGGGCAATGCCGCACATGTCACCTTCCCATTTCAGACGTGATGAATAGAAAGGGTATGTGCTGATCTCTACTGTACTTTAAGTGCAGACAACCCTCATGTGAAGTATCCAACATCCAATAACACATGTTGGCAGAAGCAGGAGATATTTAAATTGAAAGGTTTATTCCAAGTATCGGCATCACTCGGGAGTGCTGCTGCCTTCAAGTTGGACCAACAGCTGAATGGCTTTACCAACAGCTGTGATCCTAACTGGAAGGCAGTCCCACGAGATATGCATCTTCAACCATAAACATGTTTGATGATACACTCTCTGCGAGGATGCAACATGTGGAACCTAGAACTCAATGAAGGATTCCATAGACAGTGAGCCTGAAACAAAGAACATAAAGAAAAGACTATACACTACACCTCATTACTGAGTAGAACCTTTGCACCAGGGGTCTCCTTCGTATTCTGGGACCAAATAAAAATGTATGTTCCAGTTGATTGCTCCACATTGAAAGGACGAAAGACTGCACTGCCACCCATGGCTCCGACCGGGTGTCGGTTACGCACAAAAGCTAACTGTAATGAGGCAAGGTAGGGCAGACATTAAAGCTCACATCTATATTTGTCAAAGGATCGATTTGTCAAATTTAATTTAATCATTGTGAATTGGTTATGAACGTTTTGTCACCTATGCATCCTCTACTACAGCACAGATGTTCAAAAGAGCCAGAAGGTCTGTGTTTGCTCAATAATCTTACAATAATATTTTGTGGGTCTATGTGTTGGGCGCTATAACAGAAAATATAATGATGAAAACAGGTAGAACAACGGATATCAAATAAGTAGCGCCTAACATGATACCAGGTTCAACGCTGGTTAAATAATGTTTATTAAAAAAATGCTGTAATGTAGCGTAGTTTCTAGCAATTTTAGCCTCATAGGTAATATTTCACAATAGTGTATTTAATGGTAGATCACAGCTTCACCAGAGGGACGACTAGGTTAATCACATTTATGGTTTAAAAAGCAGACTTTGTGAACGTCATGTTAAATATTGGAAGTTAAAAATATATCAGATTTCACACAATGTAATTCAAACTAGTTAATGATGTATTTAGCTGTACATTTAAAGATATATTTTTCTTTACCAAGTGTATGTTAGGAAACCTGACACAGCCAATAAACCTCGTTTCTAGACTGAGATTTCCTGGATCTTCTCTCATTCTTACGTGGGTTTTCCCCTTTACACCGTTTGCAGAGCGGCCAGAATCCCACTCTGAATACCTGTGCACTCCCCTAAAGACCTGAAGCGTTGGCCTTTTCAAACCATTGTAACGTAGTAAGCCATCATACTTGTTTAGAGTGTAGTCTTCAGGAGTTACAGCTTCTTAGCACATGGACACGTGCATTGCCTGTAATATGAGACTTTGAATGCAACCTGTTAACCACAAATCCCAGAACTCGAAAATGTCTTTATTCTTGTCAGGGGAGAGGTGTGGCGCCGCGGCCAGGGCGACTGACGCTGGAATCTGGGGATCAGGGTTCGATCCCCGGCTCCGGCGGCAGGTTAGCCCAGCACCATGTGACTCTGGGCAATAGCTTGCTTAATCTTCCCGACGGCCCCCAGCGCCTAGAGACCCTTACGGGTGATTGTGCGCTTTACAAATGTGGACTTTACTTTACTTTGTCATGGCATGAACAGAAACTCTGGTCTATCTTTGAAACATCCCATTAAAATGTGTTTTAGATATTTTGCATCCTAGAGCAGCAGGTACCCTAATTAGTACTGGCATCGGGTTTCTAGGTGTATGAATCGGGAGGCGGGAGACTAGCCTTCAAATCGGTAGTCTCCCGCCTGAATCGGGAGGGTTGGCATGTCTGGTCAACACTAACGTGGGGGGAGAGGAGGCACATGTGTCCCAAGTCGAACAGGATTACTTTAGAAGCCATCCCAGAGTCATTGGATGATCCTCCAACTACCTTAGAAGTCATTTTCCCAACATCCGACATCATCAAGCTCTTGAAGTCATCAGCAAAGCTTAGTGTTGTATCGGTGTTATAGGAATAACGAGGAATCCAGGAAATGAACTAAATAAGATTTATTCTTAAGCATGGAAGAATAGATGTAGCTGGAAGGAAGGTTCATCCAAAGAATGAATCCTAACTCCAGATTCAGCACATACATTAGAACATTCATTCAACATCGAGGGCAGCGAGAACAAAAGAGGCTGCTTGGAGGCGTGGAGGAGACCTAAATACCTTGTCCCCCCACGCCCCCCAATAAATCGCGATGACGTCATGGCCATGGCAGCGGCCTCCGGCCGCTGGACCCCTGAAGGCTGGTGTGCCGGCCCTCCTGTGGCACTAGGGTGCCCGCCCTCTTATGAGGGTCACCTGCGGCTCCGTGTCGGGCGGCCTGCATAGTGCCAATATCGGCGCGCGCCCCATCCCCCCAAACTACAAGAACCCCATCAAAATAATTGGACAAGACAACTTGTTGTTGGGAAAAAGTAGTCGCAGGTTTATTAGCATCTCATTGCTAAGACATGGTGGGTTAACTTACAGATGATCCAAGGCAAGCCGCCCCTCGCAGCTTGCCACCTGATAGGCCAAGTAGCCCGCGGCCTTGGCCATACGGTGCTTAGCGGTTGATGGTGAGAGGGTAGCCCCTCACCTGTCCGGTGAACCATTGGTCCACCCTCTAGCTCACGCCCACCCCCCCTACGAGGGGCGGAGCGTTCAAGCAACCCCCGGTTGTCCAGGTAACCAACCGCCCGTAGGATAACGGGGCGCCGTCGCACCCCCAGGGTCCACCGCACGGATCTCCCAGGGATAATAGGCCTCAGCACCCTTTGTGCTTCTGCATAGGGTACTCCTAAGTACGTTTCGCCTCTGGATCATCATGTAACTCCTCCACAGACCTGGATGTGGCGACCGTCACAGGCAGGGCCCCCCACCATATCTACCTCCTATATGCAGCCTGAGGAGCTTAGTGCCTCCTGAATGTCCAGAAGAAATAAGTCCATGCCTATATTGGACAGGTAGACGCCTTCTTCGTCAAGGCAACCAGGGGTTTTGGCATGGAGTTCCCCGTGTCGAATAAAACCAAAGCCCATCAGCTCCGCGAATTTACGCATAGCGCAGTTTACTTTTCTTCGCGCCCCTTCCACTGCTTGCCCATAGCGAGCACCTAACCAACACCTGCGTGGTGTGATTTCCGACCACCAAAGATCACAAGGCCCCAATAGATTGCTGATTTTGATGATGTTTACTTTCATGTCCCTTAAGAGAAATCTTTTCCCTAGGCAAGGCAGGTCGTTCCCTCCCACGTGCAGGATGAGCACGTCTGGGGGCTGAGCGTTCCCTTGTAATTCACGTGTTAGCAAACCAAGCACCCCGCTCCATCGTAAGCCAGTGACTCCATGCCAAAGAAACCGAGTTCTGCTAAACCCATGCTTCCACTTTCTCTTTTCTGCCCACTGGGCCAACCTGGAAACCCCCTCGTGTCCCAGCACCCAGACCGTTGTTCCTGGTAAATAAAGAGAAGTTTTGTATGTAACTATTTATTAAACACACACCAAATCAAACTGGTCAAATTAACACACTTTAAACAAAAATTCAAAACATAATACGGGTGCATGTCCCCGGGTGCCTCCTTATAACAATTCTGCTTCAATCCCCAATGCCAACGTATCCACCCTCTCCTGTGCTCCTGCCCATTATCTGTTACCGTCTGGTCTTATGTATCTCTTGTAACAGTCAGACGACCATCTCCCCACCTGTTTGATCCCTTCCACCTGTACCCCTTCTGAGGCTGCAGTCGTGGCTGCCCCTATGCGGAAGGAATGTGAACTGTACTTTTTGCCCACCGTTGAGACACCTGCTGCAGACAAGCACGCGTGCATTACCTGTTCTACCTGGAATTTGGTCAAGGGCGTGCCATCTGCATGTAAGAGGAGGTAACCCAACCCTTGAGGACGAATGGCCAGGTAATCCGACAGGAGGCTTACGGGGCAAAATTTTGGCGCGCCAAGACTTTGTAGCCACAGTTCAATGCCCCTGCCCCTCTGATCAGTCTTAGATCGGCGCAGAGTAATCTTGAGTGTGTCTCCCAAAACCTGTACATCCGCCAGAGCCAATGCTACCCCTGACACGTCATGTTTGGACTTGGCCACCAGCTCAGAGATTCTAAATGCGCCAAAGAAGGCTAGGCTAAAAGCAGAAGCAAACAAGGCAGACTCATGAAAGGATGAAGTGACCTGGGGCAGGCACAGGATCATACTCTGTAGAGTAGCAAAGTCGATGGGCGATCTGCTATCCGGCACTTTATGTTCTCCCCTAGCCCATCCTTTCAATGCTGCCCTGGTGACAAATGCCCTGGTGGGGTCCGCCTGTCCTAACAACTTGGCCTTGTGACTGATAGCCGCTATGTGTCCGGAGATCCACGAATGACTCTTGTTGTTGTCTTTAGCCCACAGGATGAAGGCCTGCACTTTTAATTCTGCCGCATCCCTTGCAACTTCCCAGGTTCCCACGGTGGCACAACATTTTTTAACACAAGCCTTGTATCTGTTAATCGTGGTCTGCGCCAGGGACATCTCCCCCAGAGCCCTCATCCTGTTCACCACTTCAGCGGGTACCAGAGGTGCGCAGAGAAAGGGGTGGCTTCCTCTCTCGCTCTCGGCCAGGCTTCTCGGAACCGTTGCCACTGAAAACGAGAGAGAGCGTCAGCGGCGATGTTCTTGATGCCCTGAATGTGCCGCGCCCTGCATTCCACATTGTTATACAAACAAGCGCGCACCAGCTCGCGCAACAAACACAGAACCAAGGGGCAAGAGGCCGAGTGGGAGTTGATGGCCTGTACCACAGCTAGATTATCCGACCACAGCAGAACCCTTTTGGCAGACAGGATGGTGGGCCAAAGGTGGAAAGCCACCACGATGGGGAAGAGCTCCAAGACTGCAATCTTAGCAGTCACTTTTTTCTTGCTCCACGCATTGGGCCACTTCTCTGCGCACCAGTCCCTGTCTAGAATGGCCCCAAATCCGTGCTTGCCGGAAGCGTCCGTGAACAAAGCAAGGTCAGGGCTGCCCGCCCACGGAGCCCTCCATATCACTGCCCCGTTGAAATCTCGCAGGAACTCTGCCCATGTTGCCAAATCATGCCGAATACCTTTACTGAGCTTGACCATGTGGTGTTTGTTGGAGATGTTAGAAGTGGCCCTAGCGAGTCTTCTGGCAAAGACCCTACCTGCTGGAATTATCCTAGCAGCAAAGTTAAGCAGGCATAGGATGCACTGGATACTGCCCAGTGAAGCTTTGTCAAGCCCTACCAGCGCCCTAATCCTGCAAGCCAGGTCGCGCACCTTGTCCTCCGGTAATCTGGATTCCCCTGTAATGGTGTCGATCTCAATGCCCAGAAAGGTCAGGATTTGAGCTGGCCTGACTGTCTTACCGGGGGACAGGGGTATCCCCAGATGGTCTGTAAGGCGGACAACATTTTCCAGGGCCCGCGAGCACATCTGTGTCCCGTCACTCCCGATGAACAGAAAGTCATCCAAGTAATGAGTCACCCCTTCTACACCGTATGTGTCTTGAAGTGCCCATTGCAAGAAACAACTGAAAGCTTCAAAGTATGCACAAGACACCGCGCAACCCATGGGCATGCATTTGTCATAGTAGAACATGCCGTCGAGCTTGAACCCTAGCAGGTGATAGCTGCTCGGGTGAACTGGTAATAACCTGAATGCTGATTCGATGTCAGCTTTGGCTAACCAGGCCCCTCTGCCCGCTCTCCTGACCAGGTCCAATGCTACGTCCAGCGTGGCATAAGACACAGAGCATGCTTCCCCATCCAGCCCGTCGTTGACCGAAGTCCCTTTGGGGTAGGAGAGGTGGTGAATCAGCCTAAACGCACCTGGCTCCTTCTTGGGCACGACCCCCAAGGGAGATACAACAAAGTTCTCTAAAGGTGGGTGCAGGAAAGGACCCCCTACTCTGTCCAGCGCTCTCTCTTTCTCGACCTTTGTCCTTACTACCTCTGGTTGTTCCCTGGCAGATTTCAGGTTCTCAGCATCCCTGCTTCCCAGCGCACCCGAGTAAGGGATCCTAAAACCTTCGTGGAAACCCGCTAACAGCAAGCGGCTGTCCGTCTCTTCGGGGTAACGCCTTAGTAAAGGAGTAATATTTTCAAGTATCACAGGAGACCCTCCCAGGGCCCCTTGCCGGTGTGGGCATGGTGAGGGAGAGGAAGCGACTGGGGGAACAGGGTGCCCAGAAAGCTCGCTGACATGAAACTGCTGAGACACAGAGGACGTGAGGGGAGAAACCAAACCCGGGGAGCTGACACCTGACTCTAACTTACTGCCCCCCTTTGGTCGCTGGCTGGGAGCTCTGCTTGGATTGGCAAGATGCTGAGGTTGCGGGGTGTGCCCCCCCGCAGGTGTTACATGCATGGACAAACTTACATGTTTTGCCCCAGGAGCAAGACCCATTATTGAACAAGCGGCAGGTGCCGGGGGGAGAGCGCTTGAAACCACCTCTGGCACCACCTCCCCTGCGTCCCCCCCGAAATGAATGCTTTCCCTTGCCCCGAAAAAAGGAAGTACCCCCCGAAGAAGCCTGCCCACTAGTAGTGCTGTTGGCTGGCACCCCCGGAAGTTGGCCCCGAGCTCCCATGTGCTCCATCCAGAGCTGAACTTCCTTCTGATCCCAGTTCATCTCTGGGCACTGAGACATTTTTCTACGGAACTCCCTGTCATAGTTGATCCACCCGTTTCCACCCCATTTCACTGCCTCATTGTGTATGATCCTGGAGTATTGAACAAGGCCTGGGCCCTGCTCGGGAAATTGTTCCATTGTGACAGCCGCTAATATAGAGAAAGCCTCTAGCCAGTTACCAATGCTTTTCTCAGGCCAGGGCTGGTACTTGACTTTTTTATCCTCCTCCTTAACACCAAACTTCCTAGCATCCAAGCCTTCCTGCCCTAACATGAAAAGGGTGAAAATGTCGATGAACTCACGTCTCCATATTGCCTCTTTGGCGGCCTGGGGTACCTGCCACGCCAGAGAGCATCGCCCCGAGAGGAGCGGAGCAGTGGTGATCGCGGGGACAGGAGTAGGGACGGGAGCAGTCAGAGTGCTGCTGACTGGGGGCAACCCGGAGGGATCGCTAGCGGGAACAGAGGGAGAGTTAGCCCCCATAGTGGCTGTCGCCGGAGTGGTGGCGGCAGACTTAACCGGCGCTGCCCCGCTATCCACCCCGCTCGAGAGAGCCGCCGGTGGTGAGGCCATGCTCGCTGGATCCCCTTGCTTAGGTGGAGAGGCAACGACAACTGACTCGCCTTGTTTTGCAGCATGCACTGATGACCAAACCGTGGATGCTGCCGGCACCGTACTCACATTCACCGGGCCACTACCCCCACCCGGCATGGCGCTAGAGCCAGGTAACCCCCTTTGAAAGCGTTCCATGAAATTGTTCAAAGTGTCCAAGACTTTGGTCAGATCGTCTTTGGTAGCAAAATTACCTTGTGCCGCCTGAATGTCTTTGGGGAGTGCAGGAGGCGGTGCCATAGCGCTTGCTCCCCCCGCCGGGACCTCCTTGGGGGTCGCCACCGACTTGCTACGAGTAAGCGGCAAAGTTTCCATGGGGAAATCCCTCACCGTGGGCTTTCTGCTCCGCTTGGGCCTGGAAGGAGCGGCATCGATATTGTTCGAGCTGTCGGACGACTGGGATTCAGCAGGGCAACCAGAATCCTCCAGCTCTGGCGTATTCAACATACTCTGGGCCCATGCCATGCCCTTCAGCTTGGCCTGCTCCAAAAAGTCAGCCCACAATGCGTCTTGGGATGTGCCCGGCAACGAGTCCTCCACCTGGGTGTTTTCCTGGAAGAGGGGGGGGGGAATTCTGGCTGTCCATTCCGCCTTCGCTACGCTTGCACGAACTTCTGTGGATAAAAATTTTGGGATCAGCCACCATACACCAACGAAGAAAGAGCCTGGCCTTCGTGACAATCAACAGGCGCGTGTCCCACACCCTTCCATACTTACATTCCAGTGATGCAACAAGCGGAACAACAGTTTCAAGCGATACTGAGGACTCCGAGCGTGCGAGTGAAGAGGGGCTATGGAGGGAAAAGGCGAACGTTAGTAGGAGTCCTTGTAGGCGACAATTTCCCTAGACCACACTGACTTATTCTCATTTCCCCTACTGCGTGCCTAAGTTCTCCCTCCATGTCAACCCCCCGGAGCTGGTTCTGCCAGTATACCTGTCTCTGAACCACCAGAAATCACCTGTCCCGCTTCGTTGCTCGTCCGCTGATGAATTTCACTTTGCAATCTGAAAAATAAAGAACAGTGTCACAACGTTCCTTCCCCCTCGTTGCCCTGTTCTTTGTCCGTTGCGTTCTTTCTTGTTTTCAGCTTCTCGCCGCTGTATTTCTGCTCCTGGCCTTCCACACTCCAATAGCCATATGTAACTCAGTCCTGCAAGACACGACTGTTAGTGCCACCTTAAAATAACTCACTATCAGCCTTAGCAAGTTACCCAATATTCCTCAACAGCTATACCATCATTGCTATTCCATGGTAATCCACATGCATTATTTCAAGAAACTGTATACCCAAGGGGTCCCTAGCTAACTCATTAGCAATAAGCCCGTGAACACTGCGCGATAGGGACAGCAGCCCTGAAAGGGAGGGAAAGCAATGCCTGCCGTTCCCTATAAAACTGGTGGGATGTTCACCAGAACTCGTGTGGAAGGCCACCTCTAGCCGTCCACAAAATAGGAAACAACCCCCCCCCGCCCGGGGAGGAGGGGGGGGGGCAAGGGCGGAGCAACACCGATGCCTGGCAAGTCGCAGCTGACCCGCGAGACCTCCTTGCTGACCGCTGCACTCCTCGCTGCGCGCCACGTGCAAGCGGGATAGGGATCCCACGTGAAATGACTCAGCCTCATCTAACTGCCGGCTGAACAACGCATGTAACCCCCCCCTGCACGCTCAACCTAGTTCGGCACGTGCAAGTGCAAGCTCAGCTGCTTCCCCGTGCCGTGCAACATAACCGCCACACTCGCACAGGAACGCGATCCCAATAAATATTTGTAATTATATTCTGATTTATCATAGTAAATGACGTGTCGCTGTTTTTGTGCAAATGTAGGAATCTTGATCCTTCACTTCTAATACACAGGTGATGCATGCTCATGAGTGTACACGGTGTGGTAATGTATTAAATAATGTTTAGTTTTCTTCGCCTGCGCCATTTAACGTTGCTGCATCATTCTATTAGGTGGTATATGCAGCGTAACATAGCGTTGACGCGCTCAGTGTCTTCATAAGATTGAGGATAATATCGTTAAACTGAACCAATTGCAATTGCACCCCCTAAACTCCTGAACCGTGAGGAGACCGGCAGGGGGGATCCAGGGCAGTCTGCAGAGCGGATCGTGCGCCCTGGGAGGGGGTAGCCTGGAACACTGGAAGTGCCTCTCCTGGCCAGAGGTGAACAATCTGTGGCCTCTAGTTCGGCCGAGCAAACAACAGCAGCGGCTTCGTGGAAGCTCTACCACCGAGAACGGACAGATAGCTGATGCAGATGGGGGTAACTTAACGCTGCAGGGAGTAGCCGCTCCGATAGATATTTATTTCTGCATTTTTATATAGCGCGGACTGTACCCGAAAGTGTCAGAGCGCTTCACAATAGGAACAGAACTGATACATGATATACAATATCAGATATACACTATTGCCGACTTCGACCCACACTGCTAGCTAAAGTGCCGCCGCCCCTTCCGATGACGGCCAGAAGTGGAGATGACCAAAAATGGCCGCTCTCCCCGCCCCTCCCCCTTGGGCGGGCCGGACGCGACCCTAATAGAATGGCCGCAGGGCGTGCAACTGACCCTCGTGGTCAAAATGGCGGCCCAACCCGCTGACCACTCTCCGACCTAAGAGAATGGCCGCAGTGCGTGTCCAATGACCCTCGCGGTCAAAATGGCGGCCCACCCGCTGACCACTCTCCGATCCTAAGTGAATGGCCGCAGGGCGTGTCAAATGACCCTCATGGTCAACATGGCGGCCCAACCCGCTGGCCACTCCGATCCTGGAGGACTAGGGGCAGCCCATGCAGACCCACTTGTGAAAATATCGCCCAACTGCCGTGACATTGCCACCCGCAATGCCGTGACCCGGATCCGAACCGGGAGGGTATAGGAGGGCTCATGGAATGGCAGCGCTGCCCCCCTACTCCCCGGGCGCAGAAAATGCTCGTTAGCCCCAGCTCCAGTTGGCAAGGCACCGGACGGCACCTCGGGAAACCGCCTCTAAGTCCCCCGAAGTTGCCCAGTGCCCCCCCCCCGTTGAAAAGTCCGAGAGCAAAAAATCGACCGGCCCGGCGGCAACGTGCCTGGGCTGCTGAAATACGGTCGTGACATTCCCTTAAGCAATCCGCCACCAATAACTAACAGATATCCACACATCCAGCTCCCCCCGCACGTCCCGCACAATCGCGCTACGCGGACACATAATCGCTTAGCTTCCCCAAAATTGCCCGAAACAATGGAGTAGTACACCCTTAGGGACAAGAGAGAAACACTCCCGTACAATTGCTGCCCCCCAACCTGGCGCACATAAACACATAAATCCCTGGAGAAAACTCGCGTTCCCCCTCTACCCCCACCCCCCCGCCCCTCCAAAAGGAAAAATACATCACAATGCAAACGGGGAGAAGCACATTCCAAGCAGGCCTGCCCAACACCACGGAAATACCCCCCAGCGAAAACGCCCCGCAAGGGAGAGAAGGAACACCTAAATCCCCGGTGAAACGCAAGTTAACCGTCTACCCCCCCCCCCCCGCCCCGCCCAAAGGGAAACCCTCACCATACAACAGCTGATGACACCTAAATCCCCGGCGAAAACCCAAGTTAACCCTCTACCCCCCTCCTCCCCCCGCCCCGCCGAAAGGGGAAACGATCACACTACCACAGCTGATGGAAACCAAGTTAACCCTCTACCCCCACCCCGCCCGGCCAAGAGGGAACCTTCACAATACCACAGCTATGACTGAGTTCGCGGGGAAAGGCGAACGCTGCGTGACACCCAGTGACCGCCCACCACACTGAACCTTAAGGGAAAACATACCCCAAAATATCTGAACACAAGCCTCACAGCAGCGGTCCCACCGCAATCCGAGGCCCACAGGGGACCCTATGCGGAGCGCGCCTGGGAAAAAAAAGGGGGGGGGGAAGGTCACTCACCTCCAGTCCTGGGCAGCAAAACCAACATCGAGGGCAGCGAGAACAAAAGAAGCTGCTCGGAGGCGTGGAGGAGACCTAAATACCTTGTCCCCCCACGCCCCCCAATAAATCGCGATGACGTCATGGCCATGGCAGCGGCCTCCGGCCGCTGGACCCCTGAAGGCTGGTGCGCCGGCCCTCCTGTGGCACTAGGGTGCCCGCCCTCTTATGAGGGTCACCTGCGGCTCCGTGTCGGGCGGCCTGCATTTGTAAGAAAACATTCTATAATACATAGAAAGGATTCCATTTAAAGGAACATGCAGTCACTACACATCCCCCTTCTTTAATAAAAAACAAAAATTAAAAGATTAAATACAACAAATGTTAAATGACGAATCTTCAGTAAACACACCACTTGGAGACTCCGAAGAAATAGGAACCTGTGAAGTATCCTGAACTTCAGAGTCTTCACCCACAACACCATCCCCCTTTTCAATATTGAGAAAAGGGGGGGGGGAAACCAACCACCAATAATCCCTTTACAAATTACTACAGAGATTCCCTTCTAAACCAGTCTTGTTTTCTAACGCAAACCGACTCATATGATGAATCGTGCCAACATCCAATTGGACTGTATTCCTCATATCCTTTATAACAGTTTTGGGTCTAAAAATTATGTGTCTAACACTGAATTTTACTTTCCTAATGCCATGTTTCCTATCATTTTTTATTAATATATATAGTGACTTCAAGATAGATTGCTGACCTTTGTCAGCATCGCAAGGCTCACAATGCTGTAAGTCTAATAATGTCAGGACTAACCTCACCTACAAAGGAGTGTAAACCTTCGCCAAATAGTTTACAGTTTAACCCCAAGGAAATAGGATTATTACTTTAGACTATTTGAGCTGTTGTGTCCAGACTGTGTTTGTGTTCTATTCACTCTTCCAACATAGAATTTCACCTGGGACAGTAAATTTTTGTTCAATACCTGTATTAATTACGAAACCCTCCATCAAATCTGATTTAAACTAGAGACCATAGTTCGTCAAACTAAGAAGCGGAAAACCCTCTCTTAAAAATGATCTTAAAATTTGGGAACAAGTTTAACATTCTTATTCTGAATAATTTTACTTAAATAAACCTATTTGAAACTGCACGCAATATTATCATCATCTTTATATTCCTCTTCCCTCCTGAACTTTGAACAGAGTATGTTCAAATATTGCATCAATACATCAAACACTCTACCGGTCTAGGGCAATTAAGCAATAAAGAATGTTTACGGAGATACCTGGAACAAACTGTACATTATAAATGAAATCTTTGAGCCATATAGACATCCTGGCTACTTTACTTGATGTTCTGAATGAATCTGCCACAGTTATTATATTAAGTAAAGTTTTGTGGTCTGACCTAAAAGACATTTCCTGTCCTAAATGAGTGTATAAGTTGTTCGTCTTAAGAAAGTTACATTTTTCCTGAACGTTTATAATTGTTGCTTTGAACAACTAAGAATTTTAATTCTGAGAATGGACAAAACTTCCTTTAAAGTGGTATTCTGCTGAAACTTATCCTTGCCCATAATCATAATATTGCTTTGGAAGACAACACCCTCAGAAAAGTTTCGACATTAACCTTTGAAACACATCAGTAGCTGATGTCCAGTGACTTTTGATCTTTCCACCCTAATACCGGTGGACCATTATCTGCAACATACAATTTTCCCATAGCATGTTTTCCTTTAAAATGACTATGTAATGATCTAGCCTGCACTCCTTAATGAAATCCAACTAATCAAAATGTAAGGAATCCTAAATGTTTGTTGGGAGCATCCCAGTGTTAAATTGTGCCCACAATTTTTATATAAACATGCTCTGTAGAGACCCGGACGCCACCAGGTCTGTCCAGGAGCTCACCCTGAGTCCCTGGGGGTTCTAAATCTTTAAATCTTCATTCCAACTTTGAGTCCCAAATATATTCACACAATAAACAATGTTACAATGTTATTTCAGTATTGCTTTAAACTTTACTGCTGATTTCAAAGAAATTGGGAAATAAACAAAATGCTATTTACAAACAAGTTAGACTGAATATAATGAGTCCTTATTCTAAATGCTTTGCGACAATATCAGCCAAGAAAATGAAAAATGAGAAGATTAAAGCAATTCCCAATGCATTTCGGGTCCACATTGACCCTTCTTCAGGGGTGTATAATTTATTGAGGTTAAGGCTTCAATTCAGTAATCATTCAGGTACTTGCACTTCAGTACCGTGTCTGGGCACTACAAAATAATGTAATATACTGTATCATTATATACATCACAATGTACATGATTTGTAATTAGAATTAATACTAATTTCCGAGTTTGTGTAATGGGTTAAAAAGTATGTGTACCCAGTAACCACGAACCAACCGAAAGTGTGCAACAAGGAAAGAGTACGGTGAAAATGGCAAGAGTAGCCAGGAGAGTCTACAGAGTAAACGAGTAACCCTCACCTCTAGTACTTTAGCAACATATAATGCGATGTAATGTCTGTTAATCTCTCGCCCTGGCCGCGTATGCATGGACATGAGTCTAATATCAGTGGGTGATCAAGACTTGTCCTTATCTGAAAACAACGTAAATATGCTAGAAATTACCTACGTGGAGGTAAGGTGAAAGTGAGGGAAATTTTAGGCAACTACGATGTGCGCTTACCCAAAAGGCAAATCAGGGTCTCCTATTTCGCAACGTTTCTTCTCCTATTCGCGCTATAAGCGTACAAACGTGACCCACTGGAGAGAAAAAACGCGTAAATTCTAAGTTGCTCGTGTGTGTACCAAAGTGTTAAACATTTAAAACAAAGCGTGTACTGGCAATGTAAAGTTGGAATCAACGCCTACCTCGCTTCGAAGCCCGCGTGCCGTAACCTCCGACCTGGTGATAACTTCCGTTAACAACAACCGGTACGTTGTTGGTTTCTATTTATTGCGCAACGTTTAAGGCGCCCGAATATTGGTGGAGATAGAAAGTGGACTCAAATTGGTGAACAACTCGTGTGTGCCCTATCATATTTTCTGGCGGGATGATGCAAAATACATGTTGTGTAACATAATAAATATATAAATACTCGAAATGGAAAAAAGGAATTTGCAAAGATAGTGCCAAACCAGTGTACATAATTAAAATAACAAAGTTTGAGAGGCATCTATTTTGTAGTATGTGTAACAGAAAAATGTGTTCTTAACGCGGAAATTAATTATCAATCCTGTACAGATTAGTTACGAATAGAGAACATCACATGATTAACAAGTGACATGAAAGAAATGAAACCGTGTGTCTATTCTATAGAATCTATTCATATGGATCAAAGACACAATTACTTGTGAGGTCAAATACAAAAGTGCAATGATTATTTACATGAACAAACATTCAACAGCTTGTTGCTGTTCTATAAATGAAAACATTTAAGGTGAACAACTCGAAGGTTCATCAAGAATTACAGCGGTTAATACCCTGTGCATGTTTGTGTTCACATGTGGACTGTCATAACCGGTGATGAACAGACATCATGATCTCGAGTAAATCCAATCTATAAGAAGCATAACATTTCATATTGGTCATTGAGCCCACCGGGTATTAAAGTGCCTAATTTCTTAATCCAAAATGTTTCCCTGCGGGATAATGCAATGTTGTGGTCTGTACCTATATGTTTTTCTACAAGTTCTAACACAGTGAATCTCAGTTGTGGTATGGTGTGTGAGGACTTGGTCCAGTGAGTGGCTAGGGTGGAAGTAGATGATCTGTTCCGTATTGTACTCTTGTGTTCGATTATACGTTTTTTTATTTTTCTGGAAGTTCTTCCCACGTATGTCAAGCCACATGGACACGTGATTCCATAGATCACCCCTGTAGTGTTGCAATCAGCACTGTGTTTCAAGATTATGTCTTTGCCTGTGTGAGGGTGCGGGAACACCTTGCTCACAATGACGTTGTTGCATTGACCACAATTGTGGCATTTTCTCATCCCTTTGAAATTCGTTGCTTGTGTTGGCCTTCGATTCTTGAGTATCTCCCTGATGTTTTTTGCACGAGTGTGTGCCACTATCGGAAAGTTTTTAAATAAATTGACGAAGTCCGGTTCATTGGCTATCATTTCCCAACGTTTCTTCAGGATCTTTTTGATCCTGTGGGATTGAGTCGAGTGTTTCATCACAAATACAATTCTCACATTGGATGATTTTTCTTTCTTCTGCAACAAGCTTTTCCGATCCATGCTGGAAACTTTTTGTACTGAATCTGCTAGAATTTTCATGGGATAACCTCTCTCAGTATAACGCTCTATTTGTTCTCTGGACAAAATATCACACTCTGTCGGGTCAGAGGTTATCCTTTTGATACGAATCAGCTGAGAGGTGGGTAAATGATTCTTCAGATTCACAGGATGTGAACTTGTGTAGTGAAGTGCATTATTCACATCCGTGAGTTTACGATACACAGAGGTAAAGATGCCTTGAGGTGTTTTGCTGATCTCTATATCCAGAAACTGTATCTTACGATCCTGAATATTATGAGTGAATTTAATTCTGGGATTATAATCATTCAATTCTTGAATTCTATCTTCCAGCTCTTGTTTGCTGCCGCGCCAAATCATCAGAATGTCATCAATGAATCGTAAAAATAAAATCAAATTGTCTGTCCATCTTGTGTCGGTTAGAATGTGTTGATGCTCAAATTGTGCCATGAATGTATTCGCATATGCGGGGGCTCCAGAAAAGCCCATGGATGTGCCTGTGATCTGCAAAAAATGCTGGGACTTCCAACTGAAGTAACTGTGATATAACGAAAAATGTAAAAGTTCAAGTAAAAAGATACACAGTGGTTGATCCAGGTTCGATTGTAGAAGCCTCCATTCTATGGCCTCTAGGCCCTCCATGTGTGCTATGGAGGTGTAAAGTGCCACCACATCAATAGTGCAAAATATGGTGGTATCGTTTATGTGATCACTCACTTCTGCTAGTTTAGTAAGACAATCAGTAGTATCTTTCAAGTATGTCGTCCAGGCTTGTACCAATGGTTGAAGATGGTAATCAATGAAGTGTCCAATGGGTTCATGAATAGAACCACATCCTGCCACGATGGGTCTAAACGGTGGATCACTGATGTTCTTATGAATCTTGGGCAACATATGTATGTGTGGCACTTTAGGTGTATTAGTTCTCAAATATTTGCCTGTATTGGAGTTGATGATGCCTAGATCCTCAGCCCTGGATATAATTTGATCTAGCAGTTTAGAGAATTCCTGTGTCGGATCATGATCAAGTGGTGTGTATGTCTCAAGATCTTGTACATGTTCGTTCACCTTATCATCGTAGAACGAAGTGTTCATCATCACAAGTGCTCCCCCTTTGTCAGCTGGTTGAAATGTTATCGCAGTGTCTTGTTTTAAATTGTTTAGAATTCGTTTTTCCTTTGTAGATAGATTCTGTTTTCTAGGTGATTCGTATTTGATGGCCTCTAAATCTTTTTTTACTAGGGTTTCAAAATTGTCCAAGATCTTATGTGAGATAGGGGACATAAATTTACTTTTGGGTCTAAATCTTTCTGATGGACGTTGGGTCCCATTCGTACTTGTTGATGCGAAAAACCACTTCAATCGTAATTTACGTAGGACTTTAAACAAGGCAATTTCTGTTTCTAATCCATTAGAAACATATGTGGGTACGAACGAAGTTCCCTTGTTAAGGACAAGTTCCTCTTCTCTTGTCAGCACCCTGTTGGATATGTTAACTACTAGGTCACTTTTTTTTGTGACGACTCGTTGTGGTCATCCACTTTCCTGTACCTTTTTTGTTGCCTTGTCCCCTCCGTGTGCGTCTGTTCTTGCTTCTGGCGTTGAGTCCGGTGGTTGAATGGATGATTGGCCCTCGGCTAAAAAAGACGGTTTGGTGCTCCTTGAAGGTCCAGCTGTGATTGTTTCTGATGCTTCAATATTTATCTGAGTAGGCACTGGTGGTCTTTGTAGTGAAAGATCGTCATCTTGCACAACACTTTCCTCAGATGAGGTTTGTCTTGGGGTTGGTCTGCTAGTATATCGTTTTTGTGCATATGCTTCTGCCCAGGTGTAAACCTCGTCTAATTTATAATCAATTGTGTCTCTGCGAAATTTTCGAATCTTCCGATCATGTACCTCCTTGGCATGGACATCCAATCTTGTGTTGATGTCTTCCAATATCTTAGTCCAATCTTCTTCTGGTATATTCTTCGATAACTCTTGCTGAAGTTTGTAAATATCTTCCTTCAGATCATTTAATATCTGTGACAATTCCTCAATGATCAAAAGGATAAGATCCAACGAGCACTTATTCAAGATGGCCTGCCACTTGGTCATGAATGCCTTGTTGAATTTAAACAACATTGGTTTTAGCGCAATGCGTAGTCCCCTCGGTATTCTCTTGACTTTGTGGTATTCAATCAATGTCGTTGCATGTAAGCGTTGGTTAACCTCTCTGCGCATGGTATATTCGAGTTGTTTAAGCATTTGTGTTGTTGTGCCTTTCGACGTGCTGAATGTGCGTACTTGTTCAATCAGTGAGTAAATAGTTGCTGCTTCATCTGTGCCATATACTTTAATTTCAGCCTGATTCAATGTGAGATTAGATATCTCTTTAAAAGACGCCATTATCTATGGTAATATGGGTGCTGGTCTAGTGAATGGGCCGTGACAAAACTGCTATGTAATGATCTAGCCTGCACTCCTTAATGAAATCCAACTAATCAAAATGTAAGGAATCCTAAATGTTTGTTGGGAGCATCCCAGTGTTAAATTGTGCCTACAATTTTTATATAAACATGCTCTGTAGAGACCCGGACGCCACCAGGTCTGTCCAGGAGCTCACCCTGAGTCCCTGGGGGTTCTAAATCTTTAAATCTTCATTCCAACTTTGAGTCCCAAATATATTCACACAATAAACAATGTTACAATGTTATTTCAGTATTGCTTTAAACTTTACTGCTAATTTCAAAGAAATTGGGAAATAAACAAAATGCTATTTACAAACAAGTTAGACTGAATATAATGAGTCCTTATTCTCAATGCTTTGCGACAATATCAGCCAAGAAAATGAAAAATGAGAAGATTAAAACAATTCCCAATGCATTTCGGGTCCACATTGACCCTTCTTCAGGGGTGTATAACTTATTGAGGTTAAGGCTTCAATTCAGTAATCATTCAGGTACTTGCACTTCAGTACCATGTCTGGGCACTACAAAATAATGTAATATACTGTATCATTATATACATCACAATGTACATGATTTGTAATTAGAATTAATACTAATTTCCGAGTTTGTGTAATGGGTTAAAAAGTATGTGTACCCAGTAACCACGAACCAACCGAAAGTGTGCAACAAGGAAAGAGTACGGTGAAAATGGCAAGAGTAGCCAGGAGAGTCTACAGAGTAAACGAGTAACCCTCACCTCTAGTACTTTAGCAACATATAATGCAATGTAATGTCTGTTAATCTCTCGCCCTGGCCGCGTATGCATGGACATGAGTCTAATATCGGTGGGTGATCAAGACTTGTCCTTATCTGAAAACAACGTAAATATGCTAGAAATTACCTACGTGGAGGTAAGGTGAAAGTGAGGGAAATTTTAGGCAACTACGATGTGCGCTTACCCAAAAGGCAAATCAGGGTCTCCTATTTCGCAACGTTTCTTCTCCTATTCGCGCTATAAGCGTCCAAACGTGACCCACTGGAGAGAAAAAACGCGTAAATTCTAAGTTGCTCGTGTGTGTACCAAAGTGTTAAACATTTAAAACAAAGCGTGTACTGGCAATGTAAAGTTGGAATCAACGCCTACCTCGCTTCGAAGCCCGCGTGCCGTAACCTCCGACCTGGTGATAACTTCCGTTAACAACAACCGGTACGTTGTTGGTTTCTATTTATTGCGCAACGTTTAAGGCGCCCGAATATTGGTGGAGATAAAAAGTGGACTCAAATGGGTGAACAACTCGTGTGTGCCCTATCATATTTTCCGGCGGGATGATGCAAAATACATGTTGTGTAACATAATAAATATATAAATACTCGAAATGGAAAAAAAGAATTTGCAAAGATAGTGCCAAACCAGTGTACATAATTGAAATAACAGAGTTTGAGAGGCATCTATTTTGTAGTATGGGTAACAGAAAAATGTGTGCTTAACGCGGAAATTAATTATCAATCCTGTTCAGATTAGTTACGAATAGAGAACATCACATGATTAACAAGTGACATGAAAGAAATGAAACCGTGTGTCTATTCTATAGAATCTATTCATATGGATCAAAGACACAATTACTTGTGAGGTCAAATACAAAAGTGCAATGATTATTTACATGAACAAACATTCAACAGCTTGTTGCTGTTCTATAAATGAAAACATTTAATGTGAACAACTCGAAGGTTCATCAAGAATTACAGCGGTTAATACCCTGTGCATGTTTGTGTTCACATGTGGACTGTCATAACCGGTGATGAACAGACATCATGATCTCGAGTAAATCCAATCTATAAGAAGCATAACATTTCATATTGGTCATTGAGCCCACCGGGTATTAAAGTGCCTAATTTCTTAATCCAAAATGTTTCCCTGCGGGATAATGCAATGTTGTGGTCTGTACCTATATGTTTTTCTACAAGTTCTAACACAGTGAATCTCAGTTGTGGTATGGTGTGTGAGGACTTGGTCCAGTGAGTTTGCTAGGGTGGAAGTAGATGATCTGTTCCGTATTGTACTCTTGTGTTCGATTATACGTGTTTTTATTTTTCTGGAAGTTCTTCCCACGTATGTCAAGCCACATGGACACGTGATTCCATAGATCACTACAGGGGTACAGTAGTCCGACGTCGTAGCAGTCCAGTCCAGTCCGAGGCCTTCCAGTTTCTGCTTCCCGGTGAGTACCGTCGCGGGGGAAGTATCTAGACAGGATCATTAGTTTGTTCCTGGTCCGTTGGGTTTGGGTACACAGATCCAGTCCGAAGTATTCACCTAGGTGGATACGGTCCGACGTGTCTCTTTATGGGACCGGTATGTTCTGTACTGTTTTAGCAGTGCATCTAGTAATTCTAGTAAGTTTCGTTCTCGAGAAATTCATGTGTTCTGTTTTCAGTGTATCAGGTAGTATTCTGTTCGAACTGTTATCAATGTATTTTTATGTCGTGGTATGAGAGATTTGTTTGCTATTCTATTACTGTGATTATTGTGTATTGTGTTCCAAGTGTATTACCGAAATGCCTCTGTTCTCGAAATTACGTCAGTTAAAGACCAGAAAAGGGTTACTCGAAGAAGCAGTTCCTGTCCCTCCTAGGGACAGTCCAGGACATTTTATGTATCACAAGCATGGCCTAGATGCCATAATATATCTAGACTTATGGGTGGACTATACTAAGGAACTAGAAGAGAAATATAGATGGCCCGTATCAGGTACATGGGATGCCGAGTGCATCATGCGAGTAGAAGAAGCATTATGGAAAAAGAAAGCCAGACAGTCCCAGAAAGATGCCATCGAGTTATGGCGCAAAGAATCTCATAAAAGAACCGAAAAAGAATTCAGAAAAACAGAATTAAGTAGGGAATCCTCAGAAAAAGCCCAAGAAAGGGAATTAATAGAAGAAGGTGAACGAGTTAGAGCAGAACAGTCAGACAGACAGAGAAATGCCCTTATTAAAGGTATGTATCCTCTTCTTGCCGAGGGCTTGCCGAAGGCAACCCCGGAAGTACCCGGTAATTTACCGCCGCCAATGGTCCCGATTAAGCTACGTCATAAACCGACCGCAGCTGAAATTTTTCTTTCGTCCTATTTGGACGACACAGTCCCAGCATATGCAAATCATGTTCTGCCTGTTCCGCCTGCTCCCGTTAATAATGTAATTCCTGTCCCGCCAACTACTGTTCCCGGGGGTCAAGTTCATGTTCCAGCACCCCCGGACCAGCCCACAGTAAATGTACCCGTTATGCCAGTCACTCTACCAGCCCGTACAGTATTCACCGACGATTCTAGTTTAGGAGTCGCGGGGGGAAGTGCTCCTCGCACCCCGCCTCAACCGAAACGTCTGACGCTGCACGACGTAGCGTTACAGCGTACGCCAAAAGTGGCGACATACACAGATCTCAAGCGACTTCTTACTGACTGTATATATGATCCAGTTCCAGGCGAAGATCACATGATCTTATATTCAGTACGTTTAAGACGGGTGGCCAGCTTTTTTATCACCCTGCCCGATATGAAGGAAGTGGAACATCTGAACAGAATATATCGTTTCATCCGTACAGGAGAGAATCCAGAAAGTATTCACGAAGCTATGTCACAAAGGAAAGCCGAGGTTCAACTTATGATTTTAAAGTTCCTGATTAACTGTTTAATAAGAGAGCAAGATTATCCAGATAAAGATCAAGACGAGATGAAAGTCCTAACCAGGTGGAGTGACAATATAGCCGAGGGAAAACACAAGACACAAGGTTGTATAGAGAGTATGTATAAGAAAATTCGTAAGGAAATAATACGTATACACAAGGAACGAGAAGCAAAAAGAGCAACCGAGAAAGAGAGTGACTCTTCTAGTGAAGAGGTAGACAGCGAGAATCCCTCCAGAATAGCGTATGTAAGTAGAACTAGACTTTCCGACCGATATTCACGCCTAGATTACAAGAAAGTTTTTCCTCCTCCTGCACCAGAACAGTGTTCTCTTGAGCAAGTATTCCAGGCCACCGATCAAATTCTGAAATCACGAATAGGTTATAGCGAGCTTAGTACAATGCATGAACAAGAACTCGCCCGATCAGCAGTCCGATGGACTAGTGATTCCACCACGTTTCCAGATGAAATAGTGGCACAAACGTTTCTGAAACTGCCCCCAGCCGAGCAACGTCTGGTGGGTACATATATGATCCAGCACCTCATTACACTGTATGAGGAACAACATTCTGACCCAGGTCCTCTACATGATGTATTGAACGAGTTACTCCAATACAGATGGAAAGGTCTAGGTACCGATTTAATTAGTGTCATTCTAGAACAGCGCCACAAATACCGAACATTTCTGAATCCACATTCTGTTCACGCCTCACCCCCAGAAAGAAAATCATTCTATATAGACAGACAGAATCCGTTACGGGAAGTGCATCCAGTTAAGGGAGAAGATGGTAGTCTAGAACGAGTATTTGTTTACACCCCTATCACGAAAATAGAACTCTTAGAAATGAAAAAGTTAATACCTTGTCATGATAAAGATCCAGCAGGGATCCACCGTGAATTAAAGGACATGCTCCGTATGGGAGAATACACGTATCCTGATATCATTAAAATGTTAAAGGTCCTGTTGCCTGCGGGCATATATGAAAAACTCAAAGAAAAAGAATGGGAGGTGGGAGAGAAAAAGATAGATTGGACAGCATTAGAAACTGAAGATAATACACGAGTACCAGGTACCGGTCTTAGGGATAAAGCTAAAGCTTTGCCCGAATTGTTAATACAAGTCTTGCCAAGATTACTAGCCACGAAAAAGGAAGATTGGGATGCCATCTCAGCCTGTAAACAGAAACAAGACGAAGATACTAGTGATTTTTATTCTAGATTTGAGAAATGTTTCATTATTAATAGTGGTCTGAAAACAAGTAGTGAATCGTACCCTCATCTTTTTGTTACCAAACTAGTCGAGAATTCAAGTCCACAAGTTAAAAATCGAGTACTGAAAGTCGAAAGTACCTGGCAAGCTAATACTCCGTCACAGATGCTCCAGATGCTCCAGTACCACCGGAACAGAATCAGGGAAGAGCAGGAACACGACAAGAGACGTATGAAAGACACAAAAATGAAAGTACTAGTTGCACAATCTGTTCCACAAGACAGTCAGAAGAGGGGTCCGAATCAAGCCAGTCATCCTGCAGCTCCTGTTAAAGGGACATGCAATTACTGTAAACAGCCAGGTCATTTTATAAACGAATGTGCAGTTCTGAAACACAACATAGCTACTGGTAAGACTAAAGAGAGACCACGTCCGTCTAGACAAGAACAAGTTTCACAGAATTCCCAGCCACCACAGAATGCACAACAGACAGTTACAGTACCGCAGCCTATCGCTGCAACACAACACGTTACACAGCAGATGTACCAGTATGCACAGTCAGAGTATCCAGATTATCAGCCATATTCATGAAACAGCCTAGAGAGGGAGGTAGGCTTGCCTCTCATCGAGATTCCTGTAGATCAAGAGGGTCCCTATGTACACAGTCAAGTATTAGGGAAAGACAGAAAGTTTCTGATTGATACAGGGGCAAGTAGGACTACCATCAGTCATGACGAGGTTCCAGGGGCTCCACTCTCAGGCTCTAGAAATGTTTCCCTTGGATTTTCAGGAAAGCCCATTGTTAATGAAATATCGAAACCAGTTACTCTAGAAGTTGGTCCATTGTCCCGAACTACAGATTTGTTACTCACGAAATCTTGTCCAGAAAATTTATTAGGCATTAAAACTCTGAAAGAATTAGGAGCAGTCATATGCTGCTCCCCAGAAGGGGTCCGTTTGTTTCTGCGTGATTTTAAAGGTCATTATGTATTACGTGATTTTGATCCAAGATTATTGAATGTACCACAGCATTTATGGGCGCAAGGTCCAACTGATGTAGGTTGTATGCATATCACACCCCATCGTGTTACCCTGAAGCCAGGTGTTGTATTACCACGAATCCGACAGTACAAATTGCCACCTGAGGCTGTAGTAGCCTTATCCAAAATTATTGACGAACTCATTGCTCAAGGAGTAGTTGTAGAAACTGACTCCAATGTATGTAATTCTCCTATTATTCCGATTCTGAAACGTACTGATCCAAATGCACCTCCAGTTTATCGATTAGTAATTGACCTTCGAGAACTTAATAAATGTATCATACCCCAATACCCAGTGGTCCCTGATATTTCCTCTCTCTTGACAGCCATTGATTCTGAGGCTACGTTCTTTACGGTTATCGATCTCAAGAACGCATTCTTTAGTGTCCCTATTCATCCAGACAGCCAGTTCCTTTTCGGTTTCTGTTTAAATGGAAGAAGCTATAAATTCACACGAGCTCCTCAAGGTTTCACAGAAAGTCCTAGTATTTACAGTCAAGCACTTAAAAGACAACTAGACAATATTCACATGCCAACTGACACTGCCCTGCTCCAGTATGTCGATGATCTACTGATCACAGCCCGTTCTGAACGTGACTGCGAACGTGCGTCACTTACAGTCCTGTATTTTCTGGCCGAGATGGGGCACAAGGTGTCCCCTTCCAAGTTGCAATTCTGTGTCCAGCAAGTGGTCTACCTTGGACACTTACTGTCCAAGAGGGGTAGGCAGTTGACACCAGACCGTATCCAGTTAATAGCACGTCTTCCACAGCCCAAGACACAGAAGGAGGTACGAGCTTTTATCGGCCTCACTTCTTATTGCAGACAATGGATTCCTCAGTATGCATTTCTAGCCAAGCCACTGATACAGTTAACGACACAGGAGGCAGCCGTATCGACTGTCCTCCCTTGGACCCAGGAACATACACTTGTTTTCAATGAGTTAAAGAAAGCTTTATGTAAAGCACCTGTTCTAGCAACACCGAACTATAGTAAGCCCTTTACACTTTTTGTTACTGAACGTGATGGTACTGCATTATCTGTTCTCACACAAGATCAAGCAGGACAATACAAGCCCTGTGCTTATTTTTCTAGCACATTAGATCCAGTAGCCCAGGCTCTGCCTGCGTGCCTCAAGTCAGTTGCAGCCACAGCTCTAGCTATCAGACAAAGTGATTCCATAGTGTTAGGACACTCCCTGACAGTACAAGTTCCACACTCCGTGGAGGTTCTTTTAAACCGAACACAGACTCAGCACTTGACAATTGCACGTTTAACAGGTTATGAACTGACACTGTTCCAGCCACACATAGAAATTAAACGCTGCAACATTTTAAATCCAGCTACACTGTTACCGTCAGTTACCTCTAATCCTGCCACACATGACTGTGTGGAAGTTGTTAACACTATGACAAAGCCAAGACAAGACTTGACAGACATTGCATTACCTAATCCCGACCTGACACTTTATGTGGATGGTTCATGTATGAGGACAAGTACAGGAGAACTAGTAGCCGCGTATGCAGTGACTACTGACACTGAAGTTATAGAAACACATCGTATTGACACCCTGTCTGCTCAAGCAGCAGAGCTTGTCGCTCTGACCCAAGCCTGCATACGAGCGAAGAACTTGAAAGTAAACATATACACAGATTCACGTTATGCATTCGGAGTCGTACACGACTTTGGAGTCCTCTGGCAAGAAAGAGGTTTTATGACTTGTCATGGAACCAAGATTCAACATGGCCCCCTCATTCAAACTCTGTTAGATGCAAGACATTTACCGACAGCTATCGCTATCATGAAGTGCAAGGCACATACGAAAGTCACCGACATCATTTCCCAAGGTAACGATCTAGCAGATCAAACAGCCAAGCTCACAGCTCAGACTCCAGACAGTCCAGTTAACACGACACCGACACACATTCCAGATCAGACTACTTGTATGACAGTTAAGGACCCAACACAAGATGTAATAGATATACAGTCACATGCTACTCCCGATGAAATCAAGAAATGGTCCGAACAAGGAGGGGTCCAGACAGATCAAGGATGGTTGACGAAGGGAAAAGCCACATGGTTTCTCCCCGACTCTATGGTTCAAGTCATTATTAACACCGCACATAGTCCAGCACACTTAGGAGAAAAAGCCATGTTAGACAGTATCCAGAACATCTGGTTTAACAAGCATTTACGAGCAGCAGCCAAGCAGAAAGTGCGTACCTGTATGATATGTTGTCAGTTCAATCCAGGTAAAGGTGTCCCGGTGGAACAAGGTGGATTCCATCCTCCTGACCACCCTTTTGAAGTCCTCCAGATGGATTATATTCAGATGGAGCGATGTCGAGGTTTCAAGTATGTCCTCGTAGTTGTATGCGCTTTGTCCAGGTGGACAGAAGCATATCCAGTTCCAGATTACACAGCCGCGACCACTGCCAGGCAGTTGGTTCGTGAGTTCTTTCCCCGCTATGGATTACCTAGGGTCGTGTATTCAGATAACGGCCAGCCATTCTCATCCGAGCTCATGAAACAAGTTTCCCTTCTGTTAGGGTACCAGTGGAAGTTCCATTGTGTACGCCATCCTGAAGCAGCCGGTCTCGTAGAGAGACATAACCAGACTCTGAAAATCCGCATTGCTAAAGTGTGTGCAGAGAAAGGTGTAGATTGGATAGTAGCACTGCCAGTTGCCCTTTTCTATATGAGAATGGTCGCTCACTCCCGTTCAGGTCTGTCCCCGTATGAGATAGTGTTTGGACGTCCCCCCAATATGTGGGGTACACCTTGACCCCGTACCATTACCGATGTTGACAGTAATATGCTGACAGATTACCTTGCCTCCTTGATGTCTGCACTACAATCTTGTCGTTCACAGGTTGCCGCTGCATTTCCAGACAACACCGAAGTGAAACCGCACGAAGTCATACCAGGCGACTTCGTCCTCGTGAGAAATTTTGATCGTTCAAGTCCGCTGCAGCCCCGCTGGAAGGAGCCCCGCCTCGTTCTCCTCACCACCCGGACAGCAGTGAAGATTGAAAACCGAAAAGGGTGGCTACACGCCAGCCACGTCAAGAAATTCCATGGACTCAAAGCTGAATCTTTTCTCAAGGACTGCTCCGTTCTCAAGGACTGCCCAGAAACTGAATCTAAAATTCCCCTGTTAGAGAAAACTCCGCAGCAGGAGTATAAATCCAAGTTGAGGTCTAGTAAGTCAGCCAGTTTAATTGTCTAAGTCCCTCTCGGGTGAAACGGTTAGACAGGTTCCTGACATGTATGAGATAGATCCACACAGTGAAAGAGTTAGTCAAAACTCTAAGAGAATACGCTATCGAAAGAATCTTTGCAGTCGATGTATAGCTACTCTGTTCTTTTTATTATTTTTAAGCCTTATGGTTACATGCATAAGTTATGCGTTGCATTTATGCTTTCCTATTTCACATGCACATATGTTTTCTAATGTTACAGTAGAGCACACATTTAGTGACCTGCCTCCTCACGAGTTATCCTATCGTCTTGCTATGCGTAATAATACTTTTATCCGAATGCTGCACTATTCACACCAGACCAGCAATGCCACTAATTGTTGGGTGTGTGGTCGACTCCCCCCTTTCCAGACACCGAAGGGAGTTCTGCCACTCTTTCCTTATCCTTTTTCACATAATGGTTCGTGTGGAGCATGGTCCACGTTAACGTCATCCCTAACTGATATGTCCCTTCTGAATCGAACATGTTTCCCAGACAAGGAAGGTCTTTCCCATAGAACAGGGTTAGATCTAGAAAATGAAGTATATGATCTAGGTAATTATTCCTCGAATTTCATGGTTTTGAATGTTCAGTCCGAGACTACTCCAGATTTGCCTGCTATTTCAGTTCTACCAGTTAAAGGCGAATTATGTGTCAGAAAGAATGGTTCCGCACATGTAGGTCATAGTGATTGTACTACTGTAGTCGAGTATAGTGACAGTGGGAAATCTATTTTCAAAGCCTCACGTCATTCTTATTTTGTTTGTGGTCAGACCGCATATGTTCGTCTGCCCCTAGATTGGGATGGAACATGTTACATTGCCTTCCTACTGCCACCAGTTTTTCTAGCCCCATCTGATTATCACCGAAACACACATCTAGTACACGTTAGACATAGAAGGGAGACTGAGTCCCCAATTGTCGATCAAACTGAAACTACCTTAGAACAGTATCAAGACTTCAATAAAGGTTTCTTTTTCTTCATAGGTCCTGTCCAGAATAGTAAGTTAATACGTAGGCTAACCAGAACCCTTGAAGCAGTAGTGAATGAGACTACTTCCGCTCTAGGTAATTTAACCGAAGAGCAATCTGCCATTAGATTTGTCGTGCTCCAAAATCGTCTCGTTCTTGACGTCATACTGGCCGATAGAGGAGGAGCTTGTAGAGTCATCGGATCTAGTTGCTGCATTTTCATTCCTAATAACGCGCCGTCTGTTTATTCAGCTATAACCAGACTTCATAAAATTGCCCATCAGTTACACCAGAATCCAGGCACCTGGACATGGTCCGGTTGGCTCTGGAATATCATATCTGCCTGGGGATGGAAAGTATTGTCATTCCTAGGTATAGCAGTAATGATCATATTCAGTTGCTGCCTCTGTTTACAATGTGGCCCTGCGATTTGCGGCTTGTGTGCTACCTCTTGTATTCCTAGTTCTAAGTCCCGTTCCAAGACAATTCGGGACGAGCAAATGATGCTATATGAACAGATAGATAGTATCATGAATATTGATGTTTCCTGATGGAAACGTAGGGCACAAGGAGGGAATGAGGAAAATTGAATTTTGCCTTGTTATATGTGCCTACGTGTTCCCCATCCTATGTTATATGTGCATGATCGATATGCGTATATCCCCTTCTGATCGATTAAAGACGCAATTATGGTTGTGTCCAACTCTAGTATGCCAGTATCCAGTTCTCGTGAAAGCAACGAGTATCAGGCCTATGTTGCCACGTTTTACAGTGTGCACGTTAATTCACCACATTGTCCCCGTTTCTAGGCCTCAAAAGGCCCGGACACCAGATTCAAGCTCCAGTCTCCTGAACCCACTCTGAGGAGCGATGCAGCCCCCACCTGCATCCCTGACCCTTCACTTACTTCCTGCCTCGCAGCGCGGTGCCCGGCCTGGCTCTGCCTGCCTGTCTGCCAAGAATATGTTATGCTTCCAGTTATCAGTCCAGCTTTCCTTCTCTGCATTCCTAAGCTACTGAACCGCATAAACAGTTCAGCTATAGTCTAGTCTTTCTGTCTCCATGTAAGAGAAATACTGTATTAGTATTCATAGAAGATTCCTAGCACAAGCAATACATGTAGAATATATGCATGCACCAGCCTTAGTGTCAAGTAGCCTTTGCCCTGATAACTTTTAGATTCTATCGACATGTACTCCAAACACCAGATACCAGATATGCTATAGGTACATGTCGTCCTGACACCGCAGACTTTAGTCTCCTCTTCTAGTGCAGAAGTCATAGCCCCAGTTCTCCCTAGTAACACGTCATTGCCCGTTTGCGCGCACCACTAGGTTAAAGGTCCCAGCTGCTCTCAGGTAGCCCCCTCCATGTTTCCGCCCACTCATGACATTTCTATGACGTTTCACATCACATGTCTCAGTGCACGCCCTGTACACGCCTTCTGTTTCCGCCCATGTGTTCTTATCTTACGCTTGTCACAAGTTACGCCTACTGTATGTAATGTATTTGAAATGTCTTACTATATATACACTGCACTGTTAATTAAATGGTGCAGCTGCCTTCCTTCCTATTTTATTTCAGGCTGTCCCGTTCCAGTCCCTTCCCTTTTGCCTGAATAAAGCCTGTTCAACTCGGACACATCGGATCCTGCCTCTTATTTATTGAGCTATCTGTTATTGTTAATATATTCAAAAATAGTACCGGTAATTAATTATTTATTTACCACAAGTTGAGAAAAAATTGAAAGCAACCACTTCATGAAACATATCACTTCCTGAAAAAGGTGTCCTCCAGTAATGTTCTAATCTTCCAGCTGCATTAAAATTCAAGAATGGTAGAAAATCTTCGTGAAATACAATGCTAAACTTCGTGCAATGTATAAAAAATTTAAGTCTTTTAAATGAGACCTGTAAGAGAAATTGGGTTAGTAAAATATGATGAAATAAAACTCTAATTTGTGAGATAACCACTTCGTGATATAACCACTTCGTGAAAAATGTCTTCCAGTAATACTTTAGACTTCCGGCTGACTTAAACTCGAAGAAAATAAGAAAATTTGCAAAAAGTACCGGTAAATTCCTCTTCAAATATTGCTTGTTCCGAAGTTTCTGCAACGCGAGTGGTTGCTAAGGGAAACTCAACACAACAGTATCAAAATGGCCGTGAAAACGTAGGTTAACGCGTGATGATGCTATCACGCTGAAAGGCGTGATACGTGGTGATGCTGGCGGCGTCCACAGACGGGATTCTAAGAAGAGATTCGAATGAAAGCTCCTTCGAGACCACGTTCCAGTGCAGGACGCTGTTGCCAGGAATCCATTACAGCACGGCTTTCAAAGGTAAACAGTTTGTAGAAAGCTTACTGTTTGAAGTATGAAATCCAAATATCGTTATGTGAACCGGATAATTTCTAATGCCATGCCTTTTCCAAAATTAGTGGTACGAATCACGCTTTCATGCTTTTTCCGAAATGAGTGCCCAATACGAATCACACTTAAATTAGTGCAAAACTACACTGCGTGTAGGGGAAAAGCGGGCACATGGAGTAAAGAAAACGTATTACAGCGTACTCACAGGCAGAGAAGAAATTTCCAGGTGATAGAACGATGAATAGTAGATTTTAACAAAAGGCAGTCATTAGTTCAAAATCGGTTCTTCTTGTTTCAAAACCATCGATGTCGCCAAAATTGTTGTATCGGTGTTATAGGAATAACGAGGAATCCAGGAAATGAACTAAATAAGATTTATTCTTAAGCATGGAAGAATAGATGTAGCTGGAAGGAAGGTTCATCCAAAGAATGAATCCTAACTCCAGATTCAGCACATACATTAGAACATTCATTTGTAAGAAAACATTCTATAATACATAGAAAGGATTCCATTTAAAGGAACATGCAGTCACTACACTTAGCAACTTGTTCCTGATGATTTGAAGATGATTGGAAAATGAGTCCCTGATGACTTCACACAATGAGATTATATCTGATGATTTGAGGATGGAGATCTAATTACATCACCAGACGAGACTGTTCCTGATGACTGCAGGATGATTTGAAAATGATTTGGGAATTACTTCACTAGTACTGTGTGGTGTCCTCTGTTCCTATCTGGAACTCGGAACACTCGGAGTGAAGAGTGTTCCGATGGTTCCAGATGTATCGGTTGGCCCGGGCTTGATGGACGTGATTTCTTATGCCCCGAATAAATCTCCTTAAATCAATTACCTTGCTTCCTGCCTCATTAATTGAGGGAACACTTCACTGGCGACGATCGGGTTGACGGCCCGACAATATTTTCAAGCCCGGAGCACTGCCTATCGCAGACCACGATTTCAGTTACACTCTTCTGATGTGTATTTCATCTACAACTACTGTCGCATACAAGCGCGACCGAAGCAACTTACCATTGTGAAATTCCTGTTTCTTTTGTACCAACGGTGAGACTTGAATTCAATTTTGACTGTTTTCCATACTTCACATTTCCATTTGTCTCTGCGCACGCATTGTCTCTGTAGCCTCGCGCATTTGATATTCTTCCTCGCTCTATAGCGCATGCGCAGAGGACATTGTGCTGATCGCGCTGAAGCAACTTTCCAGCGCATGCGCAGAGGACATCGCGCTGATCGCTTTGAAGCTTCTAAGATTCCAATCTCACAGTGTGTTCTCTGTAACCTGGCAACCCAGCCTTTGTGACGTACTTTACTTGCTAACTCTACATTTCTCCATGATGACAGAACAATGCCTCTAACTCACAATTGGATTTTATTTCATCGACTTTTCCAGGCTATTATGTCACAATAGCTCTTTCAATTCAATAAAAAAAACTACTTGCCTTAGTTCTGCATTATATGGTGTATTTTATTCTGCTTTAAAACAACATATTGGAAAGTTGGAAAACATGGAAAGTTTTAATGCTCCTCCTCCATTTTTACCTACTCCTGGGGAACCATCTTTAGAATGGAAGCAATGGAGAGAAGGTTTCGAAGCTTATTTGGAAGCAATTGGTGGTGATAATTTCACGGATAAACGTAAACTTGCAATTTTGAAACACTCTTTGGGCGCAGAAGGCAGACAAGTGCTTAGTCATCTTCCACATCTTGCCACGGACAATTCTAGTGATGAAGGTGATGTTTATGAAAACGCCATTATGCAACTTGATAAACAGTACATCAAGAAGGTGAATGAAGTAGTTGCACACCACAAATTTTTGAGCAGATCCCAGTTACCTAATGAGTCAATTGACTCTTTTGTTAAAGATCTAAGAATTTTGGCTGCCAAATGCAATTATCTTCAATTTCATGATCAGATGGTAAGAGACCAAATGGTACCTAATGTTGCTGACGTAAAGTTACAAGAAAAATTGCTGGATGCAAAGGACTTATCTCTTACCAAAGCTCTTGATATAGCTCATCGTTTCGAAGACATGAAATTGGGCATGAAAGAGTTATCTAAAAAAAAAATCAAATGAGTATTCTGAAAAAAAAGCTGTGACTTCTGAAGTTCAAGTGGTTAGAAAAAAAAGTGTACTGAGAACAACTACAACAAGTTTTCTTCTCCAGTTACTCAAAATTTAAGAAAAGATGTAACTTGTTTCAAGTGTGGTTTTCCTGGTCATGTTGCTACTGATAAAAGGTGTCCTGCCGTAGGTCAAATTTGCAACTATTGCAAATCTAAAGGACATTTCGCCAGAATGTGCAAAAGTAGAAATAAATTCAGATATGATAATACAGATGTCAGAAATCCCAGACGTGACAGTGTTCATGAAGTTGTTACCGATGCTGATGATTCTGATGATTTATTAACTGTGTACGAAATTGATGAAGAAAAAAAAGATGCACCATTCTGTATGTTACAAGTTGGCTCTAAAGTCATAAGAGTTATGGCTGATTCTGGGGCTAAGCACACGTTAATTGGGGATGAATGGCTTAAAGAATTTCCAAATGTGTCTTTATTTCCATCAGACATCAGATTAGTTGGTTATGCAAAGAAACCTATAGAGGTTTTGGGTTATTTTATTACAGACATTATTTTCAAGGGCAAAACTATTGAATCTAGAGTGTATGTTGCTAAAGAAGGTTCATGTTTATTAGGATGGCCACAACAACGTGATTTGATGATCAAATTAGATCCCAACCATCCTCAACAAGTTCTGGGTTATTCTGATATGATTGGTCACATTTCTTCCTGCACTGATAATAATTGGGAAACTTTGTTTCCCAGTGTTTTCTCACCTAAACTAGGGTTATTGAAGACATTTGTTCATAAAATAATTTTAAAACATGATGCTGTTCCTAAAGTTCACAAAGTAAGGAACATTCCTTAATCTCTAAGGGAGTCTGTCAAAAAAGAATTAGAACGTCTTTGTGAACTTGACGTTATAGAAGAGATTGAATCTTCTGAATGGCTTTCGCCTATTGTTGTCGCACATAAACCTAATGGCAAAATAAGATTATGTGTTGACATGAGGGACCTAAATTCCAAAGTGTGGGTCGACAGACATCCCCTTCCCAACATTGGTGAGATGTTTTCTAAACTTAAAGATGCTTCTGTATTTACAACGTTAGATTTATCTAATGCTTATCATCAGATAGCTCTCCATGATGAGAGTAGACACCTAACATCTTTCATTACTACCGAAGGAGCTTATAGGTACAAAAGAATGCCATTTGGGCTAGTATCAGCATCATCGGTTTTCCAACGTGTCATGCACAAATTGTTTAAAAATGTGGCTAATGTGCTTTACTTCCAAGATGACATATTGTTTTTTGGGAAAAATGAAAAGGAACATTCAGAAGTTTTGTACCAAGTTTTATCTATCTTGCAAGATAGTGGGTTAACGTTAACTAAAGAAAAATGTAAATTTAACATGGAATCTGTTGATTACTTAGGCCACTCAATTAGTAAAAAAAGTATATCGCCTAAGCAGAGCTTACTAAAAGCCACTGAGGATGCCCCAGAACCCACTAATAAAGATCAACTTAGATCTTTTTTAGGGCTAGCTGAATACTATGCAAAATTCATTCCTACTTTTGCCGACAAAACGAAGTATTTGAGAAACTTGATGAAGAACCAACAATTGTTTATTTGGGATTCTAATTGTAAAGAACAGTTTTCTTATCTTAAAAAATGTATTGCTTCTGCTCCTTCCCTAGCTCCTTTTGATACTTCCTGTCAATCTGTTATTGTTTCTGATGCAAGCAATGTTGGCTTAGGCGCAGTTCTTATGCAAAAGCAAAAAGAAGGTCTTGTTACTATAGCTTTTGCGTCTAGACCATTGCGTGGTGCAGAAGACAAATATTCCACTCTAAAAAAGAAGCCCTTGCTTGTTGGTGGGGTATAGAGTATTTTCGCAAGTATGTCTATGGGTCTAGATTTGTTGTGAGGACAGATCATCGTCCACTTAGGGATCTTTTCACAACTAAAGGTTGTAATAAAGCTACTGTCAGGATTGCCAGATGGCAATATAAATTACAAGAATTTCATTTTCACGTGGAATATATTCCAGGAGCGAAAAATGTCTTAGCTGACTGTCTTTCAAGATTGCCCATCGCTGATGATAACATAGTGCCTTGTGATGAGAATCCTGATAGAGTTGTTTCTATTTGTGAGGTCTCTAATGGTTGTACAACGGAAGAAGATTGGAGGGTTGTGGGCAGAAACGATGAGGTTTACACATGTGTCATGTCTTTTATCAAGAATGGTTGGCCTGTCAAATCTAGTTTGTCTCAAGATGTCTTGCCATATTTCCAGATTGGCCAGGAGCTGTCGGTAGTAAACAACATTTTGCTAAGAGGTTTACAATTAGTGGTTCCTCATGATTTCAGAGAAGTTGTGCTTGAAATGGCTCACGAGGGGCACCCTGGAATGACTGGTATGAAAAGAAGAATCAGATGTGAGTTTTGGTGGCCCACTGTTGACAGATCCATTGAAAGAAAGGTTAGATCATGTGTGGAATGCACTAACAGTGACAAATCCCAAAAGGTTGTGAAATATCATCATGATTGTGTTTCTAGGCCCACAAGACCATGGGAGTGTGTTTCCATTGACATTGCAGGGCCTATGAGTTTTGGTCACAGTCCTGTTTATGCCATTGTTTTAATTGATCAGTTCTCCCAATGGCCAGAAGTGAAGTTTGTTCCTCAAGTAACGTCAAAAATTGTTATTGATTTTCTCAATTTTATTTTTGAAAAGGAAGATTTTCCTGTTTCGATTTTATCCGACAATGGTGTACAGTTTACATCGAATGAAATGAAATTGTTCTGTAACAATCACGGAATAATCCATAAACGTTCCTCTGTCTATTATCCTCAAGGTAACGGTATTGTAGAAAGGTGGATTAGAGTGCTAAAAGAAGGTCTACAGCTTGCTTTGTGTAATGGTCAAAATTGTTATGATGCTGTGAAGAAACTTTTGTGAAATTATAGGAACACTCCCAGAAGTGAGGGTGATTTATCCCCTTTTGAAAAAATGCGGGGTAGAAGAAGTTTGTGTAATATGAGTCAACAGTGAATGAGGGATCTGGTTTGTAATAAATCCAAAAGGACTGTATCTGGTATACTTTGTCCTTCTGTTAATTCTCCATGTGCTGTTGGTGATTGGGTACGGGTGAAAAGATCTGGTTTCATCAGATCCGGAGAGTCTCGCTTTTCGGATCCTATGCAGGTTGTAAGAGTAGGGAAACAAGTTGTGGAATTGTCAGATGGTAATGTTTGGAGTTTGTCAAAGGTAGTGAAGGTTTCCAAATTTCGCGATTTTGTAAGTTCTCGTCAAAAGATGTGTGATGCTAGGTCTTCCCATGGAAAAGTCTGTCAAGGTGTTTTCTCTCCTCAGGTAGACACGACTAGCTTGCGTTGTCAACCAAGAGCAAGTTTTAGGTCAAGACATTCTCCTGTATGGTGTAAAGACTATGTAATGCACAAATAATTTTATTTTGAAATGCAATGTATTCGTGTATTCCTTTTCTGTAACGTTAATAATTTGTTGCTCACTCTTTGATCCTTTGTTAAAATTTGTTTTTGTTTTTCTTTTATATTTCTTTTAAGAGGGGAGATGTGTGGTGTCCTCCGTTCCTATCTGGAACTCGGAACACTCGGAGTGAAGAGTGTTCCGATGGTTCCAGATGTATCGGTTGGCCCAGGCTTGATGGACGTGATTTCTTATGCCCCGAATAAATCTCCTTAAATCAATTACCTTGCTTCCTGCCTCATTAATTGAAGAACACTTCACACTGACACTGTTTTGCCACCCTGCGCGTCAATTACTAAAGGAATTTAGTTGGTATTCAGTTTTACGTCTAACAGTAAATTGGCCCCAGAACACAGGGGGTAAAATATTCCCATTTGCCACACTTTGAGAACAGTAACCCCCTTCTGGCGTTTGGGCGTCCGAACCATGTTTCACACCAACTTTCCTTTTAAGCAAAAGTAAAAGCTCACTACTGAGCTTCTACGGTAATTACACTGTTATTTTTAGTGTGCTTATCTTGCAATCTCATTCCTGTAGACACATTTAAGCTAGATGTGGTGTCATAGTCTTGCATAATTATAGCACTATAATTCAGAGGTTAGACTAGTACCCAAATAAAAGATTGTTATTTCATTATTGACCTCCGAAGGATTAATGGTTGAGACATTTTTTCCAGAATTTAAACCTGCGCTTGCCTGTTAGACACAGATTTCTTCAAAGGCACATTAACCTACTGAACTATATAATACATTTATACACACACACACATTCTTTGCTTTTAAGACTTCTCAAAAGGTTTACATCTCTAGACAGGTAATGGAATTAGCATTTCTGTTTCATAGGAACCACAGCTTTTATTTTGACACATTGATATATTATCGGCTTCAGAAGGATTAAGGGCTGAGTCAGTTTTTCCAGAATTTAATTATAAATATACATGTAAATATAATCAGCCTCACTATATGTGTATATTATATATATATTCGCATTTACTTTCCCAGAGCGCAGCGCATTGGTCTGTGTTTCTGGCTTCTAACATGAGTTGTTAATTTGTTTTGCTGCATTTAATTTCAGTGGACTGCGCCGCTGCGTTTCCCATATAGTAGTTCTTAACCTTTTTAAACACTACTGTACTAGTGCCCATGCACAACTAAAACAGCAGTGCAACCCACGCCACTTTAGTATCTAGTGCGTGGCTTCTGACTTTTTAATTGCGCTCATGCCTACAACTACACAAACAATGCACAATACTGCTACCTACTGCTCTTGCCACAACCACTAACAAATAATTACACTTCACAATCAACATACTTAGTCCACTACATTGACAGTAGCTAATTATCTTCACATACATTCTCTATGCGGCACACATAATCAAATCACATATTATTTTTACTATGCCAATAACTCTAACTCTAACAAATGCGTGACCTATTGCATTGCAAATGCTTGCCACATGACCGCACACTGTGCGATCCTACAAGTTGTAAAAGGTGTGTTATTCTAGGTGTCGGTTATTGGTGCACGTTTTTAAAGTTGGATTATGCAGCATTTGTTCTATTTGTTACTAGTGTTTGTGTAGCAGTGTTTTATGCATGTTTGTTTTGTTCCACTGTGTTACCGTTATTATCCCTACTGCCAACACCCCACCGCTACCGTCTTCTTCTTTTGTTTTTGTTAATTGCTGGTTTGCAGACTATTTTCAGTTAACGGACAAGTGGCTAAACGGCTGTGGTTATTTTGTTCGGACACTGGTGCACTATAGCAGACTTTCTGTCTGTGTTTTTTTTCTAAACAAATGTCAATACATTACAATATATTAGTACAGCAAACGTGTACGTGAATTTATTTAACACAACGTTTAAAGCGTTTGTCCAAAGCACATTTTTTTTTTTAAAGCTGTACTACTTTTATTGGTGTGTCCGTTTAACTACGTAGCTACAGTTGCAATGTATTACTGGTTATTTTGTAAACAAAAGTAAAGTGCCAGGGCTCTTATTATTTTGCAGCTAAACGCACTGTATGCAGCTTTTTCTGTCTTTTTGGCGTTGAATTTATTTAACAGTGAGCATACACTCTGTGCAAATCTAAAGGCTATATTATTTGGAATCCAAAACTGCAAATGCCACTGTTCCAGTGTACATGGGGCAGCGCTTCCTTTTAGTGCAGTGATCGCTTAATTTTATTTTCCCGGGTCTGGACACTTCGCTAGATTTATGAACTATTTATAGTTCATGAAATTTGTCTAATTAGCTGTGCGTTCAGAGGACACCAGTACACCTTTTTAAAACAGTGAACTTAAACAGTGCTCATATGTATAGCACCGCTTGCCTCGTTGCATCTCTTTTTGTTGGTTATGAGGGGCTATATCAACATCTTACACTGTCTTTTGGCAAATGAGGACATAACGATGCTCCGTTAGCATTGCACACATGCAGTTCATTATCGTCTGCTCCGAAAAAACCACAGTGCCGCTAGCTGACCACGATGACCTAGCTCACAGGGAAAAGTGCCTTCCATCAGAGGAGCCCCATGAGGCACACAAACTCGGCTCGGAGAAATTCCCTGCAGATATCCGGAACAGGAAGCGTCACTGGAGAAATGAAATCCATTCCCTCCACCAGTGACACATGGACACCACAGCACAGTCCTTTGGGCTCAGAACTCCAAGGTAACTCCTATGTAAAGGGATGCTAGCGCTATGTAATGAATACTAGCGCTTACCGGCACTTCCATACAGCTCACGTTAGGTTTGTGCGTGGCAGAGGAGGAGTTACCTTCTTGTTTCTGCTTGCCATAGTGTCACTTAAAGTGTCACATATAAGGCAACAAAATGTCACACAGAAGCACACTGACAACCTTCAGATATACATATATAAAACATTTAATTTTCAGAAAAACACCCATTCACTGGATGATTTCATCAGTGATGTCATCAGTGATATCATTTGAGATGTCATCAGTGATGTCATGAGTGATGTCACTGACCATGTCATGAGTGATGTAATATGTGACGTCATCAGCAGTGCATTGCGGGCGCGCGAGTTATAGTTAGCTGAACTAACTATAACGGGGGAATTTCAATGGTTTTATATGAGTGAAATGTCCAGCTAACTATAACATGTGTCCAACCTATGTTTTTTTCAGTGAATTTAAAAGGTTTTTCAAATGCTAATTCCTAACTATAACGTGTGTAAAACCTACGTTTTTTTCAGTGAATTTCAAAGGTTTTTTAAATGCTAATTCCTAACTATAACGTGGCTGTAACCTATGGTTTTTTCAGTGAATTTCAATGGTTTTGTAAATGAATTTTTTTTAAAAAAATGCTAATTCCTAACTATAACGTGGCTGTAACCTATGGTTTTTTCATTGAATTTCAGTGGTTTTGTAAATGAAATTTTTTTAATGTAATAATTCTTATATTTTTTATACTGATTTACTATATTATTATAAATTTTTTATTTTTAGATATATTATTTTTTAAATCACATTACATATTTTTAATATAAATTGATAAAAAATGTTTGTACACCTCTCTGCAACGCTGCCCCCTGACGCGTTTGCAGAGGGGGAACTAATTCCCCTTGCATACTGGGGGTCCCTGGGGGCCAACTAGCCCACCAGGAACCTCCTGTATTTCCCAGGGGGCTGCATTGCAGAGAGGTGTAATGAGTCCACACCCTTTTTTACACCTCTCTGCAGCGCAGCCCACAGGTGCGTTTGCAGAGGGGGAACTAATTTCCCTTGCATACTGGGGGTCCCTGGGAGGCAACTAGCCCACCAGGAGCCTCCAGTATGCGCCAGGGGGCTGCTTTGCTTTGCCCCGTAGGGCGGCGGTCCCCGGGGCAGTGTGGGGGAGGATTGGTCACCCCCCACACTTCTTTATCACTATGCCCCCACAATTTGGTCCCCCTGGGGGGTCATTTTTAAATAAACATACCAGGTTTTAAAAAAAAAACATTCTTGGCCTTGGGGGTCCTTGTGGGACCCCATGAGCACGCCTAGGGGGTCAGGGTGCTTCTACCCTGCCCCCTTTTTGTGTTCTACACGTTTGTTTTTCTGCTTTCTTGTGCCTCGGTCTACCGAGCACAAGATGGCTACCAACACTTCCTGGTTTGAAGTGTTGAAAGCCAATGAGCATGCAGCTTGTGCTCGAGAAGTTTTAGAACTCAAAAAGGGGGCAGGGTAGAAGCACCCTGACCCCCTAGGCCTGCTCGGGGGTTCCCACAAGGACCCCCAAGGCAAAAAAAAAATATTTTTGGGGGGGAAAATCATGGGGTGCGCGCACCGTGCGATTTTTCGATGCTTTTTTTTTTTTTTCGCCCTGAGCAGGCCTAGGGGATCAGGGTGCTTCTGCCCTGCCCCCTTTTTAAGTTCTACACTTTCTTTTACTCCTTTCTTGTGCCTCAGTCTACTGAGGCACAAGATGGCTGCCATCCATTTCTGTTTTGGAGTGTTGACACACAGTTGGCAGCCAATCAGCTTGAAGCTCGTGCACGGCAAGTTACGCGAACGGTGCGCGCACGGTGCGCGCTTATAGATATATAATTGATTTCAACTTTAATTTTCTCAGGCACTACTGGAGGGATTTACACTATTTAACCAAAAGCGTGATCTGCGTACCAGACTCTACCATTTTGCCAAGTTTGGTGTAATTCCGTTCAGCGGTTCGGGCTGTAGCCGTGTCTAAAGGTCCTATGGAAATTAAGATGGGGAATACACGTTTTGGGACCCCCCTTTTTTCTCGGCCCCCGCTTGACGAATCTACCCGAGACTTTGAGGGAAGGAGCATAGCGGAGCTGGCCAAAATTTTGGAAAATTACACACAAATTCCTCAACCGGCGCCAGAGTTATTCCCAATAGAATGTTGCGGATTTCCTATGGAAACTAGGTCCTAACTATAACTACCTACTGGCGACCGCCAGTAGGTTTATATATATATATATATATATATATATATATATATATATATATATATATATATATATATATATATATATATATATATGTTGGACCCCTCTGCTTCTGAGAGTCCCCTCACCACTATAATTTCTTTTGTTCCCCTGTACCTCCCAAAATTTGTCGCTTTTCATTTGTCTACCAGGACCTTTTTGTGTGTTGTTTCATGGGGCTAGGTGTTCCTTGACACCCAGTTGCTCACAAGGTTTCTGGCACCTATGTACAAGGTGCCTGGCGAAACCTGTGGCCATTAAAACTGAGGTTGGCAACCTGTGTGTGTTTAACCTTAAAATGGTGGACACATATTTTCCTCATGAGAGTGACTCCCATTGGAGCCTCCTTGAACTCTGACCTTCTGAGGTTTTGGCGCCCTTTTTGGTTGGCGCGCTTTCCTGACAGGAATTCTTAAGATTTCTTCAGGTACACAAAATGGCCGCTCCAGAGCCCCAGTACGGTGGCTGTGAGTGACCATAAGACACCTCAGAAGGTGTCAACCCATTGACACAGCCAGGGAAGGTTCTAGAACCTTCTGGCTGGTGCCAGTACATCAGGGCTCTGGCTATATAAAGCCCAGACCCTGGCGGCCATTTTATTGAAGAGAGAGGGGAGTTGATTAGACTACTACACCTAGATGCTGATAGCTGCTGAAGAGGTGTGACCCCTATTCCTGACTTGACACCAGAGAAGACACCTGCCCTGCTTACCCTTGAGGTGGCTGAGAGTACAGGCAGTAGTGTGGCAAGGGTTAATATTGTGGATACTGACTGGCGTTCCAGTCAGGCGTAATTTTGAACCCTTGCGCCTACAGCGCCTGCCCAGCTAGCACCTCTGTGCCTCAGAAGACTGTGGCCGAGTTTGTGTGCCTCCCCGACCCCTCGGTGGCGTCAGACTGAGGAAGAAGTCGGGTCGCGAGGCGTGTGCCCGATCGCCGTGACCGTGACCTCATCCTGTGCCCCCTTCACGTGCAGCGCCAAGCGCGGGGGACTCGGACGTCTCCGAGCCCCACCGGCGTTGCGCGCTTCCCTGTTGGTGCCCAAAGTGAGAAGGTGAGGTGGTGCGCCGGGGCGGGGAGAGGCCGGCCTTTACTGGGCGGGATCTGCGTCCCTGCCCTTTCCGAGAACCGGGAAACTGTTGCCGTGGGCGGGACCAGCCCCCGTGTGAGGAAGTTGGAGGGAGGTCCCGGGAGCCCGTGAGTTCCCTGATGCTGGCGTAGGAGAATACTGTGCCCGACTGAATCGCTAATCGATCCAGCCGTTGTGAGGAAATCTGATTCCCCTGTTGGTGCGCCGCGGTAAAGTGGAACTGTGCCCGACATTGAGTTAAGTGAGCGCTGAAGGCAAGAACCCCTGTGTGCGGCCGTTCGTCCGTCCAGCGACGTCGAACTGAGCCGCCTAGGACCCCGCAGTAGCACTGCAGGCTCGAGTCAACCCCCACCGGCAGCGGACATCCTTCCCCGGTGGCCGCGTAGGGCTGAATGAAGGACTTACTGGGTTTCCTTGTCTTTCCAGTCATACGCGCATAGTTCCCGAGTGAACTAAAAGGAGTCCCCGCTCACCGTGTGACCGCAGGCAGTCCTCAGAACTCCACAAGTACTGTAAACAACCATTTACTAAAAGTGTGTTACTTACCAGAGTCAACTGCATGAATTCTCTAATTGGTGGCAGCGTTATTAAAATGGAAATGTGGCTTTGAAGACTAAATGAACTAGAAAGAAATGCGCTATGTACAAGTGGTATTTAATTCATGTAATGGTGACAGTTGAGCCTGCTATTTAATCTATTTATTGAACAGAGCTATTCTCAATATTTATGCAATACCAGTATTCCTGAATTCCTATGTATTGTATTTATTCCCTGTATTTATTCTTAACCTGAATCCCAGAGTTTTGTGAAAAGTGAAATGTAACTGTGCTTTCCAATTGATCCCTATTCACAAGCAGAGAACTTTTACATAAAGGAATCATATTTTTCTACAGCAGTGGTGTGGTGTCCTTCTTTTTAGTGTGACTGTGCAGGGGGTTATTATTGGGTCAGAGCCGGCTTAGCACTACAGCCTTCACTGCCTTGACACTTGAGCCAAGCTACCCCCCTTTGTGCTGGGCTTGCCCATCGCAGGTCCAACAATATATATATATTATAAAACACACACATACTCTCTCAAACCTCCAATAGTCTTTGCCACCATGTACATATGCTCTCATCCTACAGACAAGCTCTCCACTCTTCAGATACACTTTCCACCCACTTTGTGATCTCTCAGCCTCCATTTCCTCTCCACTGAGTACTTCTCTCTTCATCCTCCATATGGTCTTTTCACTGTGCACATGCATTCTCCAATCGCTACATCCACTGTGCAACCTTCAAACCTTCCCTCTATATCTGTTATTCACATCAATTCATCACCAATTACCACATATTGTGTGCAGGCTCTGCATCCTCTTTTCACCATCCACAGCCCAAATCCTTCCTCCACGTTCCACTTTTCATATATTTCTCAATTGTCTGCATCATATCGTATATTCACTCCTCCACCATAATGTGACCATCTGGTCTCCAGCTGCTACCGTAACACACCACAGTTGTTTTCCATCCTTCATGTGGGAAAGCAATCAACCACATGTGTTTCCACCCTTCGCTTGTACGAATCATTGTTCTTCCTATGTATCCACATCTGCGTGCCACCACCTACGTTCCCCCCTTAAGCACCCTTTGGCCTTTAAAACCAACCTCTTTAGCCACGCTACACCCTCATGTCTCCCTATCTGCTGAACATCCACTGACTCCCCATCTCTGCTCACCTCCAGCTTGCACAAGCCCTCTCCATTCTTTTTAGGTCTCACTTGGGCATCACTCTTATCTGCGCAATGTCACTCCACGCAACACCACTCTGTACAATGCAACTCCATGCATCGCTGCCACACTCTACGCAACACCACTCATTTTTACGCAGCACCACTCCAAGCAACACCATCCGGCTTACTCAACTTGGCTCCACTCCACACCACTTTGCTTTACTCCACTCAGCTTCAGGCCACTCTGCTTTACTCCGCTCCACGCCACTCTGCTTTACTCCACTCAATGCCACTCTGCTTTATTCCACTCACTCTGCTCAACGCCACTCTGGTTGGTAAGTTTACAGAGAAATTGTTATTTTAGATTCGCGCAAAATGTTAAATTAAGGGTAATCTCCCCTTTATTTTAAATGTAATCGGTTAATCTGCTTCAAATAACAGTAGGATAGGACTTGGAATAGGGCCACATATGAATGCTGGGTTTGTTACATCTACCACTACAAAATGGCCGCCCTAATTGAAAGCCCTGTCCCCATTGTGGGCTTGGGATTCTTCATTAAAAAACGACTGCTCAAACTTCCCATCTGTTAGATAGATGGCCTAAGGTGAGCCTGGGTAATTCGATACTGAGGAGGCTGTTAGCGCCCATGCGTTATTATAATTTGTCATTCAATCGTTTTTTACTTTGTATGACGACTTAATATCACACCCTAGATTGAGGGTAAGAGGCACGAAAAGTTGTTGTAGTATAATGCCCGTTTGCTCTTTTTCTTTCTATGGAAGATGTTTTTATATCACATTCTCAGTTATTAATACTCTTTACAAGATGGCACTTATTGGGACTATTGGATGTCCTTCCTTTACTTTTGCGCGTCACATGATTTTCACCATGTGACATCTGGCGTCCTTTAAACAACGTAATCTGCTGCCGTGCACAGATCGAGTATTATCTCGTCTGATGCATCAGACCCCCTATTACGGGCGTCCCATTCTTCATTTCCGGTAAGCTGCGAGTTCAGCCTAGCTTACAATTAGTTGTCAGTGCCGAACGAATAATGTTTTTTGCCGACACTGCCCCCTCCGGCCTGTTTCACTTTGTTTTATAGATTTATGATCGGATAGCAATCGAGCAAACACGTGGGTGGAAGCTATATTGAATTACTGTTTTCTCGTCGGCAAAACGCCCAAAGACACATAAGACTCCCCACTTTTGGAGCCGCTTCCTTAATTTATTGGTAAAACGTACTTCGAGTATTGCGTTGTTAGCTATTAAACTTGTGAAGTAGGATAAATTGAGCACGTCTTGCAATATTTCCCTGCAGGAGTGCAATACAAAGGCATTTGCTTTTCTGGCCGACGATAGTGCCTCACTACCCTCTTAATAAATCTGAGGAGTCGACATTCGGTAAGCCACTCGGTGTTTTACACTTTCTAATAACTAATGACCACGCATGTATATTTCCCTCGGACTTACAGCCTTGCTCTTATGCTATTTTAGATGAGAACTGTGCACCCTCCCCCAAAATAATGTTAGGAGAGTGAAACACAACCAGAGGTACGTGGCGCTTATTTACTTTATGCTCTAAGGGTGCGCCCTACAATCTTTCTGGGCCCTACTTAAGTGGTCCATTCCAAACTAGGATATAGGAATTTAATTTCATTTCCTTCCTTTTATATGTGATATTTGTATTATCTACGTAGGGATGCTTACATAGCTATAAAATTTAGAATGTACAGATTCTGGTCCTATAATTCCATACTATGAGTTGTATAGACTTCGGTGTACACTGTTTGTTTTCTTTTTTAATGGTATGATATTGATGGTAATTTTGAAAAGCACTAATCCGAGAATTTTTCTTTCCTTTTTCCCATCTTTGTTTGCACTGTGTTGTTTTCATTAATTGTATGTTTTGGTGTTATTTATGTATGGCTAATTTTTAAATATTCAGTAAAGGCATGTATTGATATGTCCTGATGATGGTCCTGTATCAAATAAGAATCGAAACGTCGTTGACACTTTTACACCTGATGATTTGTATATTTCTCTATTTTGAAATCACAGAAAGTGTATTCAATTAATAATTGTCTGTTCTAATTTTTGGCTCAACTCACAGACATTTGCCCTGCCTTGTATTTGTTTGTTTGTTTATGGTTGTGTATATGTGGTAGCTGGACACAGGCTTGTGTCCCACTTGGAAATTGTCAGATATTTTGCCACATTTGACTGTATTTATTATTAAAACATGTCCGGCTGGACATTGAACAAAGATTCCAATTTTGGTCTATTTGTATCTCCGTTTTTACATTGATATTGAAGTTTGGGACCATTGTTTCTTGAAATATTGTATACTCCCAAGGTCCCAAGCCTATTGCTACTTTGGGTTCCCCTTGTTATATATAGTAGCCCAGAGAAATACCGGCAGAGGTTTAGGGGCAGCCACAAACTGAGCTCACAGAATTGGGTTGACTTCCTGGATTATGCCAAGAAAGCCCTAGATGGGTGGGTCCAAGGTAATGAGGTGGAAGGCTATCGAGGGTTGTACGACCTAATACTAAAGGAACATCTACTCGAGAAATGTCTTCCCGAGCTGAGGCAACACCTGGTAGACAGCAAACTTACTTGCCCCCGTAAGCTTGCTGAGGAGGCGGACATTTGGACAAGTACCCGAGTGTCCACCAGGGGGACGGGAGGAGATTCTCAGAAGTCCGGACAGGGCGCTCCCCAGAAGAAAGAGGGGGGAGATAATAAGAAAAAGGAGTTCTCCAAAGGCCCCCAAAATAACTTTAAGGGGAAAAGTTCCTTCTCCAACTTTAAGGCTAACCCGCAGAAGCACCCTAATCCTGGCCAGAGTCAGCAGCCAAGGGTTGTCCATTGCTTTGAGTGCGGTGGTGTTGGACATTATAAGGGAGACGTGAAATGCCCAAAGAGACCACCCCCTCCCACTGGAGGAAAGGCCCCGGGAGTTGCTAGTGTAGTGCTCGGGGAGGAGATGCCCTTAGTTAAGGGGAGGGAGTGGGCTGGAGTCACCTTAGTGTCCCTGGGTGATCGGGAGATGGTTCCAAAGATCCAGGTGCCCTCAAATACTACCAAGTATGGGCAGTGGGTCACCATCAATGGCCATAGAGGGGAAGCTCTGAGAGATACAGGAGCCAGTATGACTATGGTAAGGAGTCATCTGGTGTCCTCAGAGCAGGTAATTCCAGGCATACTTCCTCCAGCCGCGATGGCTGATGGCAGAATGGGCCACTATCCTGTGGCCGAGGTTCCCTTTGAGTGGGGAGGGGTTGCAGGTTCACTTCGAGTTGCCGTAAGCCCCGCCGTGCCAGTTGATTGTCTGCTGGGCAATGATATGGAGCACAATGCTTGGAAGGAGGTGGAATACCGGACTCATTCTGAGATGCTGGGTACACCTGATTGGGCCTGTGTGAGTACCAGGTCTGCGGCTGCTCGGGAGGAGAAGTCGCATGGGTTGGAGCCTGGAACAATGGCCCGCCCAGCTGCTGATGAGGGAGCATCTCGAGGACAGGAGGAGCCTGCCTCGATGTCCGTGCCCCGTGAGACGGATAGGCCACCTGTGGAGGTGGACCCGGAGTCCGCGGAGGAGGACATGGTTCTGATGGAGGACCTACCTATCCCCGCTGAGTGGCGAGTGGAGGGAGGACCGTCCAGGGAGGAACTAAGCAAGGGACAGAGGGAATGTCCCACCCTCGAGGGTCTAAGGCAACAGGCTGAAGCCCAGGCAGCAGGTAACGAGTCTGGGAACTATCGTGTTTACTGGGAGGAAGGTCTCCTCTACAGTGAACCCAGGGCGCCAGTGCACGGACTGTCACGGGCCCTGGTAGTCCCACAGTGTTACCGAGCCTTCCTATTAGAGTTGGCTCATGAGATTCCCTTGGCAGGACACTTGGGTCAGGACAAGACCTTTGCCCGGCTTGTCCCCCACTTTTATTGGCCTCGAATGAGGGTGGCGTCCGACACATACTGTTGGTCGTGCGTGTCATGCCAAGCCAGTGGGAAAACAGGGATGAAGCTGAAGGCTCCCCTGGAACCACTTCCCGTCATTGGCACCCCCTTTGAAAGGGTGGGCATCGACATTGCTGGGCCCCTAGATCCACCGACATCATCCGGTCACAGGTTTATCCTGGTACTGGTGGATCACGCCACAAGGTATCCAGAGGCAGTTCCTCTGAGAACCATTACTGCACCGGTAGTGGCGAAGGCCCTGATGGGGATCTTTACCCGAGTGGGATTCCCCAAAGAAGTTGTGTCTGACAGGGGGACCAACTTCATGTCAGCGTATATGCGGGCAATGTGGAAGGAGTGTGGAGTGACCTACCGGTTCACCACTCCTTATCACCCACAGGCCAATGGCCTCGTGGAGAGGTTCAACCAAACCTTAAAGGGTATGATCAGAAGTCTACCCGAAAGCCTGCGGAGGAAATGGGACGTCCTCCTACCCTGTTTGGTCTTTTCCTACAGGGAAGTGCCACAGAAGGGAGTGGGCTTCAGCCCCTTCAAGCTTTTGTATAGGCACCCTGTACGTGGACCTCTCAGCCTGGTGAGGGACTCCTGGGAAAAGTCTCCCCGGAAAGTTCCCCAGGATGTGGTGAGCTACATGCTGGCCTTCCGGAGCCAAATGGCTAAGTTGTGGAAGCAAGCTTCTGACAACTTGGAAGCCAGTCAAGCAGTCATGAAAGCGTGGTATGACCACAATGCTCACCCAGTGGAGTTGGAGCCTGGACAGAAGGTGTGGGTGATGGAGCCGGGGGAGCTGAGTGCTCTCCAGGACCGTTGGACAGGCCCCTATGAGGTATTGGAGAAGATGGGCAAGTCTACCTATCTGGTGGTCGTAAGGACCCCTCGGCATCCGCATCGGGTGTTACATGCCAATTGCCTCAAGCCCCACTATGAGAGGCCCGAAGTCATGCTGATGATGGTGACTGACGGATCGGAGGAAGAGGACACTGAGCCTCTCCCCGACCTCTTTGCGTCTCAAGAAAAGGATGGGTCAGTGGAGGGAGTAAAACTCTCACCATCCCTGACTCCTGAGCAGCAGGGGGAATGTCGCCAGGTCCTGGGGACATTCGCTCCGCTGTTCTCCCTTGTTCCGGGTAAGACCCATCTGTGTACCCACGACGTGGACACAGGAGACAGCCCACCTGTGAAGTCAAAGTCTTACCGGCTGTCTGACAAGGTGAAGGCCAGTATCCGAAGCGAGGTAGCTAAGATGCTGGAGCTAGGAGTCATTGAACCTTCAAGCAGCCCTTGGTCCAGCCCGGTGGTTTTGGTACCCAAAGCTGCCCCACCTGGCACCACACCAGAATTACGATTCTGTGTGGATTACCGAGGACTCAATTTGGTAACGAAAACCGATGCTCATCCGATCCCTCGGGCGGATGAATTGATTGACCGGTTGGGAGCTGCCCAATATCTCAGTACCATTGACCTCACTGCAGGGTACTGGCAGATTCCCATGACTGATGGAGCCAAGGAAAGGTCAGCCTTCTCCACACCTGATGGACACTTCCAGTTCTGCGTTATGCCTTTCGGGCTCAAGAACGCTCCTGCCACTTTCCAGCGGCTGGTGAACACGATCCTCACCGGGATGGAGTCATTCTCTGCTGCTTACTTGGATGACATAGCTGTCTTCAGTAGCAGTTGGGAGGATCACTTGCAGCACTTGCAAGCCGTTCTCCAGGCCCTGGAATGGGCTGGCTTGACGATCAAGGCCAGCAAATGTCAGATTGGACAGGGGTCGGTAGTGTACTTAGGTCACTTGGTGGGCCGGGGAACGGTGCAGCCCCTTCAGGTGAAGATTGAGGCAATCATGGCCTGGAAACCCCCCAAGACCCAGACTGAGGTCCGAGCCTTCCTGGGCCTCACAGGTTACTACAGACGGTTCGTGAAGGGGTATGGCACTATCGTGGCACCCCTTACAGAACTCACGGCCAAAAAGCAACCCAGGAGAGTCATCTGGACGGAGGCTTGCCAGCGAGCCTTCGACACTCTGAAACAAGCATTGTGTAAAGCTCCAGTCCAGAAGTCTCCAGATTTTTCGAAAGAGTTCATTGTCCAGACAGATGCATCCGATATTGGCATTGGGGCGGTGCTATCGCAACTCAATGAAGAGGGTCTGGATCAACCCGTGGTCTTTCTGTCACGGAGACTGCTTCCCCGGGAACAGAGGTGGAGTACCATTGAGCGGGAAGCCTTTGCGGTGGTCTGGGCACTGAAGAAGCTGCGACCATACCTGTTTGGTTCACACTTCCTTGTTCAGACGGACCACCGACCCCTTCGCTGGCTCATGCAGATGAAGGGGGAAAACCCCAAACTGTTGAGGTGGTCTATCTCCCTACAGGGAATGGACTTTCGGGTGGAACATCGGCCCGGAGTTGACCACGCCAATGCAGACGGTCTCTCCAGGTATTTCCGCCTTAGTGTTGAGAACTCCCAAGGGGTTGGGTAGCTCTCCCCACTTTCAGCTGGGGGGGACACGTGTTGGACCCGTCTGCTTCTGAGAGTCCCCTCACCACTATAATTTATTTTGTTCCCCTGTACCTCCCAAAATTTGTCGCTTTTCATTTGTCTACCAGGACCTTTTTGTGTGTTGTTTCATGGGGATAGGTGTTGCTTGACACCCAGTTGCTCACAAGGTTTCTGCCACCTATGTACAAGGCGCCTGGCGAAACCTGTGGCCATTAAAACTGAGGTTGGCAACCTGTGTGTGTTTAACCTTAAAATGGTAGACACATATTTTCCTCATGAGAGTGACTCCCATTGGAGCCTCCTTGAACCCTGACCTTCTGAGGTTTTGGCGCCCTTTTTGGTTGGCGCGCTTTCCTGACAGGAATTCTTAAGATTTCTTCAGGTACACAAAATGGCCGCTCCAGAGCCCCAGTACGGTGGCTGTGAGTGACCATAAGACACCTCAGAAGGTGTCAACCTATTGACACAGCCAGGGAAGGTTCTAGAACCTTCTGGCTGGTGCCAGTACCTCAGGGCTCTGGCTATATAAAGCCCAGACCCTGGCGGCCATTTTATTGAAGAGAGAGGGGAGTTGATTAGACTACTACACCTAGATGCTGATAGCTGCTGAAGAGGTGTGACCCCTGTTCCTGACTTGACACCAGAGAAGACACCTGCCCTGCTTACCCTTGAGGTGGCTGAGAGTACAGGCAGTAGTGTGGCAAGGGTTAATATTGTGGATACTGACTGGCGTTCCAGTCAGGCGTAATTTTGAACCCTTGCGCCTACAACGCCTGCCCAGCTAGCACCTCTGTGCCGAAGAAGACTGTGGCCGAGTTTGTGTGCCTCCCCGCCCCCCCCGGTGGCGTCAGACTGAGGAAGAAGTCGGGTCGCGAGGCGTGTGCCCGATCGCCGTGACCTCATCCTGTGCCCCCTTCACGTGTAGCGCCAAGCGCGGGGGACTCGGACGTCTCCGAGCCCCACCGGCGTTGCGTGCTTCCTGGTTGGTGCCCAAAGTGAGAAGGTGAGGTGGTGCGCCGGGGCGGGGAGAGGCCGGCCTTTACTGGGTGGGATCTGCGTCCCTGCCCTTTCCGAGACCCGGGAAACTGTTGCCGTGGGCGGGACCTGCCCCCGTGTGAGGAAGTTGGAGGGAGGTCCCGGGAGCCCGTGAGTTCCCTGATGCTGGCGTAGGAGAATACTGTGCCCGACTGAATCGCTAATCGATCCAGCCGTTGTGAGGAAATCTGATTCCCCTGTTGGTGCGCCGCGGTAAAGTGGAACTGTGCCCGACATTGAGTTAAGTGAGTGCTGAAGGCAAGAACCCCTGTGTGCGGCCGTTCGTCCGTCCAGCGACGTCGAACTGAGCCGCCTAGGAGCCCGCAGTAGCACTGCAGGCTCGAGTCAACCCCCACCGGCAGCAGACATCCTTCCCCGGTGGCCGCGTAGGGCCGAATGAAGGACTTACTGGGTTTCCTTGTCTTTCCAGTCATACGCGCATAGTTCCCGAGTGAACTAAAAGGAGTCCCCGCTCACCGTGTGACCGCAGGCAGTCCTCAGAACTCCACAAGTACTGTAAACAACCATTTACTAAAAGTGTGTTACTTACCAGAGTCAACTGCATGACTTTCTCTAATTGGTGGCAGCGTTATTAAAATGGAAATGTGGCTTTGAAGACTAAATGAACTAGAAAGTAATGCACTATGTACAAGTGGTATTTAATTCATGTAATGGTGACAGTTGAGCCTGCTATTTAATCTATTTATTGAACAGAGCTATTCTCAATATTTATGCAATACCAGTATTCCTGAATTCCTATGTATTGTATTTATTCCCTGTATTTATTCTTAACCTGAATCCCAGAGTTTTGTGAAAAGTGAAATGTAACTGTGCTTTCCAATTGATCCCTATTCACAAGCAGAGAACTTTTACATAAAGGAATCGTATTTTTCTACAGCAGTGGTGTGGTGTCCTTCTTTTTAGTGTGACTGTGCAGAGGGTTATTATTGGGTCAGAGCCGGCTTAGCACTACAGCCTTCACTGCCTTGACACTTGAGCCAAGCTACCCCCCTTTGTGCTGGGCTTGCCCATCGCAGGTCCAACAATATATATATATTATAAAACACACACATACTCTCTCAAACCTCCAATAGTCTTTGCCACCATGTACATATGCTCTCATCCTACAGACAAGCTCTCCACTCTTCAGATACACTTTCCACCCACTTTGTGATCTCTCAGCCTCCATTTCCTCTCCACTGAGTACTTCTCTCTTCATCCTCCATATGGTCTTTCCACTGTGCACATGCATTCTCCAATCGATACATTCACTGTGCAACCTTCAAACCTTCCCTCTATATCTGTTATTCACATCAATTCATCACCAATTACCACATATTGTGTGCAGGCTCTGCATCCTCTTTTCACCATCCACAGCCCAAATCCTTCCTCCATGTTCCACTTTTCATATATTTCTCAATTGTCTGCATCATATCGTATATTCACTCCTCCACCATAATGTGACCATCTGGTCTCCAGCTGCTACCTTTACACACCACAGTTGTTTTCCATCCTTCATGTGGGAAAGCAATCAACCACATGTGTTTCCACCCTTCGCTTGTACGAATCATTGTTCTTCCTATGTATCCACATCTGCGTGCCACCACCTACGTTCCCCCCTTAAGCACCCTTTGGCCTTTAAAACCAACCTCTTTAGCCACGCTACACCCTCATGTCTCCCTATCTGCTGAACATCCACTGACTCCCCATCTCTGCTCACCTCCAGCTTGCACAAGCCCTCTCCATTCTTTTTAGGTCTCACTTGGGCATCACTCTTATCTGCGCAATGTCACTCCACGCAACACCACTCTGTACAATGCAACTCCATGCATCGCTGCCACACTCTACGCAACACCACTCATTTTTACGCAGCACCACTCCAAGCAACACCATCCGGCTTACTCAACTTGGCTCCACTCCACACCACTTTGCTTTACTCCACTCAGCTTCAGGCCACTCTGCTTTACTCCGCTCCACGCCACTCTGCTTTACTCCACTCAATGCCACTCTGCTTTATTCCACTCACTCTGCTCAATGCCACTCTGCTTTACTCCACTTAATGTCACTCTGCTTTACTCCACTTAATGTCACTCTGCTTTACTCCAGTAAACATCACTCTGCTGTACTCCACTTGGCTTTACTCTGCTCCACACCACTCTGTTTTACTCTAGGCCTCTCTGTTTTACTCCACCCAATGCCACTCTGCTTTACTCTATTCAACACCACTCTGCTTTACTCCACTCTGCTTTACTCCACTCACTCTGATCAACTCCACTCTGCTTTTATGCATCTCAACGTCACTCTGCTTTACTCCACTCAATGCCAATCTGCTTTACTCCACTCTGCTTTACTTCATTCCATGCCACTCTGTTTTCCTCTAAGCCACTTTGCTTTACTCCACTCAACACCACTGAGCTTTGCTCCATGCCACTCTGCTTTGCTCCACAACACTCAGCTTTGCTCCACGCCTCTCTGCTTTGCTGAATTCGGCTTTACTCTACGCCACCCTGCTTTACTCTAAGCCACCCTGCTTTACTCTACGCCACCCTGCTTTACTCTACGCCACCCTGTTTTACTCTACGCCACCCTGCTTTACTTTACACCACTCTACTTTACTCCACGCCACTTTGCTTTACTCCACTCAACACCAATCTGCTTTACTCACTCCACACCACTCCTTTTTACTCTACGACACTCTGCTTTACTCCACTAAACACCCCTCTGATTTGTGGCACTCTGCTTTACTCCACTCTATTCCACTCAGTGCCACTCTGCTTTACTCCAATCAGTGCCACTCTACTTTACTCCACTCAGTGCCACTCTGCTTTACTCCACTTGATGACACACTGCTTTACTCCACTCGATGACACTGCTTTGCTCCACTCAATGACACTCTGCTTTTCTCCACTCAATGCCACTCTGCTTTACTCGACTCAGTGCCACTCTGCTTTACTCGACTCAGTGCACTCTGCTTTACTCGACTCAGTGCCACTCTGCTTCACTCCACTCAGTGACACCCTGCTTCACTCCACTCAGTGACACCCTGCTTCACTCCACTCAGTGACACCCTGCTTCACTCCACTCAGTGACACTCTGCTTCACTCCACTCAGTGACACTCTGCTTCACTCCACTCAATGACACTCTGCTTCACTCCACTCAGTGACACTCTGCTTTACTCCACTCAATGACACTCTGCTTTTCTCCACTCAGCGCCACTCTGCTTTACTCCATGATTCTCTGCTTTACTACAGTACACTTCACGCCACTCTGCTTTTCTCCACTCTGCGTCACTCTGCTTTGCTCCACGCCACTCTGCTTTACTCCACATAACTGCTCTCCACTCCACACCACTCAGTTCTACGCAATGTCACCACACGCAACACCGCTCAATACAATGCCAATCCATGGAAAGTAACTCCACGTAACTGCACTCCGCTCTGCGACACACTACTCTACGCAGCGTCAGTCAATGCAGCACCACCCACGCAATGCCACTTGTTGGACCCGGCCTCATGGCATGGTCCTACCCCTCCCGCAGGGCGGGCCCAGGACGACATCGGCCCTCCACCCAGCATCGGGCAGCCCTTTTGCCCGACACTGCACGCCCCAACATTGCTGGTCCGGCCCCCATCCCGGACCCCCACTACCGACCTGGCTCCATCGTGGGCCCCTCACGACCTAAGCACGAGGCCGCGCCCGACTCCATCTTGGGCCCACCACGTCACGACCACGTGGCCTCGGCCCCGGCCCAGGCCCCAGCGAAGCCCAGACATCGAGGCACCAAGATCCACCCAGGTGGTCGAGTGGCCACTCGACAGATCCCGGAGAAAAGGGTGTTTCGATGGCCCTCCAGCCGTCCCCGGACGCCTGGTTTCGATCGCCCTCCGGCCTCCCTGGGCGCTGGCTCCACCCCCCTGCTGGGTGTCTGGACACCATCATCCCGGCCCCTCTGACCCCCAGGCGCGAGGGTCCGGACATCAAAGGACTCCAGTCCTATATCTGGGCCAGCCCTGGATTAGGACGTCAGTTGTATCCTGGACTGGAAGCCCTGCTGACGCTGTCACGGCCGACACCAGAAGAACTCCTTGCCTGTAACCTGAAGAAACCCTGAGAGCCTGCTGGCGCTGCCACGGCCCACCTTTGCTGCACCACTTGAGAGCCTGCTGGCGCTGCCGCGGCCGAACCACCTGAGAGCCTGCTGGCGCTGCCGCAGCTGAACCATCTTGAGAGCCTGCTGGCGCTGCCGTGGCTGAACCATCTTGAGAGCCTGCTGGCGCTGCCGCGGCTGAACCATCTTGAGAGCCTGCTGGCGCTGCCGCGGCTGAACCATCTTGAGAGCCTGCTGGCGCTGCCGCGGCTGAACCATCTTGAGGGCCTGCTGGCGCTACCGCGGCCTCCTCCCTGTTAAGACCACCTGTCGAGTCCTGCTGGCGCTGCCGCGGCTCGACCTCTCGGAACCCCCGGCTCGAGGATTGAGAGCTGTGCGCAGGGTATCCCTTCCTGTATCCATACCGAGACTGTCCCGCTACCCTGTCCCTTTTACGAGACTCTACAGATCCCTCGACCTGCCTGTATATACCGCTGAGACCCAGCAACCTTTATTCTTGATAAAGCCTAAGAATTTAACCTCTTGTGTGGTGTCCGTTTGTAGTGTTGTGGTTACCCTGCTGTACGATCCTAGGAGAGGACCCTCACCCAGGAGGCCTCTCGATAACGCTCGGCTACTTCTCGACGGAGGGGTGGACCTAGGGGTGGTCAGTCAGACATCTTCTGCCTCCCCCGGGGTCGCCTTTCTAACATTGGTGGCAGGCGACGGGATCCGAGCCGACGCAGATCGTACAGAGGGTGATTCACTCACTACCGAGAAAAACACACCACGACCATGACTACGCAAGAGACAAGACCGACTACGGAATTCCAGAAAGAAAAAATGGAAGATTACAGTCACAAAGAATTAAAACAATTCTGCAAAGATCTGGGCATCGCTACCACTGGGCTAAGCACCAAGGAAGACTTTAAATCAGCCCTACAAGCATGGGTGGACACCGATGACACACCCCCCCGGAATGAAGACAACCCGGGCCCGAGCGGACGGCCGGAGACCGACATGACCCCAGCGGGGGAGAGACCCGCCAATCCAGGCACGAGCCCCCACGAAGACGCGCGAGAGAGGAACCGGCTCCACGAGTTGGAGCTCGCCCGACTCCGGTTGGATGGAGAACTACAGCTGGAGGAAAGGAAAATCGCGCTCGAGCAACGACGGCTAAAAGGAGACCTGGAAGAGAAGAGAAGACAAAGAGACCTCGATGAAAAGAGACTCATGCTCGAGCATGAGCGCGGCCTAAAAGAACTAGAACTCAAAGCCAAAACGAATGATGCCAACGCCTCCGGGGGCAAGACATCGCCCCCGCCCTTGGACACAAAGGTGCACATACCCAAGGATGTCGTCAAGGAATATTACAAGAACGACGACATCCAACAGTGGTTCAAAGCCTACGAGGTCGCCATGACCGCCCATCGAGTACCCCTCAAGGACTGGGGCGCCGGCCTATGGGGGAAGTTCGTCAATGAGGGGAGAGACGCCCTGCTAGAGCTCCCCGACGCTGAGATGACCTCGTACGAGCACATGAAAACCGCTCTCCTCACTCGCTATGGACTCACCCCCGAGATGTACCGGCAGCGATTCCGAGACTGTAAAAAAATACCCGGTACCACTTGGGTGGAATACGTGAACTTTTACAGCAGAGCCTTCGAGGGGTGGATCAAAGGCAGCAAGGTCACCACCTACCAGCAGTTGGTCGAACTCATTATATGGGAACATTTGTCCAACAACTGCTTCATCGAACTCCGGCAGCACCTCCTCGACAGCAAACTAACTGAGCCCCGAAAACTCGCTGTCGAGGCGGATAGATGGATGAGCACCCGAGTCCCCCGGAGTCCGATGGGAGACTACGGCCGGGGATCCCCGGGGATCCACCGACCACGGGGCGGCGGAGGAGGCCAGAGCAGGGGATGAGACACTCCCACGGGGCCCTCCCCTACCTCCACTTCACCAGCCCTGGGCCGAAGGGGGGTTCCCCTAGCCCGACCCGGGCCCCGCCCGAATGTGACGTGCCACAGATGCCAGCGACAGGGTCACTACGCGAATGACCCCCTCTGCCCGATGAACCAGCGACCCGGTACCACCGGTCCTCCCAACCGCCAGATCGCGGCCGCCGCCCTAGGGGAAGAAAGAGGCGAGGAAGACGACAACGACCACGAACAGGCCGAGTGGGAGCCCGCCGCCATGATCTTGGCCTGCCTGGGTGATCGAGACATGGTCCCCCGAGACCCAATTCCAGGCAACACCCAGAAATATCGCCAATGGGTCACCATCAACGGCCGCCGGGCCGAAGCCCTCCGAGACACTGGAGCCAGCGTAACAGCGGTCCGATGCCACTTGGTGACCCCAGAGCAAGTTCTCCCCAATATCATGTGCCCGGTGCGGACGGCGGACAACTCCGAGAGTCTGTGCCAGATGGCCCGCATTCCCTTCGAATGGGGAGGGGTGTCGGGTATACTGAAGGTGACCGTCTGGGACGATGCCCCCGTGGACTGCCTCCTCGGGAACGACCTGGAAAGTTCCCCCTGGGCCAGCGTCGAGCGGAGAGAGCATCTGGGGATGCTAGGCCTTCCAGAGTGGGTCTGTGCGACCACCCGCTCCATGTCCGCCCGAGCCTTCGCCCCACCGGAAGATGCTCCGACCGAGGCACCAGAGTGGCCCGCACCGCCACCGCCCGCCGTCCCCGAGGACGCCGACCTTGACCCTGGCCCTCGGGGGCCCAACCATGAAGACCTCACCGAGCTCGGCCACCTTCCAGAACTAGCTCAATGGCGCCAAGAAGGTGGCCCCACCCGCGAACAATTCCGGCAGGAACAGAAAACCTGTCCCTCCCTCGAGGGAATCCGACAACAAGCCGCCACTCAAGCCGCTGGAGGCCCCTCGGGGTCCCACTGGGTCTATTGGGACCACGACCTCCTCTACAGCGAGCAGAAAGTTGCCGAACTAGGGGCCAGCCGAGTACTGGTCGTTCCCCTCCGTTTCAGAGACTTCCTCTTGAACTTGGCACACGACGTGCCCCTCGCCGGGCACCTGGGGCAGGATAAAACTTACAGCCGCCTGGTGACCCATTTCTACTGGCCGAAGATGCGCAACGATGTGCACAACCACTGCCGATCCTGTCCGACGTGTCAAGCCAGCGGGAAGAGCGGGGGAAAAGTGAAGGCCCCACTCCAGCCCTTTCCTGTGGTCACCACCCCCTTCGAGAGAGTGGGGATCGACATTGTGGGACCCTTGGACCCCCGCACCTCTCAAGGGCACCGCTTCATCCTCGTTCTGGTGGACCATGCCACCCGCTATCCTGAGGCCATCCCCCTCCGGACCATCACGGCCCCAGTGGTAGGCCGAGCGCTGATGGGGATCTTCTCCAGAGTCGGCTTCCCCCGGGAAGTCGTGAGTGATCGGGGTACAAACTTTATCTCCAAGCATATGCGATCCCTGTGGCAACAGTGCGGGGTCACATATAAGTTCACCACCCCGTATCACCCCCAAGGAAATGGACTTGTAGAACGGTTTAACCGAACACTGAAGGGAATGATCAAAGGCTTAGACGAGCCCCTACGACGCAGATGGGACGTCCTGCTGCCCTGCCTCCTGTTTGCGTATCGAGAGGTACCCCAGAAGTCCCTGGGGTTCAGCCCCTTCGAACTATTGTATGGGCACCCGGTCCGAGGCCCCCTCAGCCTGGTCAAAGAAGGTTGGGAGACGGCTGTCCGAGGTGCCCCACCAGATGTCTACCAGTACCTCCTGACACTCCGCAACCAGACTCGGAAGTTCCGGGAACTTGCCGAGGCCAACCTCGAGGCCAGTCAGGAGGAGATGAAACGCTGGTATGACCAGAACGCCTCATCCATCGAATTTGAGCCAGGCCAGCAAGTCTGGGTCATGTCCCCGGTTGAACCTTGCGCCCTCCTGGACAAATGGACGGGCCCTTCAAAGTGGTGGAGCACACGAGCCCCGTCACTTACCTGGTGGACCTGGAATCCCCCCGGAACCCCCTCCGGGTTCTGCACGCTAACCGGCTCAAGCCACACTTCGCCCGCACGGAACTGAGTCTGCTGCTAGCGACCGATGACGGAGCTGAAGACGACTCCGAACCCGTACCAGATCTCATGAGCATCACCGAGAAAGACAGCTCCGTCGAAGGGGTCACGCTCTCCTCTACCCTGACCCCAGAACAGCACCAAGACTGCCGGGAGCTGCTGGGGCAATTTGCAGACCTGTTTTCCCTCACCCCTGGAGTCACCCGGTGGTGTGTCCACGATGTGGACACCGGAGACAACCCGCCTGTAAGACACCGAGCTTTCTGAGTGCCCGACCGAGTTCGGGCCTGCATTCCATCCGAAGTGGCCAAGATGCTAGCTCTGGGGGTAGTCGAACCCTCCGACAGTCCCTGGGCCAGTCCGGTTGTCCTGGTCCCCAAAGCCACCGTCCCAGGCACACTCCCGGAGCTCCGGTTCTGTGTTGACTACCGGGGGCTGAATGCAGTCACCCTTCCCGACGCCCATCCCATCCCCCGGGCGGATGAACTGATCGATCGCCTGGGGGCCGCCAAATATCTCAGCATCTTCGACCTCACGGCGGGGTATTGGCAGATCGGCCTCACCCCTGGAGCACAGGAGCGATCGGCCTTCTCGACCCCCGATGGCCACTACCACTTCAAAGTGATGCCCTTCGGCATGAAAAACGCCCCGGCCACCTTCCAGAGACTCGTGAACCGGGTACTGGCCGGACTCGAAGAATTCAGTGCCGCCTATCTCGACGACATTGCGGTGTACATTCGCCACTGGGGTGAGCACCTGACCCACCTCCGGGAGGTCCTGTCGGCCCTCCGACAGGCCGGACTAACAATAAAGGCCAGCAAGTGCCAGATCGGCCAAGGGCTTGTGACGTATCTGGGACACCAAGTGGGGAGCGGCCTGGTGGCTCCCCTCCAGCCAAAGATTGACGCCATCCGGGCCTTGGAGCCCCCGATCACCCAAACGGCCGTCCGAGCCTTCCTGGGGCTCACAGGATACTATCGGCGCTTCATAAAAGACTATGGAAGCATTGTGGGGCCCCTCACAGAACTGACCTCCAATAGGCTACCCCAAAAGGTGCGCTGGACCCCAGAGTGCCAAACAGCCTTCGAGGCTCTAAAGACTGCCATGTGCACCGCCCCTGTGCTCCAGGCCCCCGACTACAGCCGAGAGTTTGTGGTCCAAACCGACGCCTCGGAACACGGCATTGGGGCGGTCCTCTCACAAGTGAACCCTGAGGGAATCGACCTTCCCGTTGCCTTCATCAGCCGGCGGCTGCTGGCCAGAGAACAGCGCTGGAGCACCATCGAGAGGGAAGCCTTCGCCGTCGTGTGGGCGCTAAAGAAGCTCCGACCCTACATCTTCGGCACCCACTTCCGGGTCCAGACCGACCACCGACCCCTGCGGTGGTTGATGCAGATGCGGGGAGAAAACCCGAAACTGTTGCGATGGTCCATCTCCCTGCAAGGGATGGACTTCACTGTGGAGCATCGCCCCGGCAACGACCACGCCAATGCTGACGGCCTGTCCCGATTCTTCTGCCTCGGCGAGGAGAATCTCCAAGAAGATGGGTGACTCTCCCATGCCTTCAACTGGGGGGGATGCGTGTTGGACCCGGCCTCATGGCGTGGTCCTACCCCTCCCGCAGGGCGGGCCCAGGACGACATCGGCCCTCCACCCAGCATCGGGCAGCCCTTTTGCCCGACACTGCACGCCCCAACATTGCTGGTCCGGCCCCCATCCCGGACCCCCACTACCGACCTGGCTCCATCGTGGGCCCCTCACGACCTAAGCACGAGGCCGCGCCCGACTCCATCTTGGGCCCACCACGTCACGACCACGTGGCCTCAGCCCCGGCCCAGGCCCCAGCGAAGCCCAGACATCGAGGCACCAAGATCCACCCAGGTGGTCGAGTGGCCACTCGACAGATCCCGGAGAAAAGGGTGTTTCGATGGCCCTCCAGCCGTCCCCGGACGCCTGGTTTCGATCGCCCTCCGGCCTCCCTGGGCGCTGGCTCCACCCCCCTGCTGGGTGTCTGGACACCATCATCCCGGCCCCTCTGACCCCCAGGCGCGAGGGTCCGGACATCAAAGGACTCCAGTCCTATATCTGGGCCAGCCCTGGATTAGGACGTCAGTTGTATCCTGGACTGGAAGCCCTGCTGACGCTGTCACGGCCGACACCAGAAGAACTCCTTGCCTGTAACCTGAAGAAACCCTGAGAGCCTGCTGGCGCTGCCGCGGCCCACCTTTGCTGCACCACTTGAGAGCCTGCTGGCGCTGCCGCGGCCGAACCACCTGAGAGCCTGCTGGCGCTGCCACGGCTGAACCATCTTGAGAGCCTGCTGGCGCTGCCGCGGCTGAACCATCTTGAGAGCCTGCTGGCGCTGCCGCGGCTGAACCATCTTGAGAGCCTGCTGGCGCTGCCGCGGCTGAACCATCTTGAGAGCCTGCTGGCGCTGCCGCGGCTGAACCATCTTGAGGGCCTGCTGGCGCTACCGCGGCCTCCTCGCTGTTAAGACCACCTGTCGAGTCCTGCTGGCGCTGCCGCGGCTCGACCTCTCGGAACCCCCGGCTCGAGGATTGAGAGCTGTGCGCAGGGTATCCCTTCCTGTATCCATACCGAGACTGTCCCGCTACCCTGTCCCTTTTACGAGACTCTACAGATCCCTCGACCTGCCTGTATATACCGCTGAGACCCAGCAACCTTTATTCTTGATAAAGCCTAAGAATTTAACCTCTTGTGTGGTGTCCGTTTGTAGTGTTGTGGTTACCCTGCTGTACGATCCTAGGAGAGGACCCTCACCCAGGAGGCCTCTCGATAACGCTCGGCTACTTCTCGACGGAGGGGTGGACCTAGGGGTGGTCAGTCAGACATCTTCTGCCTCCCCCGGGGTCGCCTTTCTAACACCACTCCACACACCACTCAACCCCACTCCTTCTCACACAATGCCACTCTGCTCTATGCAACACCACTCCAACCAACTGCACTTCACACAATGCTACACAACCGCACTCCACTCTACGCCGCACCACTCTACGCCACAAAACTCTACACCACACCACTCTACCCGACATCACACCCCTCTACTCGACGTCACACCACTCTACTCAACGCCACACCACTCTACTCGACGCCACACCACTCTACTCGACGCCACAACAACTAATCCAATCTAACACATAATTCCACTACACACCACATACATACATTTGATAACACATAGGTAAAAGACATTGCCATTTACAATGCCAATAGCTCTAACTCAAACCGATGCAAGATCGGTTGCATTTTCAATGCTTGTCTTGAAACTGCTGCTTGAGGTTCTCTTAAAAATTGCTTACCACACCAAATTTCACTCACTAAATCAATAGTCTTGATTACATGTTATACTGCTCCACTCACTATTCAGAACCACTGCTAGAGTCCACTCTGCACATTCAATTTTCACATCCCACTTCACCCTTAACAGTTCCTTGCACTTTTGTTCCACACTCTATTCTGCACCACTACTCTACTCTACGCCGCTGCACTCCACACCACTGCACTCTGACACTCAGCTCTGCAAGACTGCACTCTCCACTACTGAACTCTGTGCCACGGCTCCTTAAGTCACTGCACGCTACGCCATTCTACATCACTGCACTCTTTCTCACTGCACCGCTCAACTGTACTGCACTCTGCACCACTACACTCTGCAGAGCTCCACACCACTCTACTCTATTCTGCACCACTGCAATCTACCCTGCACCACTCCACTCCATGCCACTCTTCTCTGAAACAATCTACATTACACCACTGCAATCTACTCTGCACTCTACGTCACTCTACTCTTCTGCCAATGCACTCAACACCACTTTATTCAACCAGTGCACTCTATGGCAATCTACGCTGCACCACTTTTCTTTACACAACTTCACTCTAGGCTGCTCCACTTTACACCACTATATGCTATGATACTCCACTCTGTGATTCTCTACTCCATTAAACTCTATTCTACTATGCCAGTCTGCTCTACTCCATGCTATGCCACCCTACAACACCACTCAACGCTCTACGTAACTCCCTCTATGCCACTTTAATCCACTCTATTCTAAAACGCACTACTCTGCTCCGACACTCGACTCTATAACACTTTACTCAACTCTACAAGACTGTAGTACACTCTGCCATTCCACTCTCCTACAATACTCCACTTTATGCCCCACCACTCTACAGCAATCTACTCTACACCACGCTATGCAACACTCTCAAAGCCACTCCGTTCTACAATACTCTGCCACTATAATCTACGCCACTTCATCACACTCAACGTTAACACTTCACTCTCCTTTACCCCACTACCTTTTAGCCATGCCGAACAGCAGCCACGCTAAAGCATATTGGCAAAGCCAGTAGCTCTTGCAAAAACCAGACTTTTGGCAATGCCATTGCTTGTTTATGTTAACTGATACTGCAGGCCATTGGCAGAAGACATTGGCTAGTCACTTGGTCAAAAAAGCAAAACCTATTCATTTTGCCAATGCTTGTTTTTGTAACAATTATTTTCCCTGCTAACAAACTAATAAAACTGTATTTCTTACCATCCTGTGTATGTCAATCAAAGTTTTACTACTCGAGGTCATCCTAGAGTAATAAATCTGCATACTGAAACCGCCATGCAGTATCACAGCCAAAACCCATCCTACAGTAATGCATCCCCATCTTGGAATCAACTAGTACGGTCCCAGTCCCATTCTAAAGTTTTCCTTGGCTCATCCTTGAGTAATGCAGCCTCATTCTGAAGTCATCACAAGAGGATTCTGTAATAATACAGGCCCATCCTGAAATACTCATACAATCATCCTGGAGTAATCCAGCCTAATCCTGAAATCATCATGGGGTTATCTTGGAGTAGTACATTATCATCACATGTTTTTCACTGACATAATCGGGAACCAATCCTGGAGTAATCCAGCCTAATCTTGAAATCATCATGGGTTAATCCTGCAGTAGTACAAGATCATCGCATGTTTTCCACTGAAGTAATCATGAGCTAATCCTGGAGTAGTTTCTCTGATGACTCGAGGAGTCATCTCATTTAAATATTCTGCCCTGTGGGCATACTTCAGGATGGCTTCAGATGACGTCCCCAGATAATTGCTGGAATAGCCTGGCTGAAGTCATCGGATGACATCAGAATCACTCCAGGATGATCTTCCTTTTTGACCTGGGTGGAAATAAGCCTCCTTATAAGCTTCAGAACTCGCTGAGTTAGGATATGAACGTTCGTGGCACCGGAGAGGTAGGCTGGCTCTCGCAGGCTCATAGCTGCCAAGGTTTGAGATTGCTTATGAGTGACATTTCCATAATTTCAGTGTAATTATGAGTGACATTCAACGACTTTGAGTGACACTTTCTCTAGACCAAAATCAAGCAATGAAGACGAGGGAAACATATAAATATCAGAAATTCTAACCATTTGAGCAACAAGAAACTCTAAAATGATTTTAAACTGCTGCAAAGCACCAGGGAACTAAGGACAACGCAGGATGGATGAGTGTGCGTGCCAACCTTGCAAGACATCTCACATTAGTTTCCTTTTTCTTTTCACACACTTTTATTACTAATGTGACTGGTAGCGCCCCCTCTCAGTCCTGCATGAAATCAAACTCAACCATGGACATCTGGTGTTTGACATCATGACAAATTAACCAACTACATGTGTGCAGCAAATAAAGTAGTGTGATGAAAGACCAATTTATCAAAAACAAGTCTGTATCCATATCCTAACAGGCATTGGTACTGCATCGGTTTAGCCTATGTGATTAATAATGAGCTGTTTTTGTTGTACTGTGTAGCTTAGTGAGCAGTTGTGCAATGTTAGAAAACTCAGTTTAAGAGTTATGACTTTTTTTTCAACTTATAACAAAAAACAGCTTATTATTAATCACATAGATGAAAGCGATGCATTACCAATGCTTGTTCATCAGAGATACCACTAACTTAGTTTAACATACATTTTTGCAACAACCTTCAACTTTTCTTATTTTTTGTTTCTACTTTGCTCACACCCAGTTCCAAGATCCAGACTAGATGCATCTTGTTGGTAGGTACCGGTATTAGGGCTACCCACTTGGCATGGACTATCTGCCCTGGTTGTAGTGGCTGCTATGGATGCTGCTAGTGGCCATGCTCGTGTTGCTGGTGAGATGCTATTTTTGGGGTTATTTGTACAAAAAGCAAAAGCTTATTGACATCCAGTCATAAATCTTAACTCACGCTCCGTGGGGCAAATGGGCTGGCAGTGACTCAGGAGGTCAGCCACACATGGCAGCCTGCCGGCACCTGCCTCCATTCACGAGACACCCCTAGCAGCACGCTCAAAGCCAGGCCACAAGGAAGGCTGGGATGTGGAACCCTCCACCCAGCCTTTGTTACAGCGTGGTCCTACACCAATGTCTGCCAAATAACACCTGTGCGGGTTCAATGTGGTAAATTACATCAACGCATCTCTCTCCTGCATACATACACAGACCCGTCTACTTCAGAAACGTGTTCTAAAACTCCTGTCAAAGATTTATCTCTCTACTTTGGTTTCCAGTTGATTCTTCCCATACCACTAGCACGTATATATTTACTACGGGATGCGATAGACCGCTTTACTTCAGGTGTGTATCTTGTGTACAATATTTTATCGCTTTAAACGCTCTCTGATGACCCTGTAGCAGTTAGAATCAAGGAAAGGCGAAATCGACGTTTCATCCTTCCGAGGTCGATACCCCAACCATCATGCAACCAGGTGATAGTCACACCTCTAATGTACAGCCCCTAGAAGTGGCAAAAAGTGCAACATTAAGCGCTGTAAATAATATTACTCCCCTCACAACAACGTAAATACGGTAATAAATGAGACCTTACCTAAATGAGAACCCGTCCTATACCAGCCAAAAACTCCAGGTCCCGGATTGCATGAATTAAAACAAGCAACTAAATTATAGGCACATGCATGTTCCGCCAATTATCTCCTTGCAGGGGGAGTTTAGCAAAGGGGTCTCCTATTATTTAAACAAGCGACAGGGAAAGCGTTCGCTTTCACTTCCGCTTTAAAACCAAAGAAGCCCGCGAGTGGTGCGTGCGCGACACTGCGAGCAATGTGCTTTCAATTATCGCACCCGTGTCTGGGCACGATAATTGAAACCACATGGCCTATTGGTGTCTATTACGCGCACCAAGCGCGTAATAGACACCAATAGGCCATGGGTGGAGCAATGCGCCCGCCTTTGGCCAATTGCGTGCAGTCTTTTAGAAAATGACGCACGCAAAAGCCAATGGGGTAGCACAAAAGGAAAAGCACACGCATGAGTGTGTGCAATTCCTAGGTCAGTGCTAAAATCCCGTTTTTCACTTACAAAATGTCTTGCGCTGCGCGAGACCTTTTCTAGCCAGAAATATTTTTGAAACACAGTATTTGTTTTATGGCTTACTCCTCCATAAATGTATAAGTAAATTGATCTATATATCTTCTGGTTTAGAAGTAGAGGCTATATTCTGAAAATCACAGTAGTTAGTGTAATGGCTATAGCAGACAAGTTCAGACAATCTCAACGTGGCACCAAGTTTTCAGATACTCCGTCTTCTCTCAACCAGTCAAGAACAGGATCAATTACAGTGTAAAAACAGCAAGCCCAGGAGGGTGGGGAGACAGATAGCCTCTAGCATCATGTAAAACCACACCTCATTCAGCAGCGTAAACTCCTTTGAGTTAGTGGCATCAAATGTGCAGGGGGGAATGCATGTCCCTGGTCTTATTTTGTAGTACTGTTGTGGCTTTTCCCCTAAAGCACTTGCAAGAACAGACAAGGTGGAGAGGTGTGAGGGTGAAGAGGTGTGAGGGTGATGGAGTGTGAGGGTGAAGGGATGTGTGTCAGGTGCCCCACAAGACTTACCTCTGCTTGTGAAGTGATTCCGCAGAGACGACAAGAGCCACCGCCCCTGTACCCACCTGAACCTCGTGGACAGTAGGACCCAGCAGGGATGAGATGGACGCAGGGAAGGGAGCCAGAAAAGAACGTAGAGGCGTGGTGTGGGAGTGGAGCTTGCGGAGTATCTCAGTGCCAACTGGGAAAACAGGAAAGAACCAGATCAGAAAAACACCACACCTTCCACTTCCAAAGCAAACACTTAAACACACACAGAAAATGTTTTCCCTCCGGGAACTCACTAGTGCTTCTGTAGACTACGGTACCCAGAAATCATTGCAGCTCCTAGGAGGATAACCAAGGTAAAGCGCTCCTGCGCGATAGTACCCAAGCAAAAACCAAAGTAAAGCGCTCCTGCGCGATGTGCACCTTCAAATGTTAAACCAAGGTAAAGTGCTCCTGTGCGATATGCATAAACATATGTTAGTCACAACAACAACATGGCATCCCTGGAGGGCGAAAGTAAAATAAGGACAATGCTCCTGTTCTGAGGAGCAATACCCCAACACAGCGCTCCTGCATGGTGGGTAACACACAACTGTAAAGAACACCCAAAAGTAAGCGCTCCTGCGCGATGACCCTTAACCCCTGCACAGCGCTCCTGCGTGGCGAGGGTTATTAATACAGAAGAAAAACTGCCCTGGATAGCGCTCCAGCGTGGAGAAACCAAGAGAAACAAAGCAAGCGCCCCTGCGCGTGTAAAGCCAAGGAAAACGATAAGCGCTCCTGCGCGGCGAGGGTCAAAAGATCGAGGACATGTAAATGCCCAGAATCGCGCTCCAGCGCGGCGAAGAAGAAAGACAAAACAGCGCTCCTGCGCGGTTACGAACAGCTGTCTCCTAACACGTCTCCCGTGCTCCGTGAACACCAGTCGCGTATCCAGAAGACAGGAAGGAATTCGAAGCACGGAGCCGGCGGGAAACGCGATGTTTAAGCGTTTCCCCCGGAAGTGTTTCGGAGGAGGCAGGACAGCAGCAAAGGACTGGACCGGGACTCAATCTTCCACCCGGAAGTAAGTATCCCGGCATTCTGTGTGTGTTTACGGGGAACGACAAGCGCCGCAAACGTGACAGTGTGAGGGTGAAGGGGTGTGAGGGTGAAGGGGTGTGAAGGTGTGTGAGGGTGAGGGGGTGTGAGAGGCTGAGGGTGAGGGGGTGAGGGGGTGTGTGAGGGGGTGAGAGGGTGACGGGGTGTGAGGTTGAAGGGGTGTGAGGGTGAGGGGGTGTGAGGGTGAGGGGTTGTGAGGGTGAGGGGGCGTGAAGGTGAGGGGTGTGAGGGTGAGGGGGTGTGAGGGTGAGAGGGTGTGTGAGGGCGAGAGGGTGTGTGAGGGTGAGAGGGTGTGTGACACCCTCACACCACCACACACCCTCACACCCCCTCACTTTCACTCCCACACCCTCTCACTTTCACTCCCACACCCTCACTCTCACTGTCACACACCCCTCACCCTCACACACACCCTCACCCTTACACCCCAAACCCTCACCCTCACACCCCCTCAAACCCCATCCCCTCACCCTCACACACCACTCCCTCAGCCCACCACCCCTCAACCCCCTCATCCTCATCCCCCTCACCCTCACACCCCCTCACCACTCCTCACACCCCCTCACACCCCCTCACCCTCACACCCCCACAGCCTCACAACCCCACACCCTCACCCCCTCACCCTCACACCCCCTCACCCTCACACCCCCTCACACCCTTTCACCCTCACACCCCCTCACACCCACACCCTCACACCCCCTCACCCTCACCCCCTCACCCTCACCCCCTCACACCCCAACACCCCCTCACCCTCACATCCCTCATCCTCACACACCACCACCTCACACCCCACCCCTCACCCTCACACACCACTCTCTCACCCTCACACACCACGCTCTCTCCCCTCCTCACCCTCGCACGCCCTCACCCCTCCTCACCCTCACACCCCCTCACCCTCACACCCCCTCACCCTCACACCCCTCACCCTCACACCCCCACACCCTCACACCCCACACCCTCACCCTCACCCCCTCACCCTCACACACCCTCACCTTCACACACCCTCACCCCCTCACCTTCACACCCCTCACCCTCACAACCCCTCACACACCTTCACACCCACCCCCTCACCCTCACACCCCCTCACCTCCCCCTCCCCCCTCCCCCTCACACCCCTCACCCTCACACCCCCTCTCACCCTCACACACCGTCACACCCTCACCCTCAAACGCCCTCTCACCCTCAAACACCCTCACACCCCCTCACCCTCACACCCCCTCACCCTCGCACCCTCACCCTCACATACCCTCGCACCCTCACACACCCTCTCACTCTCACTCCCTCTCACACCCTCACACCCCCTCACCCTCACACCCCTTCACCCTCACACACCACCCCCTCACCCTCACACCTCATCACCCTCACACACCCTCACCCGCACACCCCTCATACCCCCTCACCTTCGCACACCCTCACTCTCACACACCCTCACTCTCTCACCCTCACACCCCCTCACCCTCGACCCCTCACACACCCTCGCCCCCTCACCCTCACACACCCTCTCTCTCACACCCTCACACCCCCTCACCCTCACACACCGTTGCACCCTCACACCCCCTCACCCCCTCACTCTCACACACCCTCGTACCTTCACCCTCACACACCCTCTCACTCTCACACCCTCACACCCCCTCACCCATGTCACCCTTACCCCGTCACCCTCACCCCTGTCACCCTCACACCCCCTCGCCCCTCACCCTCACACACCCTCGCTTCCTCACACTCACACACCCTCTCTCTCACACCCTCACCCTCACACCCCCTCACCCTCACACACCCTCGCACCCTCACACCCCCTCACCCCCTCACCCTCACACACCCTCGTACCCTCACCCTCACACACCCTCTCACTCTCACACCCCTCACCCTTGTCACCCTCACTCATGTCACCCTCACCCCTGTCACCCTCACCCCTGTCACCCTCACCCTCGTCACCCTCACCCTTGTCACCCTCACACTCGTCACCCTCACCCCTGTCACCCTCACCCCCCTCACCCTCACACACCCTCACCCTCACACACCCTCACACCCTCTCACCCTCACATCCCGCACCCCACCTCACCCTCACACCCCCTCACCCTCACACCCCTCACCCTCACACACCCTCTCACCCTCACACACCCTCACTCACCCTCACACACCCTCACTCACCCTCACTCACCCTCACCCCCTCACCCTCAAACACCCTCTCACTTTCACCCTCAAACACCCTCTCACCCTCACACTCCCTCACCCTCACACCCTCACACACCCTCGCACCTTCACATCTCCTCACCTTCACCTCCTCACACATCCTCTCCCCCTCACCCTCACACTACCACAACCCCTCACCCCCTCACACCCTCACCCTCTCACACCCTCACCCCCTCACCCCCTCACTCTCGTCACCCTCACCCTCGTAACCTTCACCCTCATCACCCTCACACCGTCAGCCTCACCCCGTCACCCTCACACCCCCTCACCCTCACACCCCCATCACCCTCACATCCCGTCACCCTCACACCCCAGTCACCCTCACACCCCAGTCACCCTCACACCCCAGTCACCCTCACACCCCCATCACCCTCACACCCCCGTCACCCTCACACCCCGTCACCCTCACACCCCTGTCACCCTCACACCCCTGTCACCCTCACACCCCCGTCACCCTTACACCCCGTCACCCTTACACCCCCTCACCCTCACCCCTGTCACCTTCACACCCTCACCATCACACCCTCACACCCTCACCCCCTCACCCCCCACACCCTCACACCCCCACACCCCCACAATCCCACCCCCTCACACCCCCACCCCCCACACCTCCACCCCCTCACACACCACCCCCTCACCCTCACACCCCCTCACCCTCACACACCACCCCCTCACCCTCACACCCCCTCACCCTCACACCCCACCCCCTCACCCTCTCACCCTCACACCCACCCCCTCACACACCACCCTCACACCCCGCACCCTCACACCCCCTCACCTTCACACACCACCCCCTCACCCTCACACCCCCTCACCCTCACACCCCCTCACCCTCACATCCCACCCCCTCACCCTCTCACCCTCACACCCCCTCACCCTCACACCCCCTCACACACCACCCCCTCACCCTCACACCCCTCACACACCACCCCCTCACACACCACCCTCACACCCCCGCACCCTCACACCCCCTCACCCTCACACCCCCTCACCCTCATCTATGCTTACATTCCCTCTGGACCCATAAAGAAGATAAGAAACCTTTTACTTCAGCAGTAAGTCAAGGAACCCAATCTGAAAAGGACTGGGCTAAAAGAGAAAGAAGAACGTCACTAGGACCTCTTCTCCAATGGCTGGCCACCGTTTAGGAGGCCAGCCAATGGAGAAGAAGGGCGGGGCTTAACCCTCGCTAGTGAAATTCTCCCAAACCATAGAATCTTGCGAGCTCGACTGCGCATTTGCGCAGTATGCCACGCGAGAACTAAAAACTACATATTGCTTGTTCCATTCGATCTCAAACCTACTATATCCAAGAAAAATGAGGAAAAAGAAACAACCAGTCAACTGTAGAATACATGAAAACATAATCAGATCCACAAAGAGTACTAGTGTGGATTCAGACCTTCTCTGGGCACAAGACTACTTGACCTCACAGCTAGCTGCCAGTGACATTAACTACCACACTGTGATACAAAACGCTTAAGTAATCGATGGAAGTGCCAGGGATAGCCCTTGAATAGATTTGGGACTTTCTCCACAGAGAGTCAATAAATATGAACAGGATCGTCTGTGTCAACGTTCAATACTATACAGTGTAGAGTATTGCAGCAGGTCTTCTCTCTCTCACCACTTCTCAATATCTACATACTACCAAAGGCTCAAGTGCTATACCATCTAGATGTAAAATACCAAGGTACATAAAGAGCAGCAGAGAAAAGAACATCAGCATTGAGACGTGCCTAGACTAGGTCTCCTTTTACATGAAGGGAGGATACCCATTATGAACAGTTAAGAAAATGAAGTCCTAATGATGGGGGAAGGTAGGCTCAAAGTCTGCTCATTCGACTGGCTTTCCTAATCATGCTGCCCTGCCTCCTCATTCCAGCTTGCTAGAAACGCAGGGCTCTTTATCAACCTGAATCTGAACCTCAACATCACTCCACAGATCAACACAGTGGTCAAGGGAGCTACCTTCCAACTCGCCCTTGTCCAGAAAAATCCTCCTGCTTCTTCACCCTAACTACAGTATTGAGCGAACATGTGCACTGGTCAAAGCCCAACTGGAATACTGGAATTCAGTCTGCATTTTATTTCCAAAAAGAAACTCGAAAAGCAAGAACTGAAAAAAAAAAAATCAGGCGGCCTGAAGATCATAATATTTATCCAGAAGGGGCCAGAATAAACCAGCCCTGAGAGCTTTCCATCGGATTTTAGTGAATTCAAGGAAAAGGTACAAATATTGAGAATATTAGGCAAAGGACATTGGGGCAAAAGACCTGATTAACAACAAAAACAGGTAAGCCACTACACTTCAGCCAGGAATCTACACTCATCCTAGGCTCATTAGATTCAACAATGTTCCTTTTCCATGCTAAATTCTAGGGGGTGGGGTGAATCACTGGAGATCCAGGACCCAAGGTGGCTGAGGCTCTTAATAAAATAGCATGTGCCAACAACTTCCAATGGAAGCATGACGCTTTCAAGTCAGAAAATTCCAGAAAACCGAGCTTTTCAAAACAGCCTTTCAATTACACTTAACACGGTCACAGGAGCAATCATCCACATCCAAATCCAGGTCCATTCAACGAATCTAACTGGATTCACTCCATTCTCAGAAAGTTTTTATGTATTTCTCATTGTTACAGGGCTATGAATTGGCATAGGTCACATGCAGTTCTTTTACAAAACTCATGAATAAACATAACTTCTCATTGGACACAGAATGTCATTCGAACAGTTTCAATGGAGCGACTAGATACTTCAGGCAGTCCAGGAATGCTGAAAGTAGTTCAATTTAAACAGGCATTCGCCAGAGCGCTAAATACTTTATGCATAAAAAACACAAAACGTAGCCAAATAGTTTAATCTGAAAGAAAATGTTAATACCAACATTAATCTGTGGAAAGTAATGCTAAGGGGACAACTTTCATTCTTCCGATTGTCATGGAACGCAGGAGCCATATCATCATAACCTATAGATGCTAGAATACCAGCAACTTTTATCAAAGAAAAAGAACATTCTCATGGCAGGCATCCTTTGGTCCGAGCAGAGAGTTGTTTTACGCCTGCAAGAATCTACTGCAGAGAGACTGCTTGCCACATTCTGAGGTGAGCTTGGGTAGAAGCACCCCTGCACCCCCTATAGCCAGTGGTTATAGGTGCACATAGATCATCTCACAAACAACCAGGGAAAGGCAGCAAAGATCTTACCTGTAAAAGAAAAACAGCACCTTCTGTAGAGAGTCATCTCAGAGACACCTCAAAACTTGGTAGAAGCTGTAACAAGAGACAGCACTTCAGGTTTTTGAATTTGTGAACTCTGGGCCCCTTCTCTTGTTATGTTATGTTATAGCTATTTGTAAAGCGCAACTGTTACCAAAAAGGTGTCCTGGCGCTAGGAGAAGGTCTAAAGAGGAATCAAGCCAGACAGAGAGAAAGGCACATCGGTTTGGATCAGTTTGTGAAAAGCCAAGTTTTTAGTGTCTTCCTGAAAGCAAGAAGGTTGGTCGTGCTTCTTAGAGAAAGAGGAAGCGCATTCCAGGCCTTTGCTGCGTTAACTGTGAAACTTCTGCCCCCCCCAGTTGGCCTTTTTTACCCTAGGTACTGTCACCAATTTGGCGTCAGAAGATCGTAATGTTCTAGTCTGGGTGTACCAGTAGGTGAGTCGCTTGAGGAATTCCGGCCCTATTCCATGAAGGGCCTTGAAAACCAAGCAGAGGGCCTTGAATTGGGTTCGTTTCCTCACTGGAAGCCAGTGCAGGGCTTTGATTTGGGCAGAGATGGATTCAGACCTCGGTGTGTGGGTAAGAAGTCTGGCCGCTGCGTTCTGAAGGACCTGCAGTTTGTTTAGTGATCCCTCATGTATCTTCAGATACTGACTGTTGCAGTAGTTCAGTCTCAGCATAATCAAAGCAGTGACAATTGTTTTTTGTGCCGCTTTGGGGAGAAATGGCAGTATTTTTTTGCAAGATTTTAGAATATGGGTAGTAGTAGAAACCACTTTATTAACCTGGTCCCCGCAGCTCAATTTCTCATCGATCCAGAACACCAGGTTTTTCACTTTCCTAACTGGCGTGGGCATCTGGCCCAGATCTGCTGGCCAGCAGTCTGGCGTCCAGAGGTTAGGATTGTTTCCAAACAAAACTGCCTCTGTTTTGTTGGAGTTGAATTTCAAACAGTTTTGGGCCATCCAACCCCCCACGGCACTCATACAATTTTGAAGCCTCAAAGATGTAGTCTGAGTGCCGCCTGGAAGGAGGTTCACCACTATTTGGGTATCATCAGCATATGATGTTAGTGTGAACCCAAATTATTCAATAAGGGGTGCCAGCGAGGAAACATAAATATTTAAAAGGGTCGGGCTCAGAGATGAACCCTGCGGAACACCACAAGGCAGAGAGAATGATTTCGCTTCAAATTCCTCTAGGGTAACGGTTTGTACTCTATCAGTTAAGAATGATTTGAGAAGTTTCCAGGCCGAGCCCTTCACTCCTATCTCCTGTAGACGGTCCATCAGCACCACATGGTGGACCGTGTCGAATGCCGCCGAGAGATCCAATATGATCAGTGCGGCATTCCCTACTTGATCTAAAATCATTCTGATCTCCTCTGTGGATTTAACGAGCGCCACTTCCGTACTGTGGCCTCCTCTAAACCCAAACTGGGTTGGGTCTAGGGCATGTGTGTCTTGCAAAAATGTGTTAAGTTGAGCATTAATATTCCTTTCAATGACCTTCGCTGGGAGAGGAATTCTGGAAATTGGTCTGAAATTATTGGGATCATTGACATCCAGATTGGATTTTTTCAGTAGTGGGAGAATTGAAGCATGCTTCCAGTCTTTAGGGAAAAACCTTTCTAAATACGTAGTATTGAAGATAGAGGTCAGTATTTTTGAGACAGGTTCTGCAGCAGAAATAACTTCTGAAGTAGGGCATGGATCAGTTGGAGAGCCTGACTTTACCTTCAGTAGTAAATTGCAGGTGTCTAGTTCTGTTAAAGGGGTAAAATTGAGTAAAAGCGGGCTGTCTTTGTTAGTTTCTGCATGACCTAACGCTAAGCTCTGTGTTGTTTCATGGGTAGAGTCATAGAAGGTGGCAAAGGTGTTATTCACCTTCTCAAAAAAACAATCAGCAATTTTGTTACACAGCTGTTGGCTGGCTGCGAAATTCGGGGAGCATGGAAGAGATAGTTGTTTTACTATTTTTTTTTTTAAACAATTTTTATTATTATTCAAAGCAAACATAGGGCATACAAAAAAAATCACAGTGTGCATACATAGAGAGCGGTAAATATAGGATCCAGATACAAAAACACATTATAGGAAGCAGTACATTTATGGCAATTAGATGCACCTCGTGCCCCTCAGCAATCCCTCCCCCCATTCCATCTTACTCAGAGCCACTTTCACTGTCTAGCATCAGAGGGTCACACAAATATCCCCTGTATTCATTCCATGCACCCCAAAGCCTAACCCATTTCCGTGGACATTTTTGATTCAAATACACTCTCCGTTCAGCCAACATTGCAAAGTCAAGGACAGAACACCAATCCTTGACTGCCGGTACCTCCGGGGATCCCCAAAATCTAGCTATGTTTCTTTTTGCATACATTATGCCTAACGTCATCCAGTCCTGTGTGGAGTGAGTGAGATCATTGGGTTCCCAAATGTTTACTAGGCAACACCGTGGGTCCGGAACTATTGAGTCCTTAACTACCCGTGACATAGTCCTCATAACCTTAGCCCAGTAGTCTGCAATGGGAGGGCAGTCCCAGATAGTGTGAAAGAACGTCCCTTCCTCCCAGCACCCTCGTAAACAGTATCAGTAACAGTAAACCAATCGCGTGCAGGGTGACCCTAGTGTAATATACCCGGTGTAATATTTTTAATTGTACAAGTCTAAATCTGGATGGTATAGCAACCTCCCGGGGGGAGGAAAGTGCAGTCTGCCAATCTGACTCATCAAACTCTCCCACCTCCTTAGTCCAGTTGTCCTTTAGTTTCAAAGTCGGGTCGATAGGTTATTAATGAGTTTACGACAAACGAATGAGGTCGCCTTTTTGGGCATGTGCTCTGTGAGGAGCCTATCTTCTAATGGGGTAGAGTCAGGAACCTCAATACCAGGCTGGATAAGTGATCCCAAGGCATGATGAATTTGCAGCTATCTAAACCTTTCTGTGGGCGCCAGGTCATATTGTTCCATGAGTTGTTCAAATGTTAAGATGGCACCTCGTTTCCAGAGGTCTCCCACCGTGGAAATACCGATCAGATCCCATGCCCGGAAGCCCTTACTGTTGCACAAGCGGCCCAGTTGGCGCGACGACCAAAGTGCGTAAGGATGTCTTTACATTTAAGGCGGGCCTGGGCCTCATACCATAGTTTAACTGTGTGGGCCGTAGGGCCATAGGGCCAAGCAATGCCGAGGCGCCTCTTTTATCATAGAGTGCAGCTAACACTCCACCGCTACCTAGATCGTACCTATCTGCTTTAAACGCTGGCTCAGTCTGGGGCGCGTGCAACCATTGGTTTATGATCTTCAACTGAGCCGCTGGATATCAGGGAGAGCAACTCCGCCGTCATACCAGCCCCTAACTAATTTGTGTCAGGAGATGCGTGCCGGTTTGTCTCCCCAGAGGAGACCTGAGACCAGTGCGTCTATTGACCTGAAATATTTTGGAGAAACAGAGAATGGGGTATTGTCGAGGATATAAAGCAACCGAGGCAATGTCTTCATTTTATATAAAGCCGCTTTCCCCGGAGGGTCAAGGGCAAGGTATGCCAGTATTGTACATCAGTACGAAAACGCTCAAGAGGGGGCTCCAAATTACGGCGAAAAAAGGCCTCTTGATTAGGCGTCACCCAGATCCCCAAATATTTAAAGGGCTCTTCAGTGATTATTAACAGACAATCTGCCGGGAGTTGCGGTGGGGGACCCTTGAGGACAAATAAAACAGACTTGGACCAGTTGGTAGTATACCCCGAGACCCGCCCAAAAATTTCACAAATGTTAAGGAGAACTATAATCGAGCATCTGGGCAGGGTCAAATATAAAAGGATATCATCTGCATATAGTGATATACGGTCCTCCAATGTCGCGGTCCAGCTGAGTCCCTTAATCATGGGGTCCCAGCGGATCCATGCTGCCAGCGGTTCTAAAATCAAAGCAAAGAGCAAGGGTGATAAAGGGCACCCTTGACGTGTGCCGCGACCGAGCGGAAAGTTTCTAGAAATATGACCGTTAGCCACAACTGTGCCAACGGTTTAGTATAAAGCAATTGCACCCATGCACAAAATTTGGGTCCAAAGCCAAGATGCCGGAGGACCGCAAATAAATAATGCCATTCAACCATGTCGAATGCCATTCGGGCATCCAGGGATAGAATAACCGCAGGCTCTTGGAGACTTGGTATCTGCGCCATCACCGCGTGGACCTGCCGCAAATTAAGAGCAGTGTTTCTATTGGGCATAAATCCAGATTGATCTGGGTGAATTAAATCTTCAAGATGCGGAGTTAGCCGGTTGGCAATCATTTTAGCTAAAATCTTGGCTTCCGCGTTGAGTAAGGAAATCGGACGATATGACGTACACTCGTCCGGGGGTTTGCCAGGTTTCGGTATTGCAACGATTGTGGCTATTCGTTGATTCTGTGGCAGTTCCCCCCTACTCAGGCTATCTAAAAACATCGCTAAGAGGTGTGGGACTGTTAGCTCAGATACGCGCTTATATAATTCAATAGGGATCCCGTTGGGTCCCATAGCCTTACCCGATTGCAGAGACTGAACCGCTGCAATGACTTCGTCCTTCGTAAAGTCGGATTCTAAAAGTAAGGCCTCGTCCTCTGATAGGGACGGCATTTTTAAGTCTTTAATGTAGGTTTGTCCTCTTCCGTCATGAAGTGCGAATTTGAGGTGTAGACTTGTTCATAATAGTCAGTTAAGGTGTCAACAATGTCCCCTTGGGACTACGCCCGTCGGGGTGTGGAGTTGTGCTATCGTCCTCTGGGCCCTCTCCATCTGATCCAGCCATGCCAAAAGTTTCCCTGCCTTATCCCCTACTTCATAAATAGTGTGGTGCGTGTGTTGGAGCTGCAGTCTAACTTGTTCCCGTTGGTGTTCAGTAAGCTTGCATTGTTTGAGGCGCAGCTGCTGTGCTGTCTCTACCGTGGGGTCAGTTTCGTGCCGCGATTGTAGCACGGCCAGTTCGGTCTCAATCGCATCTAAGTCACTTCTCGCGGCCCGCCTGTGACCCGTTATAAAGGCTATAGCATGCCCTCTCAGCATGGTCTTATAGGCTTCCCACAGAACACCCGGTGAGTGCATGGAGTTTGCATTTTCTTGGAAGTAGTGCTTCATGACTGCAATAAGTTCCTTTCGAATTTTGGGGATCTGTAAATAGCCGGGGGAGATTGGAAAAATGTGTTTCCGAGCTGTGACGTGAGAGGTATATGTCATAGAGACCGGTAAGTGATCGGAGATGCCCCGTGGTCTTATCTCTGTCTCAGTCAAATGAGAAAGGCTTTCTGCGGAGAGGAAAAAATAGTCAATACGGGAGAGGCTATTGTGAACTCCCGAGTGGAAAGTGTACCCACGGTCACCATGATGTTTGTATCTCCACCCGTCCGTAAGGCCCAGTGCATCCAAGAATCCAGTCAGCCGGGACTTCCCCGTCCCCAGCGTCCTGCATGGATGCCAGTCCAGCGCATCATTTAAAACTGCTTTAAAGTCGCCTCCTATAATGAGCTCCCCCTCTGGCAAGTTCAATAAAAATGCCCTAAGGGCTGGAAGTGCCACCGAATGAAGGGCCGGTGGAATGTATACTGACACTATATTAAATCTCCTCCCCTCCCATTGACTTGAGATAGCAGCAAATTGCCCCTGCGTGTCCCTCCAGACCTGTTGGACAATTAGTGGGAATTGTTTGTGAACCAGTATGCCAACACCTCTGGAGCCCGTTGAGAACTCTGAATGCACCATCATTGTGTAGCCCCATTGGTCCATAGCTTTACATGTCGAGCCCACCAGATGTGTTTCTTGGAGCAGTGCTACGGCAGGTGCCGCGCGGCGTATATATTGTAACACCAATCCTTGTTTAATTTTATCCCCCAGCCCATGCACATTCCAGGTAAGTAAAGTCACAGGAGACACGGGGGCCAACAGGGGGACGCTAACACCTGCAGCGTTGCACATTGTATCCCTTTCTTCCATCAGAATTAAGACAGCGTTGTAAACCAGTCTCGTCAGTATGCACCTCATCAATCACAACAGTGAAATACAGCCCAAAACTTAAACTTGGAACAAAACTCGAAAACCCTTCACATATCCTCGCCACTATTTTCATGGTCTTTACATTTTCGTTACAGACAAGATCTCCGTCCCTCCACCCCCCAAGAACTCTCCCCTCACTCCTCCCCATACCCTCCCTGCTCCCCTGCCTAAAAACAAAAACCAACATATCTTGTTACATTCACTACCAAAGCTATCCTTCAAATCAGTAGCTAAAGAACTTTCACAGCGAACCATAGTTGGACAATCACAACAATCCCCCCTCCAACCCCTTATCTCCCCCCCAAGCTCCCCCTCCTCCCCCACCCTGCTCCCCTGCCCGTGGATTTAGAACTACCCACCCCCAAACATGGCAGAGTGCCTCTCACCACCCAAAAAATTCTAAAAACGCTGAGGGAACATGCCCCCCCCCCATCCACGGATGACTCATACTTTCAATAAAAACCCACAGCCGGTAATGCAGTATATAAGGTTAGGCAATAGCATGTCATATACTTATAATCAACAGATGAATCACATCATACACCCGAGCGTATCAGAAAACACATCCTACTGATAATCAGTAAAGTTACAAGCCCACCATCCCCACAATAAAACTACTTGCGCCTTTGTACAGTGGTAGGTCCCACAGCAAAATATCGAGCTGTATTATTCCTGCTCGTCCAATCTGCTCGACTCCATTGCAGCATCCGTGTCCGTCGCCTCCATTCGGGTATCGTCCTGCATCCCAGATCTGTCAGGGCGATTTTGTTGCCGGCTCCCCACTGTAGTCCAGCCCACCATCCAGTGCATCTGGCGAGTCAAAAAACCATGATTTACCATCCGTTTCCACTCTCAATTTTGCCGGGAAGAACATTGCGTATTTAACTTCCCTATCTCTCAGCTCCTTTTTTACCGCTTGGAAACTTCTCCTCTTTGCCTGGAATTTGGCCGTGAAATCAGGAAAGAAGGTCACTTCGTAGTTTTCTATTTTTAGCGGGGGGCCGGATCTGGATGTTTGCAATATTATGTCCCTGTCGCGATAGTTAAATACTCTGGCGATCAGCGGTCTCGGGGGCGCACCAGGCTTAGGTCGCCCGCCTGGGACCCTATGGGCCCTTTCAATAGAGAAATAGCTGGACAGCTTTTTGGGTTTCAGGTGTTTCGTTATTAAGTCTTTGACGTAGAGATCTGCAGCCGGCCCCTCCGTTCTTTCCAGAACACCTAAGATTCGAATGTTGTTACGGCGGGCCCGGCCTTCATAATCGTCCAGTTGTTGCGACATTCTGTCCTGCCGTTTTTCCAGCTCCGACATCTGACGTTGGAGTTCCGAGGTGTCTTCCTGCAATGCACTTAACACCACTTTCAACTCCTTCACCTTCTCGTCCATTTTCCGGAAGTCGGCTCTGAGTAGCGAAACCTCTACTGTGACTGAATCCACCGATGTGAGCATACCACCTATTGCTGCCATAACATCATGGAGAGTTGGCCCTGCTCCAGGCATCGGCGGTACTCCTGATCCCACTTTATCCGATCTCGGTGAGTCACCCTCTTCTCCCCCTTTGGTCCAAGCAAATTTCGCCAATTGTCTCTGGGTCCTAGACTTCGATCCCCTACCACCAGTCGCCATTTTCGAGGTGGGTCCAGAAGTCCCACAGAAGGATGGAGAAATCGATCAACTATAACCCACCTGTCGCCTGGGTCTACAGCCAATCCCCGCGTGGTCTAGTCTCCTATCTTGCACCTTCCACATCGGCAGACCTGCAGTCCCCCTTGTCCTCCCTATGTTCGTGAGGTGCATCACCCACGATCATCAGATGGTTGGCGAATCCAATGGTGGCAAAGCACAATCCGCTCGAATAGCACTGACCTCTCGGGTCACTGGGGAAGTCGCATGAAAGGTTAATTCAACCTCCTCGCCCAGTGCCACGTTCGATCATCAAGGTTCGTACTCTGGCTCCCGACCAAGCATCTACGGCAACTGGAGCAGGTATGTAGGCTCAAATGTCTAACGGCTCTCACACCAGCACAGGCAGGCCCAGACAGGCAGCCGACACTTAAGACCGCACCCAGAAGGCTTTTAAATCAGTGAAAGTCTGTCCTGGTCAAGGGGCTCTATCTGAGCCAAGGAGGAGATGAAAGAGGCAAGCAGGCCGCTATAATAACTGCAACCAGGGCCCAGAATCACCATCACCAGGCAGCATCTCTTAACTCACCTCTTTTAGGCCCCAGTTTCATAATAGGCCCAACATGCAGAGGCATTCAACAAGGCAGGGCGGGGTAGGCGGGGGGGAGGGGCACGCTCCAGCTGCTCCCCGTCCCCTACTGCACTCCGATTCCCCAGATGATCCACTAATGGGAGGCCCGGTCCTCACTCAAATATATTGTATGGGCCAAAGCCGGGGCCTCAAGTGTGGCCGTCCCCCGGCGCTATAGTACTGCCCCAGCCTCTCCTCAACGTGAGGCCCGATCTGTCCCCAGCCTCTTGCTTGCTAACAATAGATAGCCTCCAGGGTCGGTGCAGCAGGGCGTCAGGCCGCTCAAGGCCACCGCATCTCCTGCGGCCGCCCCTCCGACCCCCGCCCCAGATTTGAAACAGGCCCCAAAGACGGGGCCTCAATTATAGCTCCGCCCGGGCACCGCCGCACTCCCTCCCGGTACCTTATGGAAGGGGGGCCTCCTCGGTGCCTCGCGCCGCATCCGTCAGCTTCACCTCTCCTCTCCCGTATCCCGGCTCCCGATGACCGCAGAGCCGCATGTGGGGATCACCGAAGGTGCCAGTTGTTCAGGGCAGGCCCGCACCGCGAGCCATCTCCGCCATCCTATCCCTTACGCCTCACAGGGTTACGGCGGTGTTGTTCAACTTTTCCCAGGTGCTGGCTCCTCCGAATCGACCCCTCTGCACATTGGCCGAGTCTCCTTACAATTTCCGGCCGTTTACTCGGGGTTCAACGGCTGCATCGCATTTAAATGCCATGGATGGGCGAGAGCTAATTTAGGCAGCAGCCATTCCTCTCGGCTGGTAGCCACGCCCCCGTTTTACTATTTTAAAGATCTCTTTGGAGGAGTTTTTAGCTTGAATGAATCTCTCAGAGAAATATTCTTGTTTTGCTTTGTGGAGCAGCCGTTTATACACTGCAAGGCTTGTTTTATAGTCTAGCCTGTCCTTGTTGTTGTAGCCCATCCTCCACTTTCTTTCTAAGTGCTTACAGGCAAGTTTCTGATCCCTATGTTCAGGAGAGTACCATGGGGCGGAGGGTTTTTGTCTAGTATGGTGGAGATATTTTATAGGTGCTAGTTCCTTACCTGCCTCTGCTAGCCAATTAGTGTAAGAGCTCTTAGCCTCATCTATGTCTCCTGACACCAATGGCATGGTTGATGTGAGTACTTGGTGTAATTCCCTTGTGTATCTTATTCCATGCTCTGGTTACTGCGTTTTTTCTCAGAGGTTTTGGGGCCACGCGATCGGGCAAAGTAATCTCATATATAACTGCCGAATGGTCTGACCATGCCAAAGGGAGGACATTGAGAGTTGCCAATAGCGAATTATTTGAAAAGATCCCATCTAGAGCGTGGCCGGCTATGTGAGTGGCTTCCCTCACTAGTTGCTTTAGGTTTGCGCCTTCCATCAATTCAAGCAGCCGGGAAGTATCTGGATCTAGAGAAGACTCCAGATAATAATTAAAGTCTCCCAAAATGGTGTAGGAGTCAAGGCTAATCCCTCTTTCCAGTATGTAGCCTATTTGTGTTAAAAACCGCCCTCTTGGGCCAGGGGGCCTGTAAATGAGAGCTCCTCTGAAAGAGTAGTGGTGTGAAAAATTAAGACAGAACTCCAAAGTTTTGCATTCCTCCGTGATAATGGGGGTGAATGACGCTGTAATGGAGTTATGATATATAATTGCCAACCCCCCTTTTTTTATGGGGTCTATTCAGCGTATAAAAGAGGTAATTGGGTGGTGTGGCTTTAACTAGGTCTGGACCAGATGAGTCATCCGTCCATGATTCCATAATAAATGCGACCAGAATCCCTTCTTCTTCGATTAGGGAAGCGTACTCCAGACTATGTTTAACCAGGGATCTGGCATTGAGTAGGGTGCATTTCCGAACCGAGTGAGAGATGTTGTTTACTCCGCTTGTATTCTGCGGTCGTAAAGTCACTATTGATTCCAGGAGAAGCTCTGACAGCATGGTATTGCACTCTGGACAAGGCACTCTGCCCTGAGGGAGCATAAAATCCATGTGTGATATCGAGCACTTCTGAGCTGTAGGGTTGGGATTGAGGGCTTTGAGCATATTGTTTGAATATTGAATTACGTCTTTACCGGGAGTAATCCGACTAGGGGGACTGGCGCTAATCGCGGATCTGGCGTGGACTGTCGCAGACGGGCTTGCCTTTGGCGCGCCAGCAGCGCGTCTGCTGCACGTTCGCTCCTGCATCTGCTTATGTACCGGCAGGGTCTCCCAACGCTAGACTGCTGACCGGAGTACAGCTAAGATGGCGGCGGTCCCGCGTTTAGACTGTGGGGGATTGAGAACTGTGGACTGTAAGTAGGAAGGTCCTCGGAGTGCAAAGCGCAAGTTAAAATCACACAGGCATGTATTAAAACTAAGTTAAAAACACCCAAAATCGCATATAAAAACCAGTTCAAATATGCCCCAGATCGGATTTTAAAAAGCAGCAAGTGCTGGGTGAGAATTCAACAAGTAGTGCAAAATATAGGCAAGTATCAGAAAGACTAAAGGACGGTCTCTCCCGGCTGAGCCTCAGGAGGACTTCACCTGGCGCGCTCGCGTCTGCATCTGCTTATGTACCGGCAGGGTCTCCCAGCGCTAGACCGCTGACCGGAGTTCAGCTAAGATGGCAGCGGTCCCGCGTTTAGACTGTGGGGGATTGAGAACTGTGGACTGTAAGTAGGTAGGTTCACGGAGTGCAAAGCGCTAGTTAAAATCACACAGGCATGTATTAAAACTAAGTTAAAAACACCCAAAATCGTATTTAAAAACCAGTTCAAATATGCCCCAGATCGGATTTTAAAAAGCAGCAAGTGCTGGGTGAGAATACAACAAGTAGTGCAAAATATAGGTAAGTATCAGAACGACTAAAGGACGGTCTCTCCCGGCTGAGCCTCAGGAGGACTTCACCTGGCGCGCTCGCGCCTGCATCTGCTTATGTACCGGCAGGGTCTCCCAACGCTAGACCGCTGACTGGAGTTCAGCTAAGATGGCAGCGGTCCCGCGTTTAGACTGTGGGGGATTGAGAATTGTGGACTGTAAGTAGGTAGGTCCACAGAGTGCAAAGCGCTAGTTAAAATAACACAGGCATGTATTAAAACTAAGTTAAAAACACCCAAAATCGTATTTAAAAACCAGTTCAAATATGCCCCAGATTGGATTTTAAAAAGCAGCGAGTGCTGGGTGAGAATACAACAAGTAGTGCAAAATATAGGCAAGTATTCATCTAAGAGCACATGTATTCAGTGGCAGCCGGCACGGATCGGGTAGTGGGTAGGAGGAGGTTGTCGGGGAAAAAGAAAAAACACTTACCTCTTCACAGCTGCCGTCTCTCTCACACTTCTCTCCCTGACAAGTCTCGGAAGTAGGAAGCACACAGGCTCCCCTAAGCTAATCACGAAGCTGCTGTCACCAGCATGACAGTAGTGTTGTGATTGGTCTGAGCGCATTGGTCCCGCGCTCAGGCAGGGAGTGGGAGCCTGTGCATGTTCTCCACCAGGCTGTGCAATACAGCCGGGTGGAGAACCTGCTGAGAGCGCATGACTGTCTGGACGGCTCCAGTCACCACTCCTCCCCCTGCTCTGAACTGCCCAGCTCCACCCCAAGAACTGAAGCACTACAAAAAATTGAAATGATAATAACATTGTGTTATTTTTTTTCCCTATTTGCACTGCTGAAAAGAAGTGGGGTGACAATCCTCTGACTTAGTGGAAGAGCAGCTGCTGTATGTACTGTCTCATCACATTCTGTGACAAGGAAAAGGTATCACTCCTCACAAAGCATAGCAGTTAAACCTTTTTTTGTGAAGTGTAACATTAAGTAATTAAATCATTGAAGAGGGCAATGTAGATGAGAAGTAAGTTTATTTATTTTTTGCAGAGTTTTATATAGCGCGAACTAGACCCGAACTGAATCAGGTATCAGAGCGCTTTACATAGCACCAGTTACGTTACATGAGGACACGCATTCATTTTTAGGCACGGGGAGATTAAGTGATTTGCCCAGAATCACAGGAGGTTTTTTTGGTGTCGTTACCGAGACTCGAACCCAGATCCCCAGGTCCGAGGTCGAGCGCCCTAGCCGTTAGGCCAAAAGTCCCAAAAGGATGAAAAGTCCCATCAATCAACCAGCTGGAGTCAGATGTAACTGACTCTTCTCAAGCACTCAGGATTCCATTACCATGGTGCTACTCAAAAGGTAACATAGCAATGACATATAGTACAGTTGTATAAGAATAACAGGAGGACAAGAAATAAGAACAATGTTACATGAAGCCTCCAAGATAAAGCAATAATGCTCAATGTCCCCACTGGCTCCAAACGCTAGACCTATTTTAGTATTGCTATAGCTAGGTTTGTGTATCAAGTGCTTAATACATAGGTGCAAAGATTTTCTTACCACATAATGTTTATATCTTAATGCCATATTCTCATAGATTTATTGTAATTGAATATATAATCAACTGACATGAAAATCTGGATTTTACAGCCGAACCAAGTGAGAACGATGTTAATAGTAAGTTGTCTTCTTACACACGGTCCCAACCCATATATTTATTTTTAAAAATATTTATTGATTTTGAATAAGGTACAATCTTCGATGATACCTGCAGGGGTCACAGTTGACATTAGATGGTACTTTGCACAGTGTATTCAGGTAGAGTAAAATCCCATCAAAAACAGAACATTTCTACAACAGAACTTACTTTCATATTTGTGACCTCCCAGAAAAAAAATTAAACAGGTCCTCTCAGGAACGCCCCCTTGGAAAAGTAAAAGAACCTCCAAAGGATTCACCCATGTCACATGTAGCATAGGGCAACTTAAAGGGGGAGTAACCTAAAACTGCCGTATAGAGTGCCTGAAGGTAACCATGAGGGTTGGTGCGGGTGGGCTGTGTGTGTCCGGTCCCGCTGGGAGCTAGCCTTGGGGGGAAGTGGGGGTTGGAGAAGTAGTGTTTATGTTCCTCTACTGAGAAAGACACCGGTAATGGTAGCTGCTTGTTATCTTTTTCAGCTTTTTTTGAGGTTGTGTATGAGTGTATCCCACTATTCAGCACTGGAATATTTCCGTAGGCAGGTCACCTTCTCCCTGTGGATTCCACAGCCTTCAGCTGCAGGCCATTATTCACAGTTTCCTGCGCCAAATGTTCGTCACTAGGGAGTGAGGGAATTCCAATCTTATGGTGATTGCCCTTTTGGTAAGGACGAGGCCAGGTCAGTGAATTTTGTGGTGGCTTTCGAGCTTTTTGGGCCTAGAATATATACCTAGCAAACAGACCTCAATGGTATCAAGGTGTGGCCTAGTAGTGATTATGGCTATAAAAGTTGTAACTGAATACCAAAAACCGTGGCATTTCTGGCATGCCTATGTCATGTGGTGGAGCTCCGCTCTGCCTCTAGGGCAGGCAGCGGGTACATTGAGGATTAATTTTATGCAGCCTATGGGGTGTTAGGTAGTCTCTATGCCGTATGTTAAATAATATATACTTAAAAACGGGCATTTCTGGATGCCTTCCAGAGTTCTACACCATTCTGCTTCATTGTAAGCTTGCTCCGCCATGAATGAATTAATGTGGGATTTGTAAAGCGGACGGTTACCTCTAGGAGTATCCCGGAGCTAAAGGACCAAGACGTTACTGCCCCAGAGAGAAAAGCCACGTTTTTAGGGCTCGGGCCTACGTCACACACTGCGAAGCAGTGTGGGCGGAGCCAAGAGTCCTATAATCAGGGTCTCCGAAAGGCTACCCAAACATTCCTGAATGCTCGTGATTTTGCGTGTTCTTTTTTTGCCATCTGCATGGCAATTGGGCCTCGCATGCCTGTCTTTTTAGAAGACAGCACGCAATAGGCCATAGGCTGTAGAGTTGCTCCACTTCCTGCATATTCCGTGCGGACACGAGCAGCAGAAGGGCATATATCATCAATTAACAGCTGTCAGGGCCGCGGTAATTGGAGCCAGATGCTGGGCGCGCATTCAGCACTCTCCAGTTACTTTTTTTTTCAGCTGTGTGTGTGCGCATGCTGGCTCCCTGCCAAAGCTTGTGTGTCTAGTTTATGTTGACTCAGATCGGCACTGCTTCAGGCAAGTCAAATTCCGGTAAATGTCCGAGTTCTCAACACATCAGAACAATGACTTATTCCCACCTTACAGTTAGTATTTATTGCGCTTGTACGTACATTGTAGATGTCCGTCTATTTACAACCACAAGCATTATTTTTATGTTGGCGCAGAACGATACTGCTCCCGGTAAGTCACATTCCGTTAATACACAATATTAAGAACTGCATACGTGATTACAGTAAATGCCGTTAACGCTCTTAAGCACTTTTTTAGCTGGTGTTTTCAGCGATCACAGTTGTTTAATATTAACAACTACCACTCCCACAAGGCACAGTAGTTTTTAGTCACGTGACTAATAGGACTTTGAATGGTATCATTACGCGGTAAATACAACGGGCGAGTATAGCGTTTTTTGGCAAGACGCGATCACCGCTTTAATACAGATTCGCTGAGGTACGTTCATGAGGCATTTATAAGGTATTGGCAAAATTAATGGTCCAGGCGTACAAATTATTCACGGCAATTCATGAATATATGTTGTTGTTTTTTTAAAGGCACGATTACTCACGAGCGTGTGAAGGACCGTTTATTTTCCAGACCATTGGATTCTTTTTTTTTCGCTATCACAAGGTATGTCAATTAAGACACTTTTTTTTTAAGACACACACTAATGTGGATGTAAGTTTGGAAATGACAGGAGCACCATATTTCTTACAGATGATTATGAAATCGGATGATTCGGCGATTGCATAGAAAAAACTTCCCTGGAATTCCTTTGGTCAGCACCTGGTCCTGCTTTAATCAGGTCAGCTACATTCTATACTTATTTGAGGGTGTTATCGGAGAGAGTAAGCAGCACAGCACTTTTCAACTCAGGTGGCAGTAGTACATTTGTTGATGTATGTACAACCATGCAACATTTGTATCAGTGCTCCCTTCACACCTCGCCATAGCCTTGTGCCCCAAAACGCTTGTATTGATCATCACGGGTCAAACTGTGTGATCCTGGACACATCGCCCACCCCTCCTTTGTCACCGATCTCTGGCAAAGGTGGGAGCGCTTAGAAGCAAGCGTATACCTGTGTTAAGCAGCATATATGGAACTGGGCCGGTACATTGGCAGCTGCGGCTAGCGCCCCCCTCCAACACCCCCACAGCTCCCCCATCCCAGATGTAAGTCTCCCGCGCCCAGTATTGACTACTTTACATGTCTCTGCCTGGGAGTTCATTCCGTAGGGACCCGGGCTCACTTAGCTGACGTCTCAGGGCAGGGAAGGATGTGCGCTGCCACGTTGCCACCCACTCCCCCCCCCGCTCTCATATAACACATGTAAGTACGTGCCTGCGGTGGCCCTGTCTTTGCATTCCTATTTGCATTCAGTGCTCTTGTAAGGACATTTGATACTCCCACAATTTAAATCATCCCTCAAGGTAGAGCTTTGTGAGTTTATCAGGCGCCCGGGAAAGGGTACCAGCATGCTACAATAGAAGTCGGACAACTCGGTGGGTCGAGTGCCTGCTACAGAGATCTGAGTAACCTGCAGGGGTAATATTCGATTATAGACAGGGCCAACTTAGATTTTCATCCTTTGGAAGTTGATGATAATAGAGTTTTTTTTTTTTTTATTTGTTTTTATTGTTGCATCATCAAACATGGGTACAGTGTATATCAGCTGCCGGCATGGCGTCAACATTCAGCCGCGGTCAGCCGTTCGCGCAACTTTTCTATACATAAAACCTGTGTAATTTGGCATTTCATCCACTGAACTTTACAGACCAATCAGACAAGTTTTCAGGCTGGGATACAGGAAGCAATCTCCACGGGGGAGAAAGAAGATTAACAATAGACATGTGAGTCCCCACCATAGGGGTCGTTGGTTCGGGGCCTGTATAGTTCGCACAGCGGTGGTGCCAAGTAACTGGGGGGACGGAACTGTGGGGGGGAGCATGTAGGCGTTGGCAAGAGCATGGCAGAAGGAGACGGGTGTCGGGCGTCGGGTGGCAAGGGGGTCCCCAGTGGTTGCTCATAGGGAGGCAGAGCGGCCAGAGGGCGGAGGTATCCCATGCATGTGGGCAACAGGACGATCGACATGGGGGCGGGGTGGTGATGAGGAGGCGTGGAGAACCGGGGTCCGACACAAGTAGAAGGGCATCAGGTCAGGATTATGGACTCACTCGAGCGGGGGAGGGGGGAGGAGTGGTCGGGGCAGGTGGTGGGGGGGAGGGGGATGTAGGTGTAGGCGGGTCATCAGTGCGCAAGGACTGCCGGAAGCTATGGAGGAGCATGGCCCATTCCATAGAGATGGGATGTTTGCGTGCGCCCCTGGCCTCCTCCTCCCGAAGGGCATCCTCCTCTGCCACCGCAGGGCCATGCTCCTCCCGGGGGATATCCGGTGGATCCGCATCATGCATTGACGTGCTATCGCGACCTGAAGGGGGTATTTACGTCCTGGTTTGGTGCCCGGGAGGAGAAGACGGATGAGCTCCGGGGTCGTGACTCTGCCGGTCGGGGTGTAAGTCTCCTGGGCATGGCGGGCCGCCGTCCAATACGACAGCCATTGGAGCTGCGCCGCCAGGAAGTAGGACTCAACGGAGGGAGTTCCGAGCCCACCCTGTGTTGTGGGGAGTTGGAGGGTTTTCAGGGCCACTCTGCGTCGACCTGAGCCCCATATAAGGGCGCCAAGGAGAGAGTCGAGGTCTCGGAAGAAGGACCTAGGTGGCACCACAGGTAGGTTAGTGAAATGATAGAGGAGCCGGGGGAGCATCACCATTTTAGCCAGGGCTATCCGCCCTACCGGGGCCAATGGGAGCTTGGTCCAGAAGGCAACAGTCGGGCGGAGGCTAGCTAGCGCCCTACAGTGATTACCGTCGAAGATGTCGGACGGAGAGTGATATAGGCGGACACCGAGGTAGCGGGGGGCCTCCGCGGACCATGAGAGTCTATGAGTCCCCAGCCTAACGTCACGGGGTGGCAAATCCGGGTGGAAGGGGTAAACCGTGGACTCACTCCCAGTTCACTCGGAGTCCCGAGGCGTCTGCGAACTCAGTAAGCGTCACCCCAATGGGGGCAAGGTCAGCTTCGATGTCCCGGACGTAGATGAGGAGGTCATCTGCGTACATAGAGACGTAGTGTGTGACGTCTGCGAGCGGGATGCCCCAGTGGATTCCCTCCTGGCGCAGTCTGATCGCCAGCGGTTCGACAGCGAGGGCAAACAGAAGAGGCGACAGAGGGCACCCCTGTCTCGTGCCCCGTCGGACCTCAAATGCAGGCGAAATGTGTTTCCCAATTCGGACTCGTGTCGTCAGATCGGTGTACAGAAGGCGTGTGTACGCCATGAGTATCGGGCCAACGTTGAGACGACGTAGGACCGAGAAAAGGTACGGCCAGGTGAGGGTGTTGAACGCCTTCTCTAGATCCAAGATGAGACAAGCGGCGCGAGGGAGTCTGTCCCGTACCTGGTCCTGGATATGGAAGACCCGGCGAATGTTCTGTGAGGTGTTCCTCCCCGGAACGAATCCGCATTGGTCGGGGTGGATCAGTGGGCATATGACCTGGGCGTATCTGTCAGCCAGTATCTTCCCGAGGATCTTACAGTCCGCCGACAGGAGCGTGATGGGGCGATACGAACCCATGTGGAGGGGGTCTCTGTGCGGTTTGGGGAAGGTGACAATCACCGATTCTCGCAGTGAACAGGGTAACACTCCCAGGTCAAGGGCCGCTGCGAACACCCGAGCCAGGCGAGGAACCACCAGGGGGGGAAACGTAAAGTAGTATTCCAGCGAAAACCGTCGAGACCCGGGGCTTTATTACGAGACAAGGCACGCAGTGCTTGGGTCATATCTGAGGGTGCTATTTTAGCGTCGAGCGTACGCTTGTCAGCGTCCGATATTGTGGGCAGCGACAGTGGATCGAGGGAGTGATCCACGAATGACGGAGAGAACCGGGTTGGGGCCCCGTACATCTTAGCGTAATAGTGTTGAAACGCCAGGAGGATCTCAGCCTGAGACCGCACCAGCACACCCTCCAGGTTGATAATGTCCGTGATCGGTTTGATCTCGGTGTCCTGCCTCGCCATCCAGGCAAGCAGCGCTCCCGTTTTGTCCCTGTCTTTATGGACTCTGGTGGCATAGGCCCTGAAATTATATTTCCTGAGATCAGCGCAGGCTGCCTGGTATGTAGACTTCGCCTCGGCCGTGAGTGCGGCGCGTTCTTCCGAGTTATCGGGTTGTTTAGTGAGTGTAGCTAGGCGCTGGTCCGTGGCTGAGAGTGTCCGCTCTAGTGTGCGGTGAACCCCTGCGATCTCGTTGATGCATTCCCCCCGTGCCACTACCTTGAACGCATCCCACTCCACCAACGCCGATGATGCCGTGTTCGCATTGCGTGAAAAGTAGTCTTGTATGCTGTTTTTGTGTGAGTCCCTGAACACCTGGTCCGCCAAACAGTCCCTGGGGAGTCGCCAAGTGGGGACGGGTGGGTGTGGGGGGTGCCAGGTCAGACGTAATATGTGGGCGTCATGGTCCGAGATGATCCGACCGAGGTAGTCCGAAGAGATCATTTTAGGGAGGATTGGTGCAGAGCATAAGAACCTGTCCAGGCGGACCCGAAGGTTGTGGGGTATCGAGTGGAATGAGTAAATGCGGGCATGAGGATGTAGGTGTCGCCAAGCGTCAGTAAGCGCCCAGTGCGTGGCCCATGCTCGAAATAGCTCCGCTTGTCGGGGGACTGGGAAACGTGCAGGGGGGGTGTGAGCGGTCCAAAAGAGGGTCCAGTGTGCAGTTGTAGTCACCCCCTAAGACCCAAGGAACGGTAGTGAACTGGGCCAAGATACCTCCAAGGTGATCCCAAAATTTATCCTGCTCAGTATTAGGGGCGTAAATGCTACCCAGGAGGATTCTCTGTCCATCTAAGAGTCCCTCTAGTAGTGCATATCTGCCTTCGCTGTCCACCACCCGTCTGAGTGCTCGGAAGGGGGTGCCCAGCCTAACCCATATTAGGGCACCGCGCGCAAACGCTGAATATGTCGTGGCACAAAGGGTCCCCCGCCATTTGGCCTGTAACCGGCCTAATTCAGTTGCATTAATATGTGTCTCTTGCAAAAGAGCAATACTGGCTGTCATGCGCTTTTTGTAGGAGTAGACGGAGTAGCGTTTATTGGGTGTGTGAAGGCCTCGTACATTTAGTGTGAGGACATTAACGTCCGAATGTGGAGCCGTCATTACTAAAGGGTCGTGTATGCGATCGGGGCCCCTTTGCTGTCCCCGCGATCAGTGTGATCATGTGTCCTACGTTGGCTCCTGTGCGCCATGCTTCCATAGGTATGGGGGGGAACTGTCGGGAGTAAAAGCAGGTAAAACCAAGGGCGGGAAACAGTCCCAATACAGGGGATATATCACCGGGGGTGGCATATCCAAACTTGTGTCCCACTAGGGGAGAAATACAACAGAATTCTGCGGGGGTGGCAGCATGTGTTACCGCTAGGCCTGTGCGCGGATCGGGCTTTTGTAGGAGATGTGTCTATCGCACGCGAGCGCACATAGTTAATTGGTAATGCAGCTTTGGCTCACAGACAGCACATAGAACGATCAAGAAAAGAGGATACAGTGATTGTCTCTCCGTCTATCATGAAGAGGTGCCAGGTTGTCCGGCCAGGGTAGCGTCCACTGTGTGTGCGACGATGAGAGGGGAACTGTAAGAGGGGACTTAGAATTCGCCAAAGCTCCTGTTTGTCTTCTTTCTGACCCACTGTCCCTCCTTAATGGATCAGCAGTGGCCGGCATTGGAGTACTAGCTTTCCCTGGCATCTGAACCATACCTGCTCCACTGATTGTAAGACTCCCTCCTGACATAGTTTCTTCCCCTTCTCTGGTCTGCTGATGATTTTCACTTACTCTCTCATTTGTATTATAATTCGAAACCACAGGACCAAATGTAACTGGTACCGTAAGAGAGTCCGGTAACTGCATGGCACATGCAATACCATGGTGCTCAGGATCTGGATATCCTGGCCCTCTAGATCCCCCTGGAATCCTTATTCCTACCGCCAGTCCCCCTCGTACTCCTGCTGTCTGCTCTTCTGAACCTGTTCGATCAACCCCTAAAGCTTCCCCAGGCTGCTGCGTTCTTTCTAGCTCCAATCTGGAGTCATAAGGTGGGGGACGTTCTGCCAGCAATCTTTCTAGAAAGCTATCATTTGTATCACTGTCTTCTGCTGTCTTTTTTTTTTTTTCTTTTTTTTTATTCCTCATCTTGCGGATGTATAGGTAATGAGGATTAGGGAGTCTGATGGTTCTTTGTTCTTAAACCTTCACTGCCCCGTTGTCGTCGGTTTTCCTTGTGCAGTATACCCTTGTCTGTTATGACCAATCAGTTTACTCCTATCACCTTTTATCGTTATCAATAATTCCTTGGTTTGGGGGAGGAGCTAGCCTATTAGGCTACTCGTCAGTGATCATTCCTGCCTGGAATTATTGTCTCCGCTTTAATCATAGGATTTTATTTTCAATTGTTGTGAAGGAGTTAATGGTTTGTCTAAAAGTGTTGTTCCCAAATTTCCCAGAAGCTTATTCTCTTGGAGTTTTTCCCTTTCCTATCAAGTTTGTTAGTTTTTATTATAGAGTTTAGCCAGCTATCGTGTGTAGGCGCTGCCGGTTTGATCCAATTTATGCAGATCTCTCTACGCGTAAGGAGGATTAGTATGAACATCAAACTTTCATGTTTGTTACTTAGCTTACCCTTACTGATTTCGCTGTTGTTATGTATCCCAAAGATAATGAGAGGGGTACTTACAGTTATGTTGACTCCCAGTACTGTGGTTAGCGTCTTACCAATCTCGTTCCAGTAGGTAGAGAGTTGGGGGCATTTCTGGAACATATGAACATCATCTGCTTTTACTTCTCCGCACTTGGGACATGATTTTATGTTTGTACCTTTAAATTTAGACAGTCTTTTTGGAGTCCAGTAGGCTCTGTGTAATGAGAATAAATGGTTTCTTTTTAGTGAGGCAGGTTTTACGCAGGACCAACATTTTTCCATAGATTTCTTCCAAAGGAGTTGTAAGTCCAGATCTTGGTCAGGCATATCTTTTCTCCACGTTTTTTCCGGGATTAAGAAGTCTTCTTCTCCTGCTTCAACGAAGGCCCAGTACCATTTCGCTATTTCTTTCTTTATTGGTGTTGTTTTAATCATTTCGCTTTCAAGGTTCTCATAATCGCTCTTGTCTTTTGGTAAGCTGTTGAACCAACTGCTTAGTTGGTAGAATTTAAATTTTGATAGTTTGCCTTCAGTGATTGTATATAGGTAGTCCCACGTGGTTAGAGTATTTTCTGTCAGTAATTGCCCCCATCTTTCGATTCCTGCATTTTTGAGTGGGATCGCTAATGAGTCTTTTAAGCAATCCGGAGTCCCAGGAGAATTCCAAATTGGGGCTGTGTTACTATAGTACGGTATGTTTACTGTTTTTCTGATTTGGCTCCAGAGTTTTGCAGCATTATATAGGATCTTTAGTTTTACTTTTTTAAAGTATTTGGGATGGCCAAATTTGAATAGGAAGTGGTCTCTTCCTCCAGTCATAATTTTTAGGAAATTTGGGTATAGTTGATGTTTCCTTAGGAGAGGTCTAAAGTTTTTTAATTGAAATGATCTATAATATTCATATATGTCAGGACTTGCTATTCCGCCTTGTACTTTCCTTCTCCTAAGTTTGTTCCAGGATATCCTTGTGCCCTTTGATGCCCAGATAAAACTAGCTATTTGTCCTTGTATCTTCTTTAAGAATTCTTTTTTAAATTCCAGTGGAATGGTGTTGAACAAATAAGTAAATTTAGGAATGATGGTCATTTTTACTGCATTAGTTCTTCCCAGAAAACTTAGTGGTAGACCTGACCAGATTTTAAAGAGTCTTCTCATTTCTTTGGTTGCTATGTTTAGATTCAGTTGTGGAATGTTTTCGAGTTCTTTTACAACTGTGATTCCCAGGTATTTTATTTTGTCCCTGGTAAATGGCGTGTTGGGGCTTGTGTTCCAACTCATTGCTTTTGTTTTGTCTTTATTGGTTAAGTATCCCGAAACTTTGCCGAAGTTGATCATCGTATCTTCTATTACTTGATTAGCTTTTTCATAATTATTTGTGAATATCATTAGATCATCTGCGTAGAGTGCCACTTTTTTTGACCAAGTTTGATATTTGAAAGGTGCTATTAGAGGATGGTTTCTGATCGTGCAAGCTAGTGGTTCAATATAAAGGTTAAAGAGTAACGGTGATAATGGGCAGCCTTGCCTTGTGCCTCTTTGGATCTCGATGTTGCTAGTCAAGTTTCCATTGACTATTATTTTTGCTCTTGGGTTCTTATAGACCTCCCTTACCATATGGCCAAAACTATCCCCTAGTTTGTTTTTCTCAATGATTTCATTTAAAAAGGCCCAATTGACTCGGTCGAATGCCTTAGCCACATCATAAGTGATTATGGTTAAGGGCAGTTTTTCACAAATAGCAATATCAGCAGCTGCCAGTAGTTCATGGGTGATCTCATGAATTTGCCGACCTTTTATGAAACCTTTCTGGTCAAGATTGATCAATGTTGGCATAACTTTGGCTAGTCTTTTAGCAATAACTTGCATGAATAGTTTGTAATCACAGTTGAGTAATGATATAGGTCTATAAGACTCACATAATTTTGGATTTTTGCCAGGTTTTAAAATGATGCTAATCGTGGCGTCATTCCAAGAGTCGGGTATTTTTTCATGGTCCAGATATATGTTGTTCATGATTTCTGTCAATTGATTAATTAGGGACTCTTCTAGTGTTATGTAAAACTCGTTTGGGAGCACGTCAGGGCCCGCAGCCTTTCCTTTTTTCAGATCTTTTATTGCCGCTCTAAGTTCTTCGGGTTTAATTTTTCTGTTTAATTCTGATTTTTCATCTTCTGTTAAGGATGGGAGTGGTACGGTATCAAGATAATTCTTAATTTCGTCTTTTGTTGGGTTTGTACTTTCTTTATAGAGACTGGAGAAAAACTCTGTGAACTCCTGCCTTATTGTAGCATCGTTCGAGCTTTGCGACGCTTGGTTTTGAGTCTGAATACACGGAATGTTATTCCTTACCTGATCAGTTTTAATTCTCCAGGCTAGCATTTTCCCGCATCCTTCCCCGTATTCATAGTTTGATAATTTGCTATTATCCCATTTTTCTTGAACTATGTTCTCCAAGTAATCATTCAGATTCTCTTTAAGTTTACAGTTTTTTTCTGTTAATTCTTCCATTGGTTCTAAATGGTTTCCACTGACCAGTTGTATCTCTACCGCTTTAATCTCTTCTTCCATTCTTTTGATTTCCTGCTTTTTAATTTTTGTTTTATGTGCGCCTAGGCTGATTAGTTTCCCTCTCATCACGGCTTTGTATGCGTCCCAGATGATTTGTTTTGATGTGCCGTTTGCATTCTCTTCAAAATATTGTTTAGAAGCTATTTCAAGCTGGTTCACGCTTTGTGCGTTTTTAAATATGGATCGTTCTACTGTCCATCTAGGGGGGGTATTGTTATCTGGCAACGAGAGGGTTAATTGTACTCCTGAATGGTCTGATAGGTGGGCAGGGATGTGTTCAATTTTTTTAACGCTATCTTGGAGAAGTCTGTTTACTAGAAAGAAATCAATTCTCGATCTATGGCCGAGTTTTTTATTGTGAAAAGTGTAAGGATGTGTTTTCTCCCCTTTTTGTCTCCACATATCCTCTAAGCCTAAATCTTTTTTATAAATTCCTAACCACTCTCTCATTTTAGGAAGATTCATCTGTTTGTTTGGGGGTAATCTATCCAATTTAGGGTCTGGTATAATGTTATAATCTCCCCCTACTATTATGGGGGCGTGGTTGTTAGCAATTCCGTATAAAGTTTTTGTAGGGGTGTCGAATCGTCCAGGTTCGGGCCATAATATCCAGCTATAGTTAAGATATTATCTTCTATCCTGATTTTAACCACTACCCACCTTCCTTTATTATCCATTATCTTTGTTTCTATCTTGGCTTTTAAAGATTTTTTTATGATGATTGCCACCCCCTTTATGTTACAGTCTTGCGTAGTATAAACGCAGGCGTCCACCCAGTTATGATTTTTTACTATTTGGTCCCACTCGGTACTTACAAGGTGAGTCTCTTGAAGGATAATAATCTCACAATCAGTCTCTTTTAGGTATTCCAGAATTCTTCTTCTTCTGTTAGGAGTTCTAAGTCCATTTACATTCCATGAGAGGACTTTAACTAGTTTTCCTTTTGTCATTTTATGCCTGTTTTTAAGTCTTTCCTTTCTGAGTTTGGGCAGGTATTGTATGAACTAGTTGACTCCCATTTTACTCCACTTTTTTTGTTTTTTGAGGATATTTTTTCCCTATTTTACTCCCCACCCGTGTCTTGTCGTTTCTGACGTTTTAAAAAAATTTGATTTCATGTTCCCACCCTGAGGAAGCCTCCCTTTTTCTTCTTTTGGGTAGTATTTCTACCCCGTTCGTGCTCCAATAAAACCAATTTTATTTAGTTATATATGGTTATGTAATCACTTTCCTTTCTTGATTCTCTGATTTTATTTTACAAATCTCTTTGCGTTCAATTATAACATTTAATTTTATTATGTTTTGAATTTCTTACAAGGTCTAAATTGGAGCTTTAAGTTTTTTTTTGTGTGCATTTTTTGATGCCTTTTGATGCCTTTTGAAGCCTTCTTTAGTTAGTTTTTTCGGATTGAATCTGATCCTTTATCAATTGTATGAGGTTTTCCACCTCGTATGGTTCTCTGATGTTATGCATTTTATTGCGCCACATGATTCTTAATGCTGCCGGGAATTTCATTTGTACAGTCGCTCCTAGGTTTTTTAGTTCTTGCATGTGCTGCCCCAATTCCCATTGCCTGTCTTGGGTGGCCTTGCATATGTCAGACCGAATTCTAAAAGACCAGTTGTCTTTATTTTGTGTTCCATTTTTTAGACCTTTGCTTAAAATCTTCTCTTTTAGAGTGTAGGTCTTAAAGTTAATTAAGATTTTTCTTGGAGCTTTTCTGTCTTTACTTTTCCTGAAGGGGTCTCTGTGAACCCGCTGGATATCGTCCGTTAGGTTGCAGTCTTTAGTCCATGGAAAAAATTCTTTGAAAAGGGAGATAATAAAGGTTTTTATGTCTGTCCCTTCTAGGTTCTCGGGTACATTTAGCACCCTGAGGTTGTTTTTTCTTCCTTGGTTCTCTAGGGACTCGAGTTTCTCCTTGATGATTTTATCACTTTCTTTCAAGTGTCTTATGACCTTTTGATTTATGTCTACCTTTTTATTGAGTGTACCAACTGCCTTTTCTACTGTGGTGACTCTTTCAGCTAAATCGTTAAGTTTTTGGTCCAAAATTTCACATACCTCCCGTATTTTGCTTTGGTTTCCCTCAGAAATAGAGAATTTCTCTCTCATCTCTCCCATTATTTTGTCCATAAATATCACCATCATTTTTCCCATTTGGTCTTCTGCTGTCTTACTCTGTCCTTCAGACCCTCCTTTTAGCAACCTGAACGGATATAAGCGTTCTCCCTCTATGGTATCTACTCTCAGCCTCTTCAATTGTGCATCCACCTAGCATCCTGATATGCCTTCATAGCTTTCTTCATTCTTCCCAGTGAAGCTTCTCTTCTCTTTGCCATTGCTGCTCTCATCCATGCATCTAATGCCTCAAATTGAGTTTGTCTGGGTGGAGGCTTCAGAGAAGACATCACTGCTCTCAGCTGGTACAACACCTCCATCCGAAATGACCCATAACGAGGGAAATCCAATTCTCCCCCTTTCTCTGTAATTTTGTGCCAATTTTGCAACCACACTATAGTATGGAGTCCTACAGTGGTTGCCATATAATGTGCCGGAGTATCCCCTGGTGGAGCTTCTTCTCCCACCCAAGTTACCACTCCTGTGTCGCCTCTACACAAATCACGCAACACCTTAAAACATTTATTGTGAAAGTCAATTATTCGCACTCCAAAAGTCAATAGTAAACTTCTGACGAAATTCCACCAATCCCAGTGCGGCATTGCACCGACCGACCAATTCCAGCGCGGCTCACACTGACGTCACAACTCCCTCCTTGCAGCGGGTCACCCTCCTTTACAATTTCACTTTGTACACTCGCTGACACATTCGCACACAAGTAACTGAAAAACCAAAAGTTAGTAACCGAGTAACTGATTCCTACTACAGCCACAATAATTTACAGTTACATTAATAAGTAATTGTCCGTCTGCTAAAAGATCGATAGAAGACTCTCACAAGAACATCTGCTGTGACCCCCGTCCTGCGTTGGTCACCTAATCACCGTAGTCTACCCCCGGTACCTGAGGCTTTCCACTGCGACTTTCCACTGCTACATTCACACAAAGATTCCTACCACAAGTGGATCGCCGATAGCGCTTCACAACACCCCCAATTTTGATCGGACAATCACATACAGAAAACTATCCCGGGATCTTGGACTTCTCTTGAGTCCGCTCACCAAAACTTCCTGATCCGCACGTGTCCAGACCATTAAACCGATTAACCCACAATCATTCGACTTGCATTCTCACTTCGCAAAACAACGCACAATTAATTCATCACCACAATCTAGCACACCACACGATTTCATACTCACACTACCACTGCTTCCGTCGCACCATCAGCATCCGCCGACCTCCGTCAATCTTCGTCTTCTGCCGACGTCTACTCCAAGTCCAGAGCCAAATTTTCCCCCGCTTTTACTCTAAATCCCTCATTTTCCCATCACTTTAGAGGCAAACCATCCTCTGCTACCATTTGATTACGCTAACTTTAGTCCTTGCCTTACCTTCCAAATTTAGCACTGATGGTCTTTTATTTGCCTGCTGAAAGCTGTCGAGGGGAATAACCACTTCAAGATTATACTTATAATGTAGCCATGTTTAAAGGACCACAGACTCCGAATTTCAATTTTATGGATTTTATTATAAGGCCAAAAATAATTGAATATACACGCATCGAAGAATCAATTAATATAGGTACATAAAAATCAATTTTAGAGCTGAATCTAATATAATTAATTCGGCACAAATGGCAGAAAGTGACAAATTCAAGAAGTAAAATACAACACTGGATTGAGGCTGAATCTACTTCCTTGTTCATTAGGAAGGAAAGCATGAATTATCTTTCCCTACACTACTCTCATCAGGGTTTCTGACTAGAATGGAATGGAAAGACATTTATAGAGCGCTTGGCTACCCGGAAGCATCCCAGAGCTAAAAACCGACACGGGGGAATCAGAAGAGTCTTCAGTTGTTTATGGAAAACCAGATGATTGGGGACTGTGCGCTGATGTAATGGCAGAGAATTCCAGAGTTTGGAGGCATTATAAGAAAAAAGCCGACCTCCACTTCTGGACTTCTTGATACAAGGTACAGGTCATCTGACCGTAGTTTCCTATTTGCTTTATAAGGGCGTATGATGGCTGAATTCATAGGAGGACCGAGCCCCTGCATCAACTTATGTGCCAGACATAGAGCCTTGAATCTAATGCGTTCCTGCACTGGGAGCCAATGGAGGGACCGGAGTGCAGGTTTTCCCAATTGTCTGTTTGTGGCTCCTGTCAGAAGTCTGGCGGCGCTATTTTGAACAGACTGAAGTTTAGAGACTACTGAGGTGTGGGCGCCCAAATAAAGCGTGTTCCCGTAGTATCAGTCTAGATAGTATGAGTGATTGGACCAGTCCTTTTTTTGCTTGGGAGGGAAGAACTTTAAGTGCCATGCTAAGTAGGCCATAGCAGAGGGCTGCCGTCCTCCTGGCCTGAGTCCTAAAGCTCAGGTCCTGGTCCAGCCATATGCCCAGGCTCTTAATTTCTGACTTCGGGACCAGGGGTGGCCCCATGCTAGAAGGCCACATGGAACTGGACTTAAAACTGAGGGGGTTACCCAATATCATAATCTCGGTTTTACCACCATTAAGCTTGAGCCCCGATGCACCCATCCAGTTTAAGATGTCTTCTAGACAGGTATAGAGGGCACTGTTTTTTGGGTCTGCTTGGTTTAACCCAACCACCAGTTGCGTGTCATTGGCAAAGGTAACAATCCGGATACCAGAGGGGGCTACAATGGCTGCCAGAGGGGCCATATAAACATTGAAATGGGTGAGGCTAAGCGACGAGCCCTGCGGTACTCCCCTCAGCAGAGAGGAGGGTTTGGATGCAATAGTTATACTCTTGAGACGCTGGGCCAGAATCATATGGTTCACCGTGTCAGACGCTGCACTCAGATCGAGGAGTAAGATGGCTGACGAACCTCCTGAGTCGAGAATTTTCCTACTTTCCTCCACCACTGCTAGCAGAGCCGTTTCGGTATTCTGACGCGGTTGGAACCCTGTTTGAGAGGAATGGAGTAGGTTGTGGGTTTCAAGGAATCTGGAGAGGGTTTGATTAACATATTTCTCTGCTATCTTGCCCATTTCAGGCAGAAGGGAAATGGGGCGGTAGTTGCCTAAATCTGTCGGATCCAGATTGGGTTTCTTAAGTAGGGCTTTTACCATAGCCCCTTTCCAGTTAGTGGGAACTATTCCTGTGGACAGTGAGGCATTAATCAGATCCGTCATGTTGGGGGCTATAATTGGGGAAACCTGTTTCAGAATGTTAAGTGGGGCTGGATCCTCAGGCGATCTGCTCTTTACCGAGAACAACATGGTAAGAAGAGTTTCCTGAGACGGGGGGGGCCCTCAAGAGTGTGTTCGGAGGGACCGAGGTTAAAGTCAGTCTGTATGTGCGGGGACTTGCCATCATCATCATCCTTATGTGGCAGGGATTCCAGCATATGCCGAAGCTTGGTAGTGAAATATTCGGCCAGCTTGTTGCACCGTTGGCCAGAAGTGTCCAGAACTATTCGTGGAACGGGGGCTTTAAGTAATTTTTTAATAATAGTAAAGGTTTCTTTAGGAGAGTTAGCGGCTGATAAAATCCTACCCTCGTAATAGGAGGCCTGGTCTCTTCTTAATTCTGTTTTATAGATATGGATGGCTGTCCTATAATCCAGTTTTTTGCTGGGTGGAAATTCTTTCCTCCACTGTCCTTCCATAATCTTAAAGCACTGTTATAAGGTGCGCAATTCAGGGGAGAACAATGGGGAGTTGTGAGGCCCAGTAGTCTTGGAAAGGCAGAGTCAAGTGACTCCTCTATCCAGCTGAGAAAATCCTCATTGGCTTTGACTGGGCACGGGTTCGAGATAGGTCTGGTCCTTTCCAGTTCCTGGGTCCATTTCTCCAAGGGGAGCTTGGTCCAGGAGCTACCATGAGTCCAGATAGCTTGCGTGGGAGGTATGATAGCCTGTGGAGACCAGGAAAGGGACACCAGGAGATGATCCGACCACAGAAGTGGGATGGGATCTGTCCCTTTAAGGTCATCTAGACTGAAGAACACCGGATCGAGGAGGTGTCCTTTGACATGAGTGGCATGCCTGATCTTTTGGGACAATTGTAGAGCCGTAAGGTCTCTGGCCAGCTCGCCTGCCATCAAAATGGAGGTTGACATCTCCAAGTATAGTAAAGTTAGGCGCCGAGCTGGCAAGATTAACCACTGCCTCCAACAGAGATTTATTAAAGGCTCCTATCAATCCAGGAGGCCAATAGATGAGAATGCCTGTGAATAAGAGAAGTGGGGAGAATTCTATGATAAAATGGGAGTTCTCACAGTCTTCGAGAGGGTTCCCCAACAGGCGACAGATAAACTGTTCCTTGTACATAATGGCGATCCCGCCACCTCTACCTGTTGATCGGTCTGTTCTCTGCATCACGAAACCAGGAGGAAGTGCTTGCACAATGTCAGACTCCGCGCTGGTGCTGAGCCAGGTTTCCGTGAGGAACAGCACATCGGGGTCATAGTCTTTAAGAAGCATCCAAATCTCTGCAGTGTGTTTGGGCAGAGACCTACAGTTAAGTAATAAGATTCTGAACTGATCTTTAGGTGAGGTGTGCCCTAGCCTTTTAGAAGGGAGGTCACACTTACAGTGTGGGCATTTTTCGGGAACTTTATCTGGAGGGAATGAGTAAGCACAAGTGGTCCCCAGGGTTCCGTTTAACTTCTTGAGCTGAGTGCTGGAATAGCAGTATTGGGTTGAAGGAGGAGATGTAGGGGTTCTGACCCCTGGGCCCGGGCGGGGGCGCGGACGGGTGCAGACGGGCTTGCCTTAGGCGCACCAGCAGTGCGCCCGCTGCGCGCGGTCGCGTCATAATGCACTTTTTATCAAGATCAAGCTGCGCCAGGAACAGCAACTAGACTGCTCACCCAGCGATGTGGAATACAGAAGTGTGAGTGCCCCTTAGCCCCCAGCGCATTGAACACAGCTCTGTCCCCCACAGAATGTTAAAATACGTTTTTAAAAGAATAAAATCACAATACGAATTATAGCAGCAAAGTGAGTTATTTTAAAAATCACTGACCTGCACATTACATTTCTTGTTAAGATGTGGAACAAATGCATTTGATAAACATAATACAATGTAATGATAAAAATAAATGCATGTGCGTTTAAACCATGAGTATAATGCACCCATACAAGTTAGTGTGCTGTAAGCGCTCTATCACCTTCATCTCCATTGAAGACCTAAAGAATGTGGTGCAATCCCTAGCCCTCTCCAAGCTGGACTACGGCAACGCAATGCTCATGGGCGCCCCAAAAACACATTTTGCCCCTTTGAAAGCTACACTCCACACAGCAGCCAGACTACAGTTGGGAGAGAGTCGCTTTGAGCTCATCACTCCCACTCTCAAGAAATTCAACTGGCTACCAATCAAGGCAATATATATTCTCAAAACTGCCTACATAACCCGCAAAGCTCTCTACTTGAAAAAGCAAACAAACTATCAAAAACAGGCCAAAAGAGACATCTTCGAAAATCTAATAGTCTACTCCTGATTCTGCCCAAATTTAAGGAAGAAAAACTTTGCACCCACTCTTTCTCTGGAAATGCTCCCAGAATCTGGAACTCGCTGCCTCAGAAGCTGTGTGACAATCACTCACTCACTTTAGGAAGAAACTTAACGTCTTCTCAATAAATACCTAACCCAACCCCACTAAACCATCTTACTGACCTGATGCTCTTACTCCACACCATCCTAATACTACTGAGCATCACTACCTCTGGGAAAATCTATGCCTATACTCTTCCCCATCCTGCCATAACTACCTCAGAACTATACCGTACTCAAATCCTACTGTATAGATTATACTTCTCTAATATACTTTTGCTATGCATTTTTATCTACTCCATTTGTATCTCATGTGATTGCTGCTTTGATAACTCAGTAAAGCACTCTGATACCTTCGGGTCTGGTTAGCACTATCGTCCCCATATACTGTTGTCCATCGTATACTTCTTTTATCTACTGTTACTATGTATTAATATTTACTCCATATCTAACTTGTGTATTTACTGCTGTGCCAACTCTGTAAAGCGCTCTGATACCTTCGGGTCAAGTTTGCGCTATACAAAACTCAATAAATAAATAAAATAAAAACCTCTACCCCCACAGTTGTGGGCCAGTAGTCCCTGCGTATCATGTGAACCCCTTTTCCACGAATGGGGTCTGATGTCGAGGAACGTTTTAACAAATGATGCTTGTTTTGGTGCGTGTGGTAGCTTGTGGCTTAAATGTGGCAGAAAATCGAAACATACACCATGTCACCTAGCTTGTAGTGACCAGTGACTGTACCACAGAACAGCACAGGCGGCAATCATTAGTTATTGCAATGACTTTGTTTTATACATACGAAGTAGCATTTGTGGGTTTGGGCTAAGCCTAGGCAGTCTGCTGAGGTCGGAAACAGTACAAATCTAAGCAAAACTGTTTGCAGGTGACAAACAAGCAGTGCTTAGTTTGTAAAATAAAATGCTCAAGCTGCCTGGTCTTGATTGTTGTACCCCATGTCTCTTTCTTTCACCTCGCCTCACTTCCTCAATTTTCACTTCACACTTACAGCCTGTTCTCTGTCCCTGCTTTCTCCCTTTATCATGGATTTCCTCAATCATCTCCTTTCTCTCTCTCTTGCTATGTTTTTAGTCCAGTTATGAATAAGAAGTCCTGGTCCACAAACATGTTTTTCGGTGCCCACCGCCTGTAACCAGTGGCCCAAAGTATACCCTGCCAAAGAAATGAATTCTCTAGATGAGCTGCAGGGGCCTCTGTTAATCTTGTACTTGTGCAAAGTCTACAAAAGCACCTCAGCTCTGACACCTAACACTCTGCTGTTTCAGTACTGACTGCCACCCACTGCTATGCTTAAGAACCCATTGCTGACACTCAGAACTCTTGCCATTCAAATACTGAATCCTACAAATTCTTTGATGAATGACCCTCAGTCCATGCCCCAAGCTTCCCATAATGGGGACCCCCGCACAGCTCCTCCAATGCATCTCATTCTTGATTTACAGCGCCTGAGGTTTTTCTGAACTGAGACATGCCCATACCTTGGACGATGTAAATAAATGTATTTTATTTTTGCCCAAAGGCATCAGAGCGCTTTACAACAGTAGCAGGATACAAGTGTACAGCGAGTTACAGTTACAATAATTACATTCAGACATTTGCATGGGTAGACCAGGACAATTGCAGCAGATTGGTCAGAGGTCGTACACACTTCAAGCACCGATTAAGATGGTGGGGTCACATACCGAAGGTATTTCGTGTCCTGGTCTGCTGAGGATCCAGCAGGGCTTTAAATTGGCCGGGTCTCACCGGTGCTGAGCACCTGTAGTTTTTTAAAGGGGGCCTCAAAACGGGTTTCTATCGGGCTCTGTTTTGTGCCCTGGCACAGGCAGTCTGTTTTCCCCCAGACTGCAGTGACAGTAGGCACAACGATGTGCGCAGGCTCACACTGCTTACTTCTCACTAGTGGAGAAGTTACGGCATGACATCATGCCAGGTGAGCGTTGTAGGGGAAGGGAAATCCTTTAAAGAGAGTCATTTTCTCTTTGGGTTTCCCTTCTCTACTTGAAACTCAGGAGAAGCAACATTGTTGTGGTGTCACCAGGCCTTTAAGTGGAAGCTTTTACAATATTATATACCAGCCATAGTTGCTGCTGATTTATCTTACGCAACTAACAACCATTGACAAAGCCAATAGTCCTGACTTGTTGTAGGTTTGATGTTACTTGTATCATATATCTGGATGCAATGACAGAAACAGCAAAATGCAAGTTGGTGGCGCACTATTCTAAGAACAGATTTTTAGCTTATATGTTTTTAAGCCACAACCTTAATTAGATTGTCCACGCCCCTTTGAGAGACCCCCAGTTTTTTCATCCCACTTATAGCCCTGGCGTCCAGTACTGAAGTCCATACACAGCTTTGCCAATGCCTGTCAATTCACAGTGCAGGAAGCCTCTAAGGTGTTAATATTGAAACCCACAGAAAAGGAGGAACTTTCCCTCACCTCTGAAGTGCAGCACTCTTTTGATAAACTACACTTACACGGTTTTGACTGTAACCCTCAGCTTAAGTTTGACCGTTGTACCCCCACTTTAAGGGTGAGCACCCACACAGTTCTGCCAATGCGCCTTACTCCTGACCAATAGTAGCTAAATGGAATGTTGTACTTGGTCGGAGTAACGGCTCTGTTTTCGTGTCTTTGTTCTGTCAATATATGTTAGCCCTATAATTATTTTTTTATGATTTACTTTTTTAAAACTATAAATTGTATTGTAGTTCTGTGGAATGTACAATAATAGTAAAACTGACGTGCATTTATTTGTTTTGAGCCAGAGTTATTCAAACCTTAATAGCAGATATATTCACGAGGCGGGCTAATGCAGAATAGAAAGTCATTCCAACTTGTCTCACTGATGAAGCTTCACAATAAAGGGCAGCGAGAGAGACAGCATGTTCTTTAATCTCTCTCCCATCTCCCTCATAATAACTAAACATTTTGTGGGGTAACCCCGAGGGCCGGCCCTCCGCACTGTCCCTTCCTTATCTCCCCCTCCATATTTGCGAGCCGGCTCGGCTGCAGTTGGTGTGCTGCCTCCGGTCCCGTCTCTGGCGGGCCCGCGGGATCCCTCGCGCCTTTGTTCGGGCCCTACGAGAAGGCGCCAGGAGGCGACGGAAAGCGCGGCAAAGTCAAGCAGGCCTCACTGCTTCATTAGCGGCATGCGTATCAGAGAGAAGTCTATTCAGAGGCAATAATTAGGCATCGGAAGCCCACTCCCCTCTAGAGAGCGCCCCTCGGCCTCTGCGAAGCTCCCCCAACCCAACCCCTTTATCCTCTGTTTCAGCTTTTTTTTTGTTTTATTATGTTTTTTTAATTTGCGCCCATTTCCCGCCATTGTTTGGCCAGCAGATAAGTGGAGCGCTTTTCATTCTTTCATCATTTTAATGGTTTCTTATAATTTTCTTTGCTAATGATAACTCTGTCTTTCCGTCCGCGGAAGCCTCTGTCCCTGTCGTGCACGCAAGAGATTGTGGTGAGCGCGTGACAGGCCGGGACACTGCAGTCCGCCTCGCGACAAGTAAGGGCCTGTTTTGCGGGGACCTGGGTAGAGGTGGGCGCGCCAGCAAATTAATAGGGGGAGCCGACCCAAGGTGGTCCGGCCTGGCTCTCAGAACCAGAACATGAGGCAAGATATCGAAGGATTCGGCGTGTAAATGATGCAGAAAGAAGACCCTGGTAAAAACATGCTAAAGATTCTTTAAAACTTAAAACAGTAAATTACATTATGAATAAATGTCACTTTTCCATTTTGATTGATTTCGACAATTTGTTCCTGTCTGCATTCAAGAATAATAAAAAAATATTCAGAAAAATACAGCAAATCAGTTTACTTTAGTGACTCACCATGCTGTTAATACTCCCAGGCCAACATCTATGCACATTGACAACATGAATACTTTAAAAAAAATGCTGGAATGTTCTTAAATAATTTTAAATGTGCACTTGTTTGCACTGTAGTGGAACTCTTTGCGCCCAACTTGGCATGAGCACTTTCACTGCAATGGATAGCTCATATCCCAGGAAGATTACAATCAAATTGCATATCCTGGATCATCTGAAGTTCACTTTATAACCTGCCTCTTTAATAACTATTCTGTCTACATGGTGAAGGTGTTCATTTAGATCATCATTAGTGATGTAAAATGTCATCTACATAAGAGATCACCCAGAAATCCTCCTGCAACACTACAATGATTTGGGGTGAGAAACCCCTGAGTAATCAAGTAAATCCACAATGTGTCCCCACTCCCCCCTCCCCCCTCCCCCAATGAATGCGAATAAGGATATATAGTAGGATTTAAGAGCTACTCTCTGGGTGAAGAACGCAGTTACTGCATCAATAGTAGTTTGGTAATTTTTGCAGGCAAGTTGTGTGATTCTAAACAGGATGTTTTACAATGCTGGTTCGTTTGAAATAGTCCAGTACTAATCTCCAGGACCTTTCGGTGTTCACAATTGGGAAAATAGAGTTGTTCACCGTAGATGCGCATTGGGTAATTATTGCATGAAATTGCAATTCCTCCAGATGTGTTTTAGATACCTGTCACATCCAGTTTCATCTGATTCTGCTTCTGAACCTGTGGTTAATCACGCATGGGGATAACATTGGGAACTGATTTTTTCTTTTGTCACAACCCCCTTAGTTCTTATAAAACACGGAGGCAGTTGTAGTGCCCACTTTGTTGCATACTGGTCATTCAGTGGCTGGTGCGTTGCTGAAGAGAAGGCTCCCATGATAACTTCCTCCCCAGAAGGAGCATAAATTATACCTTGTGGATGTAATCCTCCTCAGCTAATATGGCGTGACAAAAATATGTTAGTGAAGTGCCGAAAACGATGAATAACCTGCCCTCAATGCCCCCCCTCAATTGAAATCTGAAACTTATTAATAAATCTGGTTTATTTAAATACCCATTCGGTGTCTCCTCTGGAGCATAGTAGTTAGTGTCCTCTGTGATCAGGAAGGGCCTGAGTTTCAGCTGGGCTATTATGATTTTCACTGTAGTGTCTAGGATGAACACTGCCCATTTCAGGCTCTTCAGTGCTTTCTTGGTCCAAGGCCTCAACCCGCTTCGTCCCCTCTTCCCTGAATAAAGCATTTGTCCATAGTCAGATCCTTTGAAGGAATGGGCACCCCTGGAGTCTGGTCTTTTATCTCCATAATGTTTTTTCCCATGGAGGATAGTTTTGGAAGTTATAGTTCTTTATGAGATATTGTGGAGTCATGGTGCATCTCTGATGAATGGCCAACAAACTAGCATTGCTTTTACTATGCCTATCAATGCCATACCTAGAACCAGTGAAGGTGAGGCACCCTGCTCTTCCTGTATGCGTTTGAAGACCTCGGATAACACAGTTATAGATGGTATGTCACTTGTAGTAGTGTATAAGGCCACACATATATTTTCCTGCAACTGAACCAGTGCTTAATTTCACCCCGTGGTTGCCCGTGAGGCCCACCGGCACTCATTCTTTGGGGAACGGCACTTATTTTTTCTTATCAGACGTTGACTGAGAGCAAGAGAGGAAAAACATACAAAGGGGAAGTAAGAGAAAGATGGAAAAACTGTGACAAAGGGAGAAAGCAGGAATCTCCAAGAGTGGGTTAAAGGGGAATGGAGTGTCTGGTAGTGAATTAAAGAGGCATGAGGTGGATTCAAGACTACTGAGCCTTGATATTCGGCATGCCAACATTTAATAGCACTGGCGAGAGCTTATGACACCGGCACTCATTCTTTTACAAATTCTGCACCAAAACTGACATTGTATGGATTTCGCACTATTGTCATGGGTAGGCACATGTTTATGATCTGGGTTTTATCTTGCGGGGTCAACTAACGATAAACTACCTGCAACTGACAGGTCTTTCTATCCACCAAAATTGAATGTCATTCTGTTAGGCTGGGCCATACCCCATTGGTGCATTTCTAATCTGTGGATTAATGTTTGTCGCTTGCGTTTGGTAATGTGTCTATGACCTCAGTAACTGATGGTGTCAATACAAACTGCCTCAACTATCAATATGTTACTGTTATCTCCATCGACATTACTCTAGTTCTACTGTGGGCACTCGATCCCCTTCTGGGTGAGGTGTCTATGTAGCTAACTTGGACCGTATCTGCCCATGGTAATGTTGAGGATTCTTGTCGCACTGCATGTGTTAAATGCAGTAGCGTTAGCATGTGTTCTATATAAGTTAACGATACTCCAATAAATCTACATGAGTCACATGACATAGGATATATTATTTCATAATGTGTAAATAGCCCTGCTAGACCTCAAAGACCTGTAATTTATATTGGGTTGGCTTAAACCATTACCATGAATTCTCTTCTGGTCAATGGGAATCCTTCTGCTGGTACATGAGAGGTAAAGGGGCGGGGGCACACATTCTGAGGTATATCCACAGTTTCTAGATCTACCCACTATACATCATCTTCAATGCTTACACATTCTTAGACTGTACTAGAGACTTGAGCAGATCCTTTCCATCTGTTAAATGTTCATCAAACCTCAGTTAAGCAAAGGGACAACTTCCTGAATATTGAGGAAGATCGTAAAATCCCTTAAATCTCCCGTTAAGTTTGTGCATGCAACTTACTTTTGGGGTACTGGGGCCTTAAGGGCCAGGACCCACGTTGGGAATATCGTATTCCCAGTTTACTAGAGTCACACTGGATAGATCCTTAAGCCCCCAAAGATTGTTACAACTATCTCAGAGAAAAAGGTAATTAGCCGATGTCTCACTCCATCCACACATAGTTAAGGTCTAGTGAAAGTCAGACAAACCTGTCAGAGAATCTCTCATTCGCAGCTGGTATGTATGGGGCTCTTCCTGTGCCACTGAATTCCGTATGCACACACAATAGTTGGTATTTTGCTGTATGGTTATTTATTATACTCTACGTGTCTGCAAATTACATATATTAGAATAATTGAAAGTATTATAAACAGCGCAGTAACAATTATGCTTGCATATTAAGGCAAAGTTCAAATACGCCCCAATAATAATTCCTCACGCATCCCTATTTGATTGGTTTTACTTGAATTGGTTTACAGACAACCTTCTAGCAGCATGGTTGAGTTCGTTTTAAGTTATACAATAATTGTATATAATACGTCATGTCCCCCTGCATACTTTACAGTGCTTTCAGGCTTTAAGTCATAACTCCATACCATAGTTCTTTGCTTGCTCCAGTAATCAGCCTCTATGTTAACCACGCCCCATATATTAAACACCTTGTAAACCTTTTCCACGCATGATATTCAATAGATCTAGAAGGAGTCAATTCATGCTCTGCTCCTGTATCATTATGCAGGATATCAAAAAAATACATTTTGTGTATGTATAATCTTACTGATAGATTCCTTCCCTCTTCCTACAGCGAAAAACACAGTCATCTCCCTTGTACCTAACTGTTTAGCTTCCCCACTCTAAACAATGCATGAACCAGAGAATGTACATTTTCCTTCTTGTTAGCATGAGTTAGAAACAACATGGCAATCCAAGCACACATCTAACTGCAAAAATAAAATGACAAACTGGCCTTTTATCTGCTTCAAGACATTTCACTTGCACCTCTCACACACACACACAGTTTTGAATGCAAAATGGTATGTTAAGTCAGTACACATTACATGCTGCACGTTAAACTCCTGACACACATCTCCGCTCCCCCCTCTGGGAGAAATACAAGAACTCCTAAAATGGTGGCATGATGGATAAAGTAGTGGCTATTTTTAGGTCTCGCACCTGGCGATGCAGCGCGAAGCGCTGTCTCGCCTGCGAGACCTATAGTCATCGGCTATGCTTTCAAGGAGACAGGAGATGGGCACGCGCAGCATGCCGGAATCAGATCAGGTCGCGCGCGTGAACACTTGCTCCATTCCTCCATTGTGACTGTGAAATCGGATCTGGACGCGCGCACACACACAGACACACGCGCGCACACACAGACACACGCGCGCACACACACACACAGACACATGCACACACACTCTCTCCCCCCCACTCACCGGGCTCTTTCCGCTGCTACAGGCTCCGTCACTCCGCCGCATCACCTGGCACACGCTGCGCTTCCTGGAAAGTAAAGGTACAGCCTACCACGCTGGTTGTCCCTCTCTCCCTCGTCAGCGGGTCAGTCTCAGCAGCAGGCGGGGCTCTCCACGAGCACGGGAGCCCCGCTAGCTCACACGCTCACTTCCAGGTTCATGGGCACAGGAGCGCTGGGTAGGCTCCCGTCTGCTTCCTGTCTTTTTGCGGCCCCGTCCCCGTCCCAACACAGGTTGCCTGGCTTCATGTCCAAGCCGGGCTGAGGCGGTGAGTTCCTCAATACATGACTTGTTATGTTTTTGCTGGACATGGACATCTCCATGCAGCTGCAGACTTTGGCATACTTTTCAGTTTTCTGGTAAAGACTTGTGAGGAGATCCATGGTGATAAGCCAACTGCTATCGCAGTGATGACAGCCTTCAGTTTTTTTGTCCCCATGTTCCACCCGGATCCAAATTTGAATTCACCATTGCTTAGTTTGATTATTTTGCTTCTGTGAACCCAGGTCATTGAAAAAGTCATAACATTTTGTTAGTATCTCTTCCTGATGGTGATTGCGAAAGTGATAAGTCGGAGTGTGTCTGTAGTGTCGCAACTGAAATGAATGATACTTCCTGCTTTGATAATAAAAAGCGTGACAATGGTGTGTCACAATAGGAACAACGACTCCCTCAACTGGTATGGGTGATTTGTTGTCTTACGAAAAAATTGCTGACTCGGTTGTGGAGTCAGAACAGTTCTTGTGATGCGTTCTGTAAGGTAACAGTGATGAGCCTGTGTCTGTTTGAACCACGACTATAGGAACTTGAACATGCATCCTACGCTTCAGTGCAACTTATTTGTTATTGTCTTGCAGTCAGCCATTCATATGATATGACTTCATCTGTATCGTCCATCATATTCAACACATCCTAGCTTACTGGTTCCCCGTGCACGAATTTGACACTTTGTTAAATTGGTGTGTTGTGGCTAAATGTGGGTAACGTTTGTGTTGAGCAGCAGTCTTTGCCAAAACGAACTATCTTTCTACATGCTGAGCAAGTGTTTCCTCTTGGTAGTCATGGCGGACGCGCTGGCACAAATAAACTAAATCACTTTGCACCAGCAATTCAAGGGTCTGCTCTTCGTCATTTTCTGGATTTGGCAGCTTGAGCTCTATGTGTGACGGTTATCTGGATATATATGTATGTAAGTTTCTGATCCCTAACTGTTTCAGGTTGGTAGCTGACAACCAAACGTATTGTTCAGGGATGAAAATAGGTACATTTCCCCAATGACAGTCAGAGAACTGCTTGCCATTTTCTTTAAACCTTTGTAACAAGGAAGGTAGATCCTTATTGGAGTGGGAGATGGCCACCACAGCAGAAACATAGTCTTCACTTTTCCAGACTGGTCTTACTTTCATGGTACATCAGAAAAGATTTTAATTCACTGATCGCCGTGTTTCTGAGTACATGCAGGGGTTGTCAAAAGGGGCTCTATGTGTGACACGCAGGCTTCTGTCTCATCATGAGAGAGTCCCAAAACCAACATTCTGTAGCCTCATCGAAGGTTCCCTAATGATTAGCTGATGCAGCTTCACAGAGCAACATTTTTGGCGTTTCTGTATGCAAATTTCTTCTGCCACATTTGCCACTTCACCTTTTGTAGCCATTTTGCACCGTTGTTCATGAAAAATATTGATGAATTCTTTTGTGCACTTTTTGGCTTGAAAAGAATAAACCATTCACAGTTAAGATTAACTGTGGTTCAAAGTATACTTGCAGTGCAGAGTGCTATGCTGATTAGCTTGACTGGTGGTTAGATGCTCACTTCCACCAGGCCCACACACCACTAGCCATTAGTGCACGCTTCCTCTAGACTCACACACGACCAGCCATCATCAGCAGTCACTTTCGCCAGGCATACACACCACCAGCCTTCAGTGCACACTTTCACCAGGCACACACCACCGGCCGTTGGTTGGTGGTGTGTGCCTGGTGAAAGTGTGCACTGTCAGTGCACGCTTTCACCCCAGGCATACACACCAACAGCCATCAGTGCACGCTTCCAACATACACACACACCACCAGCCATCAGTGCACACTTTCACCAGGCACACACCACCAACCGTCAGTCCACACTTCCAACAGGCATACACACCACAAGCCATCAGTGCACAATTCCAACAGGCACACACACATCACCAGCCATCAGTGCACTTTTCCACCAGGCACACACACACCACTAGCCATTAGTGCACGCTTCCTCTACATACACACACCACCAGTCAGTGCATGCTTCCATCATGCACACACACTACTAGCTGTCTGTGCACGCTTCCATCAGACACACACCTCCTGCCGTCAGTGCACGCTTTTACCAGGCAGACACACACCGCCAGCTGCCAGTGCACGTTTTAACAGGCACACTCCTCCAGCTGTCAGTGCACACTTTCACCAGGCATACACAACACCATCTAAAATTGCATGCTTCCACCAGGCACACACACCACCGTTTGTCAGTGCACGCTTCCACCAGGCATACACACCACCAGCCACCAGTGCACGCTTCTAGCAGGCAGACACACCACCATCCGACCCGCCTAATGGTTAGACAACTATTTTTTTATGTATTGTCTTTTACACACTTTTGTTAGGCTGATCTATTTTAGTACACATTATGCTGCAATCTGGTGTTTATGAGTTTTTTTCTGGCACACCTCTACCCCAAAGCCTCTCACTGAAAGGTGTGAACTCTAGCACTGCCACGCTCGCGAATGCCTTACAGTGCAACGACACACACAACCACACACACAACCACACACACAACCACACACACAACACACAAACACAACCACACACACACCAACAACCACATACAACCACACACACAACCACACACACAACCACACATACAATCACACACACAACCACACATACATACACAACAAACACACAAACACACTCACAACTACACTGAAAACCAAACAGTCAGTGCACACTTTCACCACGCACAGACACCATCACTCATCAGTACACGCTTTCACCACACACAAACACCACCAGCCATCAGTGCACACTTTTACCTGGCACGCACACACCACCAGCCAATACGGCACGCTTTCACCAGGCATACACACACCACCAGCCGTCAGTGCACAATTTCACCATTGACACACACACCACCAGACGTCAGTGCACGCTTTCACCAGCCACAAACACACCACCAAACGTCAGTGCACGCTTTCACCAGGTAAACACCACCAGCAGTCAGTGCACGCTTCCAAAAGGTACACACACCACGAGCCGTCAATACACGCTTTCACCAGACACACACACAACATCACTCAGCGCCACCACAGCATCAATCTGTACAACCATTCAACAACAACTGGTTCAAATATGTTCTCTCAATGTTTCAAGCTTTATTACAAATGTCACAAAAAGATGTTAATACTTCACTTTTGTACTTGTATTTTCGTCACAATAAAATACACTGAACGTAATCTTCACAAAAGTTATTTACAAAAGTTTAAGCTATTGCCATTATAAAAGACCTTCATTTGCAAGACAAATACATTATCATCTGGACTATGGTAGATCTCTGCACTAAAATCGCCCATTTAATAATTTTGAGAGTTCTTCCTACTGACAGGACTCTTGCTCAGTCTTTTGTCTAACACATTTTCCATGCACATGGATTATCCATTCCTTTCTAAGTTCTGGGGCGATTCACAGACTGCTCGGAATCCTAATATGATATTCATAAGTGTATCATTCCCAGAATGAGGAACAATCAGAAAGAACCAATCAGATAGTTGAACAATATCTCTGTTGTTTTTTTACATAATAGGACCAGAATTGGTTTGATCCACTACCACTGGTGAGCTTGCGTGTGAAAACACGACTCATTCAGCTATCGAAGTTAGGTGTTGCACATACCATCCACGTACAACCCATATTTATTGCCTTTACCTTCTCCTTTTCTAGGCACCAGTGGTTTAATGCAATCCTCAAATATGGATATAAGATAATGACTTCCTTGTTACAAAGGTTTAAAGAAAATGGCAAGCAGTTCTCTGACTGTCATTGGGGAAATGTACCTATTTTCATCCCTGAATAATATGTTTGGTTGTCAGCTACCAACCTGAAACAGTTAGGGATCAGAAACTTACATACATATATATATATATATCCAGATAACCGTCACACATAGAGCTCATGCTGCCAAATCCAGAAAATGATGAAGAGCAGACCCTTGAATTGCTGGTGCAAAGTGATTTAGTTTATTTGTGCCAGCGCGTCCGCCATGACGCGTTTCGCCTCGAAAAGAAGCTTGATCACATGACATACTGCATGTTTGGAAAGACAGACTTTTAAAGTGACAGTGCAGTTGCTTTGGTAGTCAAGTTGTAAACATAGACAAAATACTGTGCAATTAAACGCAATGGAATACATAAATAAATATTGTTCCATACATACAGCAGCATAATGGGGCACATTTAAAAATATATCAAAGGTAAAAGCATGATTAAAAAATTCATAAAAACCATGGTGGCAACTGTTACAGGGCACTCTCATATTACCTTACACATTGTTATTCATGGGTCCCAAAAGGAACAGCATAACCCCAATATCTCTAGGCCCAATAACATGATGCTGCTGCATATTGTAAAACTCTCTTTCAAATATTGCACAGTCCCATAATTGAGGATAGCAACTGTCCAAGAAATCATCCGATTTCATACAGCCCAAGTGGGCAATGCCGGTAGTCATGAGCATAAGTCCAACATTAGACTGAGAACAGAAAAATCCAATGTTGCCATGCACTTTGTTGAAGCACGCCATTCCATCGCTCAATTAAAGTTCATAATCTTGGAGATTATATCCAAAAAAGAAGGCATTGATAACACCAAAACATTGCTAAAGAGAGAACTTGAATGGATTTATTTATTACAAACATTGAAGCCTCATGGGCTTAATGACCGCACCGAATACAGTTGTTACCTTTAAATCATGTATAGCTTAACTGTTTAACTGTTTTACTGTGTCCTTGCACCGCATCCACCGTGCATGTACCCCGTCACCCTTTTTAACTTTTCACGTAACCTTTACCACTTTACTTCACATTAGTCTCACCAGTTACTTCAAGATGGCCGACGCACTGTTTGTGCATGAGTCCATCATCTTTTTTCATTCACCTCACATTTATAACCGTTCGTTTGTAGTAACTTTTGAGACAGCGAGCGAACCACCGGCCGACAGCGTCGTTGCACGCTACGAGTAACTATGAAGTAAGAATCCGATATCACATTAAGTGACCGACTACTTGTGTTTACTTGCGTCATGAGTTAACTGGCACCAGCGGTAATATGTCCTCACACACCCAGTATCCTCACTATAGTACCGAGCACGTTGTTATCTAGTCAATCCAACCCACGCACCCATAGCACTTGTATATTCCCCACCCGTTCACCCTACCACGTTTCTTATACTTGGTTTTATTTTCTTCCTCCTCAGCCCTCCGTGACCAAGGGCACCTATGCCCGAAATGCATTGGAGATTGAAGTTTATATGTTAACGTTATCTTTTGATGTGCAGTCAATATCAGTTTGAAAAACTTTAAAGGAAAACATGAAATAATGGATTGAATTGAATAAATAATATTCGCAGTGAAATATTGAATCACGTTTTTTGTGACCCACAACGGAGTGCCTCATATGGGGATGTACTTGCAGTTTTCTGCAACCACAACTTCAATGCCGGTAGTCCACATCTGCCCAAAAAAAGTTTAAATTGCCAAGTGTAATGTGCAAAGTGCAAGTGAAATAGTGCAAAATATGCTAATAGTGTACAAGACAAACAGATCATAAATACATATACATCCCAAGTAACTGAACTTCGCTCAGCCTCAATCTATAATCAAAATAAATTACTGCATCTAGTCGAATCCCCCCGGACAGGCAAAGTCATACTGATTGATCCTTAAATACAAGTGTAAAGGTCCTCCCTGTCATTTAATCCATTTGGGTTTTTGCTGTTCAACTCCAATATATCTCGTCTCGAGGAGACGGAGTTTGGCCTCTCGATCTCCTCCTCTCCTGGATGCTACTACTGTATCGATGACATATTATTGGAATTGACTTGGATTACCTGTGTGTTTCAGTTCCAAATGCCTGGCAACCGGGTAGGTCTGGTCATGCCCAACAATCGCCCGTATGTGTTGGAGTATCCGTTTGTGGGCGGGTAACCTGGTACTCCCGACATACCTCAACCCACACGGACACTCCAACACATACACTGCATAATCAGTCCTGCATGATAAGCGATTGGTTCCTGCCTAAAGGGGCTGCTGTAATGCGTCCTATTACTGCCGTAATGGAAGGCTTTGCATTGGGGACATGTTTTAAATCCCTTGCTAAGGGACAACCATGTGGTGGATAGTTGGGGTTCCAACCTATTCCTAACTAAAGCCTTGGCCATAGAGGGTGATCTTCGGAAGGTAAGTAGTGGTTTACTGGCTACTTTGTGTCCGATGACTGGGTCACTTTTTACTAGGTTCCAATTCTTATATAGAATCTTTCCAAGTTCCCCATGTTGGCGATTATAAGTTAATATAATTTGTGAGGGTACATTGGAATCCTGACCTCTATCTTGATCTACCCTTGTCTTAGGAATCATGGCCTCCTGTCTGGTGATGGTTTGAGTGTGGTTGATGGCTTTTGTAAGAATTTGGTTGGAATAACCTCTCTCTAGGAAGCGTTTCTTGCTGTCCTCCTGAGCTGCTGCGCACTCAGAAACTGTACTACAAATTCTTCTGATTTGAAGCATCTCCTCGTAGGGGATGCTCCGGATCAGATGTGTCGGATGATGGCTAGCGGCGTGTAAGAACGTGTTGCCGGCAGTAGGCTTCCTATACAACTTAGTCGCAAGAGTATTATTCTCAACATATATTTCCACATCTAAAAAACATAATGAAGAAGAAATAATAGTGGATGTGAAGTTAAGATTTACTTTGTTGTCATTCATTTCTTCCACACATGACATGGCACTATCTTGGGAGCCCCTCCAGATGAAAAATAAATCATATATATATATATATATATACCCATACCATGTTGGGCGGACATGAGTACACCTGATACCGTTTTGGTGTGGGAATCGACAGACCGCAGGACGGCGGTTCCGAATACTGTATTGTGATGCGACCTCAAACTCCCATTCTCTATGAGAGCTTGTGCTGCAGGCGGTTTCCTTGCGGTGCCTGCCACAGAGTGCAGGGATTTACAGGTGGGCACCATATGTGCCTCCCAGCCCCCCAACCAGAGGCTGCTAAGGGATTGGGGCCCTGCTTGGGGCCCCCTAAGTCACTTTCCCACAGGCTTTCCATGTCAGAAAGGCCAACATGGAAAGCTTGTCGGAAACCAACATCATAATCCCTACGGCGGAAACGCAGTATGTAAAGGATTATATGGTGGATTCCGACGGGCTCTCTGAGCCCGTCGGAAGCCAGACGGAATGACCAGCGGTTTAAACTCCGACCGTCTACATTGTAATTAGGTAGTCGGACTTTAAACCATGGATGTCGGTTGGAAACCCTCCTACCTGTGGTCGGAGGCTTTCTGAGGCTTTCTGGCCGACATCCTAATGAGCCCCTCAGTCTTACCTTCACATTTTATATGCCGTGCTGTATTCCATGTGTCTGTTGTGAAACCTGTTTTATAATCCAAGCACTTTTCACGCTTTCCTGCCAACCCTCCTTCAGTACTAGTTGAAAAACATCAAGAATATGTATGAATTAAAGATGCCTGACATTGGTGTATGGGTGTGCATGTATTTCTTGATGGATTGAATAGGGAATGGGTCAGAAGGTTTTTCTTAGGTTGCAGGAAAGCATGTTACTAGGACCTAGTGAAATGTGTGGACAATTGATGGTGGGAGTAAACTAAGACTAAGTGCCATGCTTGTGGTACAGTCATCTATGTGTCACTTATTTTGACGCACCGGCGGTGCAGTGTGCCTGCCCATATTTACAAAGCCATGTAAAGCCCCCCTGCTTGGCTTTTCATGTCCTTGTAAATATGGCCCCCTTTCAGGCCTTACCCTGCGTGAAAGGGGCATTCCATGAGTGTTGTTGTGGGTGTTCCCATGCAACTTCTATCGAATCTGACGCATTCCTAGATAAATAATGTTTTGTAAATCTGGTAATGTATCAGATTCCTATGCCTCCCTAGGAGAGGCGTAAGGGAGGCGCAACCAGGAGAAATACCTTTATTTCTGCTTGTTTTTCCTTTTTCTATGTGTGCTGCATTCATCATCACACATAGAAGATGAAAACACCTTTTGCTTTTGTGCAGGCATGTGCCTTCCTCCACAAAAACAATCACACCTACAACACAGACACTCTTGCACCATGCCACAAGGTTGCCTACATTGGCGTATGGCAGGCATTGTGCACCAGCACAGGGGAAAAGGACCGGAATGTGTTGTATCTTGTAGGGTGCAGGGACAGAATATTGATTGAAAATTATCGAGTTGCAAATATCGTGGGTCAGAAATATCGACATACAGATTCTCGTGGTCAAGAATATCGATTTTAGGTAAGTAATATCATTCAGTCAGTAAAACTTTATTTGGTTAGTTACAACCATAAAAGTATACACTTTACATCTATCCTTCAGTTAAAAAACATATGCAATCCATTCATAAACAATATAGCACATGTACAACACGCATAAAATCACCCGTATCCTTTAAAATCCGAATTACATATTATTCTAAAATGATAAAACCAGATAGTTCATACATAAACATCCAATGTTTCCGATAAATCTAATCCCATACTCAATCAATCAATCAAAGACATTTATAGAGCGCACTACTTACCCGGAGGGCCTCAAGGCGCTGGGGGGGGGGGGGGGGTGCTGCTACTGCTCGAACAGCCAGGTCTTGAGCTTCTTCCTGAAGGAGAGGTGGTCTTGGGTCAGGCGCAGGTCGGGAGGGAGGGAGTTCCAGGTCTTGGCGGTCAGGTATGAGAAGGACCTTCCTCCTGTTGTCGTTCTTCGGATGCGGGGGACGGCGGCGAGGGCGTGTCTGGCTGATCGGAGATGGCGTTTGGGAGCGTAGAAGTTGATGCGGTTGTAGAGGTAGCTCGGGCCTTGATCGTGTAGGGCTTTGTGTGCGTGGGTGAGGAGACGGAAGGTGATTCTTTTGTTGACGGGGAGCCAATGCAGGTCTCTCAGATGTCCGGAGATGTGGCTGTGTCGTGGGATGTCGAGGATGAGTCTGGCTGAGGTGTTCTGGATCTGCTGGAGTCTCTTCTGGAGCTTGGCGGTGGTTCCGGCGTAGAGGGCGTTGCCGTAGTCCAGTCGGCTGGTGACGAGGGCCTGGGTGACCATCTTCCTGGTCTCGGTGGGGATCCACCGGAAGATCTTCCGTAGCATGCGCAGGATGTTGAAGCATGACGAGGAGACGGCGTTGACTTGTCTGGTCATGGAGAGGGAGGAGTCCAGTATGGAGCCCAGGTTGCGTGCGTGGTCTGTCGGTTTGGGTGCGGTGCCCAGGGCGGGGGGCCACCAGGAGTCGTCCCAGGCGGAGGGCGAGGAGCCCAGGATGAGGACTTCCGTCTTGTCTGAGTTCAGTTTCAGGCGGCTGGTCGTCATCCACTCGGCTACGTCTTTCATCCCTTCGTGAAGGTTGGCTCTGGCGGCGGCGGGGTCGTTGGTCAGGGAGAGGATCAGCAGGGTGTCGTCAGCGTAGGAGATGATGTTGAGGTTGTGTTGGCGTGCGATGGCCGCGAGGGGGCTCATGTAGACGTTTAAGATGGTGGGGCTCAGCGAGGATCCTTGAGGGACGCCGCAGATGACTTCGGTGGCCTCTGACTTGTACGGTGGTAGACGGACTCTCTGTGTTCTTCCGTCTAGGAAGGAGATGATCCATTCCAGTGCCTTCTCCTGGATTCCGACGTTGCTGAGGCGCTGCACTAGGGTGCGGTGGCAGACAGTGTCGAATGCCGCGGAGAGGTCTAGGAGGATGAGGGCCGCTGTTTCTCCGTTGTCCATCAGGGCTCGGATGTCATCGGTGGCAGCGATGAGGGCGGTCTCGGTGCTGTGGTTGGCTCGGAAGCCAGACTGTGAGGGGTCGAGGGATCCATTCGTCTCGAGGAAGGCGGCCAGCTGTTTGTTGACGGTCTTCTCGATGACTTTGGCTGGAAACGGGAGGAGCGAGATGGGGCGGTAATTCTTGAGTTCGGTGGGGTCCGCTGTAGGTTTCTTTAGTAGGGCGCTGAGTTCGGCGTGCTTCCAGCTCTCCCGGAATGTGGCGGTGTTGAAGGAGGTGTTGATGATGTCCCGTAGGTGGGGTGCGATGACATCGTCGGCCTTGTTGAAGACGTGGTGAGGGCAGGGGTCGGTCGGAGATCCGGAGTGGATGGAGTTCATCATGCGGACGGTGTCTTCGGTGCTGATCGGGGTCCAGGCGCGGAGGGTGGTGGTGGGGGGTGGTGGTTCGTTCGTGGCGTGCGTCGGTTGAGTGCTGAAGCTGTTGTGTATGTCCGCGATCTTGTTGTGGAAGTAGGAGGCGAGGGAGTTGCAGAGGTCTTGCGATGGGGTGATGTCGTTGTTTCCGGCGTTGGGGTTGGAGAGCTCTTTCACGATGTTGAAGAGTTCCTTGCAGTTGTGCGCGTTGTTGTCCAGCCGGTCCTTGAATGCAGTTTTCTTGGTGGCGTGGATTAGTTGGTGGTGCTTCCGGGTGGCAAGCTTGAGGGTGGTCATGTTGTCCGGTGTTGGTTCCCTTCTCCAGGCTTTCTCGAGGGCTCGGCAGTTCTTCTTGGAGCTCTTGAGTTCGTCGGTGAACCATGGGGCCTTCTTGCTGCCGGGTCTGCTGGGCGGGGTCCTCAGTGGGGCGAGTTCGTCTGCGCAGTTGCTGATCCACTTCGTGAGGTTGTCGGCGGCCTGGCTTGGGTTCGCTGAGCTGGCGGGAGGGTGCTGGCTCAGGGAAGCGGCGAGCTGGTCGGCTGTGATTTTGTTCCAGCTTCTTCGAGCAACCTGTTGCTGGTGGTGGTGGATCGTCGTTCTTCTGAAGGTGAAGTGGACGCAGCTGTGGTCTGTCCAGTGGAGTCCAGTGGCGTGGCTGAAGGCGATGTCTTCGCTGGATGAGAAGATGGCGTCGAGCGTGTGTCCGGCGAGGTGGGTGGGGGTGGACACCAGCTGCTTGAGTCCGAGGTTGGCGAGGTTGTCGAGCAGGGTGATGGTGTTGCGGTCGTTGTTGTTCTCCAGGTGGAAGTTGATGTCCCCCAGGAGGATGTAGTCAGCGGAGGGGAGGGCATGCGGGCTGACGAAGTCGGCGATGTCCTCGCTGAATTGTGTGCGTGGTCCCGGGTGTCGGTAGATCAGGGTGCCTCTGAGGGTGGTCTTCGGGTCGGTGCGGATCTGGAAGTGTAGGTGTTCGCGGTAGTCAGGGTGTCGTCGGTGTTGGTCGTGATGTGGATGGTGTCCCTGTGGATGATGGCGATGCCTCCTCCAGTCTGGTACTGTTATCCTTTGAATGCACACTCTCGCATTAACGTTGGGGAACACAAACGTTATTTACTCAGTGCACTTAAGGAACACTTTGACCTTACACATAAATTTTCCCATGGCACTAGCTATGTCTAAGTTCCTCATTCCCGCTAGAAGGTCAACAGCTTGCGTCCTACTCAAAATCCTGTATTTATTTAATATTGGACATAAAATATCCTTTCATATATCTAAAAATGTCAAGCAATCAAGTAAGATATGCAAAATATCACAGGGGGTGCCCAAAGTGCAAGTGCATTTCCCATCCCAATTCGAGCTTTTAACATCTCACGTCGTAAACGGTAGCTAGGTGACCTATCAACATAAGGATAGTGTTGATCCTCTTCCCAAGCCAGGATCCTATGGGACACTGAAGTTTCCCACGAAAGATACTCCCGATCATATATACGGGACATATCACGACCCAATAGCCTAAGTTCCTTCTTATCCATTTGTGGATGTCCTAGCTGCGGGCAAAGCCTTAAACCTGATACTCCATATGCTTCCCTTAATGAGACTCTTGTCTCTTTCGCCCAGGACAGCTCACTGGTGGCAATTTCAGCTTTACACCACTGGGAAATTTTACGGGGCTCTTCTGCTCCTAGTCGCTGCCAGAAACGTACTAGGGCCATACAGGCTGTAATGGCCCAAGAGGTAATTCCCAACTCTAATCTTGCTGCTTGTACCATAGATGATTTTGGCAGCAAGAACAAGCTTTTTAGAGTATTTCCCTCTTCTTTATCCCAACAGATGTTGTCACTTAAGTAAAGTACTTCTGCCCCATACATAAATTGTGGAGGGGCCATCGCTAGATAGGCCTTTATAACAGGCCTGTCCGATATTTCTCCATAAATACTATTACATCTTTTTAGTCCCCTCACAGAAGTCGCTGCCCTCATTTTTAGGGCTTCCAGATGGGTGTACCATTTTAAATTACTCGTGAACCACATGCCTAGCTATCTGTATTCTATTACCCTCTCAAGGAGTTCTGTGCCAAGATTCCAAGAAAACTTAGTTTTACTCCTCCCGAAACATAGAATTTTGGTCTTTTCCATGTTCACGACTAATTTTTTATTTAGACAATATTCTTTGAACATGTTTAATTTTCTCTGGAGATCTATCTCCGTCTGGTGCATAATCACCAGATCGTCTGCATATAGTAAGCAGGGTACATGGCGTCCTCCCACTTTCGGACTAGCCCCTCTAACCTCTCCCAATTTTCGAGGTAGGTCAGCTATGAACAGGGAAAAGAGTAAAGGGGCAAGCACGAACCCCTGCCTCAAGCCATTCCCGATCTTGATCCTCCCAGACAATCCTCCCTCCTTATTCAAGGTTATCTGGGCCCAGTTTTTAGTATGTAAGACCTGGATCAAAGCCAAAAGATCGTCCTGTATTTTATACCCTACCAGGGTTGACCACAGCTGCTCCCTGCCCACAAGATCAAATGCTGCGCGGAAGTCCACAAAACAGCAGAATAAATTGCCCCTCTGTTCAATCGACTTCCGCGCAATGGACCAGAGAGCAGAGCAGTGGTCCACCGTCGATTGCCCTTCTTTAAAGCCACCCTGTTCTGGGGGTACTATCTGATTATCATAAGCCCAATCCTTTAGCAAGCCCAGGATTACTTTGGAGAATACATTTTCGCCTATGTCCAGGAGTTTTATTAGGCGGTAATTTTTAGGGGAATTTATGTCGCCTTTTTTGTGTATTGGCCTAACGATCGCCCCTTTCCAACTATCTGGCAGGGTTCCTGTATTTAGTATCCTCTGAAACATATTCAAGAAAAACTCGGCCCACCAATCTGGATTTGTTTTTATTACGACTGCTGGCAAATTATCTGGGCCTGCAGCTGGTGTTAGGTTTAACCCCGCTATTATACTCCTAATATGACTTGGGGAGAAATACTGTTTCACATCTTCCCTGACACCTGGCCAGTTATTTAATACTATTTCCCCCCTCCTTGGCCATTTACCATAGATTTCTTTGAGATAAACTACCCACTTATCTTCCAAAACGGAGCACTGAAGAGTCCCTACAGCTTTCCCCGTGCATTCTTGTATCATTTTCCAGAAGCCTTTAACATTTTTATCTTCAATTGCCTCCAGTAAATTAATCCAGCATTTATCTTTATAACATCTCTTTTTATCTCTGATAGTTGCTTTGTATTTTATCCTTAATTTCTTAATTTCACATGATAATACCTCATTGTAACTACATCTTAGACCTCTTTCATATCGTCTAATCGCTGCCTTTACTTTCCGGCAATCATCATCAAACCATGGTTTATTATTAGGATATCCTTTAACTTTACTCTGTGGGCCTTGATTACCCCCTTTAATTTTTATCCTGAGGCATTCTACCAGTTGCCTTATTATATCCTCATACCAGGATATATCCTCTCCTTTTGGTAGATTTTCTAACTCCACTGTTAAATGGAGTGCGCTCAGTTTCTTTAAATGTTCTTCGCTAATCCTGGTTGTGAGACGCTTAGGATATTCAACCTCTACTTGCAGCACTTTTTGTCTCTGCGGGTCCTATTTAGCTGTAATTCTATGAGTAGTGGGTAGTGGTCACTGCCCTCTGCCCTGCCTATTTCGAAGTGTTTGATTAAATGGAAGCTCCTTGCCTGGATAAATACATAATATATAGGGCACTTTTGCTGCCCTATTTTGAAAGTGCGCTTAGCGGGCCGATTCGTTCCTTCCATTAACACAGACCAAACGCATGGCCCCCAACAGCTTACCTAGCTCCACATCTTGGGTTGAGCTGTCACACCTAGGGAATTTAGCAAACTTAATGTTATACACTCTTAGCAGCTCCTTCTGCCAAGAGGCGTTTTTTTGAGGGTTTAGTCTATGATTAAAATCGCCCAATAGCAATAGCACATCTCTAGTGTAATTATCTTGTAAGCCCTCCAAGTCCTTTTTTAATCGTTCCAGATCCGCTTTATACTCATTTATTCTACCTTTCTCTATGTACACATTTATAATGCATAGGCCTTCCCAATTTGGACTATTATTTAATGTCAACACCCTACTTCCTAGTGCCCAGTTACACTTAAGTTCTAGGGGTTCTATATTTCTCGCTATCCTTGTTGAAACCGGTGTCATCTGACCACCTGATGGCCTTCCTAATATATTCTTTCTTGCAGGTTTTACATGGTGCGTGAAGCCTTCCGTAACCGGGGTTTCGTCGCACAGCCAAGTCTCCTGTAAGCAGACGATATCAGCCATCCTAAGAATATCTTTAAAACTTTCGTGGCTCGATATTCTTTTATATCCATTGATATTCCAAATCAAAATGACTAGGCTGCGCGACGACCCTAGTTCCTAATCCACATTACTCAGATACCCGTCTCCTTCACCATCCATATAAGCCAATTCTCTATATCTATTCCCGGCCAGAACATCTGTATCTTCCCACCCGGAGTTTTTAGGGTCTATAGTGATTTCGAGGGCTTCCTTCATACCTCTTCCTGAACTGATCATTTTTATTTGCCGTTCTCCCAACCCCACGTGGTTCTTAAGGAATGGTTTCCCTTGTTTATCCATCAACACATCCTCTCTTTTTATTATCCTAATTCCTTCCCTTTGCATCTCTGCTTCTGCCTTTTCCAATGCAACTTTTATTAATGCTGAATGGAGTAAGACCTTTGTTATTTCTTCCCCTTTGGTGTTCATCAGGACCCCCACTTCTTTTAGATCTTCTGTACTAAAGTATCTTAGACTGGGACATTTTGCAAATGAAGGGAGGAGCTGGGACCGATTTAGGGGGTTTAATTTCTTAACTCTTTCCCCCCTTTCCCTGTCCTATTGGTTCTACAAATAGCCAGGTATCTAAGGGCCTATTTGACTGGATAACTGGTGATCTTTCCTCTGGCATTACTCCCCTACCTTGGTAAGATACTTCTTCTCTGCCTTTGTTCCTGCGCCTTACCCCAGGAATTGGGTTACTAGGCCTTGCAAATCCGGGCAACTCCAACCCCCCTTTTTGTCCTACATCCTCCTTTTCTCTTGGGTATTTCCTCCTGATACCCTTAGAGCTCCTTGTCATACTTTTTCCTGATTCCCACCTTGGATGTCCCTCGGGACTATAGGTACTCGCTCCTGTATCTGCAAAGGTTTGCTTTTTTGTTTCTGGCCTTACTAACTTATCACTTGGCCTTTGATCTAGAGTTACTCCCTTCCCTTTCTCCTGTTGCTTTATAGGTTGGTTTTTGGGTGTGACCTTTTTCTCCCTGCTTCGCCGCCAGGTATTTTGTTTAATATCCCTCCTTTCCCCTTATCTCTTTATAATCATGGGGCAATGGAATATATACTGATGGTTCGTTCTCCTTCGGACAGCTAACTCTTACTACATCAGTCCCCCTATCTGCCTTAGATTCCTCCTGTATTTCTACTGATCTTACTAGGGAGGGCATTAGACTTTTAATCTGTGTCAGTTCCCCAATTACATTCCTGAACTGGATTATTTGTGTTTTTAAAATCTCATTATTTAAAACAGAAACCTCTAGAATGCCCTGCAAGGTTTTCTGCAGCATCAACATGACTTCAAGCATAGACAAACTGGAGGAACCTGTCACTTCCAAACTATGAGGCGGAAGGCCTGATAAATCAATATGGGCGGCATTGAGGATTCCCAAACTTGCTTTCCAAATCGGACTCTGGGCAGAGTCTTCCTCACACAGGGATTTACACAGTTTTTCTCTTTCTTCCTCCACCACCTCTACTTCCCTGTCATGAGTGGATAACAACTGAAATAACCCTGGCGAGGAAGACAAACGTGGTTCTATCGGAATTTCAGCAATGTCAAAATTAGTCTGGTTCAAGGACTCCACGCTTATGTCTGCAACGTCCTCTGTGGCTTGCGGAGTCTCTATCACTCCCATCTCCTTATCTGGCATCTCCTTCGGTTTGAAATGCTTGCCAATAAAGTCTTTGATGGATTTTGAAACTGCTGAGCCGCCTTTTGCGCCTACAGTCTTGGAAGGTATCGGCGTTTTTTGTGGGCTTGCGCCCAAGGGAGGGTTAAAACCCCTCACTGGTGTTTTACTTCCGGAGGGTGACACCATATCACCATGCATATTGTTCGAACCCTTAGGTAGTTTATTCACATCCTCCATCCCAAGGCTTTTGTTTCCTAATTTCTTTAGGTTTTTTGTGACTTTCCGGGGTTTAGTTTTCCCTAGGGCCATTACTTCTGCTTCTTTTGGCTCCTTCCTCGGGGATATGTGATTTTAAGATTACCTTTTCCTTCACTATCTTCAAGTTCCCGCTACTCATTAGGTGCACTACAACTCCAGGCTCCCTGTGCACTTTATCTTTCCCTTTGTTATTATTATAGGGAAGAAGAGAAGACGAGAAGTATTTTCCACTTACCTCTGTTCTGTGAACCCGCACTCTTGCCTCCACCTCTTCTCAATTACAGCCTGCTTTTCTTCCTCAATCTGCTTCCAGTCCAAAAACTCTGGCACACTGCACTTCCCCACCTGGGTCTTACAGCTGGGTTAAGCTTCCATGGGCTGTTTAACGCCAATTACCCCTTCGTTTCTTACTTTCTTTATTCAATGCCTCCTACATAGGTTTGAAGGCAATTCTCAACATTCACTCCTTCCGACTTCTGATTCTGTTTTTACCTGCTCCATCCCCATATGGATATTGCTGGAAACAAAACTGCCCCAGAATCGCGGCTCGCACCTCCCGCACTGCCCGTTACCGGGCTCGTGGTCCACAGCGCACCCTTCCGCGTTACTGCCTTACAAGGGACAATGCTGGCTCCTCAGACTCGCTGTACTCCGCGAGTTAAAGCGCCCCCTGGCACAGATCACTGGTGTGCTCCCGCTGTGCGGCTCCCAATGGCGGCGTCAAAGACGGAAGACGGGAGACAGCGGTCGGAAGTGCTGCGTGAGAAGTGGGAGGTAGGAGGATCCCTTGCAAGAGCGTGTAACGTAGCCACACAGAGCAGAAGTAAGTAATATCGATGTTGAAAATATCAAAGTGTTTAATATTGTTTGCAAAAATATTGCTGTTAAAAATATTATTTATTAATGTTATGTATTTTAGTATGTATTTTATATGCATGTGTTTTATGTTTTTTTGTATAAGAATTGTTTGTATTTTTAATATATGTGTTACATTTTTAGTAGTTATTATTTTTTTTATTTGAATTTTGCATTTTTAGTTCCCGTAGCGGGTTATGGGTTTATAGGGGAATAGGGTGGAAAGTAATTTAATTATATTACATTTATTGATTATTGTTAATTTATTAATATTTGTTTAATTGAGATGTTATAGTGTTAAATGTTTAAAGGAATTTAATATTAATTAATAAATGTTTGTTAATTAATTTAAATTAATTAATTGGTAATTAATTATGGTAATTGTGTAATTTATTTTAGGTGTGTGTTGTAGTGTTTATAGGTGTTAAGGGTGGGAAGTAATTTATTTTTAATTGATGAATTAATAATTGACTTAATTAATTTTAACTAGTTAATTGGAAATTAATTATGGTCACTGTGTAATAAATTTTAGGTGTTTGTTTTGGTGCTTATAGGTGTAAAGGATGGGAAGTAATTTGTATTTAATTAATTAATATATAGTTGTTAATTAATGTTAATTATTTCATATGTATTTTGGGTAATTGTTTATTTTTTGTCTGGTGTTTTTACTTTTAAAGGGGTGAAGGGTGGGTATTAAATACATTTTAATTACTTTATTATTACTTGTTAATAGTAATAGTTTTTAATTTATAAATAAGTTTTAATTGTGTTTTATTATTTTAGAGTTAGATTTGGGTGTGTGTTGTGGATATCAGTGTTACAGTGTGTGTAGTCAATGAATGTTTATTCGTTTTGATTTATTAATAACATTTTTTTAATTGATTTTTAATTATGTTAATTTTGGGGGAAATTAATTAGAAATGTTGAAGTCTTTTTTTATTGGTGTGGTGCTATAGGGTAGGAAATACAATAAATACATGTATGTATTAATTAATTTAATTGTAAATATTTTCTAGTTTAAAAGAATGTTATTTTATAAATCTATTTATTATTATATATTTATTACTTGTAGTTTTTTCATATGTAAAAAATATTATTTTTTTATTTTTTATATGTTTAATATATTTGATTTTTCATGTCAAAATTTGTTTTAATGTTTTTTTATTTTTTTTTATTTTTTTTTAACTGAGTTTGAATCCAACTCTTTCCTTACGGTTGCACTTACTTCAGTGGGAATAGTAATTTTACCTCGCTATCCAACACTTTCCCTACTATTGCATTCACTGGAGTGGGAATAAAAAATGTTAGCCCTCTGCTATCCAACAGTTATATTACTGATGCATTCAGTTGAGTGGGAATAGTAATGTTTACCCCTCCGCTATCCAACACTTTCCCTACTGTTGCACTCTTTGGAGTGAGAATAGTACTTTTTCCCCCTCCGCTTTCCAACACTTTTACTACTGTTGCTCTCACTGGAGTGGGAATAGTTATTTTTACCCCTCCGCTATCCAACACTTTCCCTGCTGTTGCACTGTTTGGAGTGGGAATAGTAATTATTTTGCTTCTGCTATCCAACACTTTCCCTACTGTTGCTCTCACTGGAATGGGAATAGTACTTATTACCCCTCCGCTATCCAACACTTTCTCTACTGTTGCACTCACTGGAGTGAGAATAGTAATTTTTACCTCTCCACTATCCAACAATGTTTCTACTGTTGCATACACTGGAGTGTGAATAGTAATTTTTTCCCCTCCGTTATTCAACACTTTCCCTACTTTTGCATATACTGGAGTGGGAATAGTAATTTTTTCCCTCCGTTATTCAACACTTTCCCTACTGTTGCTCTCACTGCGGTGGGAATAGTCATTTTTACCCTTCCGCTATTCAACACTTTCCCTACTGTTGAACTGTTTGGAGTGAGAATAATGATTTTTACCCCTCCGCTATCCAACACTTTCCCTACCGTTGCACTCTTTGCAGTGGGAATAGTAATTTTGACTTCTCCGCTATCCAATACTTTCCCTACTGTTGCATTCTTTGGAGTGGGAATAGTAATTTCTTTCCCCTCCGCTATCCAACAATTTCCCTACTGTTGCTCTCACTGGAGTGGGACTAGTAATTTTTACCCCTCCGCTATCCAACACTTTCCCTACTGTTGCACTGTTTGAGGTGGTAATAGTCATTTTTCCCCTCTGCTATCCAACACTTTCCCAACTGTTGCTCTCACTGGAGTGGGAATAGTAATTCTTACCACTCCGCTATCCAACACTTTCCCTACTGTTGCACTCACTGCTATTGGAATAGTAAATGTAATATTTTTGTTATCCAACACTTTCCCTACTGTTGTATTAATTGTATTGGGAAATCTAAGTTTCAATATTTTTTAATTGTTTAATGTCTTAAATTATTGTACATTGTTTTTTTAATTTTTTTATTATTGATATATATCTTTTATTTTTATATAATTTTAAAGTTTTTAAATAAATTAAAGATAATAGTTTATGAATTATTTTAAAGTAAATATATATGCATTATTATGCTTGTGTGTTTATTTTTTATTACGTTTATTTGTTATATTTTGTTAAAATGGATATTAAATTTAGGTTATTTTGTTAACATTAATATTTGCCTTTAATATATATTATTTTATTTTATATACATATTTAAATTGATTTTTTTTTACATCTATATTTTTACATCAATATTGTTGTACTTACCTGTGTAGGTATGGGAGTCAATATTTTTGTATTCTATATATTTTTTTGATATTTTTAACATAGTTGTTTTTGTCATTGATATTCTATCAGTGAACCACATGTGCAATATGCTCAGTGTCACGCAAGTTTCCTGACAGCATTCTTCCAAGATACAGGCAAGATTTGACTACTTCTAAGGTAGAATCAATGATCATCCAATTATACTTTATGATAAGGCATCAAGACATCTCTGAAGACCTTTAGGTTTCAGATCTAACAAAACAATATTGTCTACATAAAGGAGTGGACCTAAAGGATACAAACCTAAATTTGGGGCATCAACAGCTACTTTACTCAGCACATCAGGCAAATCTGTCATGTAAGTGAGAAAAGTCTTGACTTGACTTGACTGACTTGAGAAAAGCAGGGGGCCAACAGACATCCCTATTTTAAACCATTTCCAGAAGTGATTCTCGGGGGTCATACCCCGCCTACCTCCTAACATAACCTGACACCAAATTTAGGTATGAAGAGAGAAAAGAAGTCTCAAAAGTCCCTCAGATATTTCCATTGCACTCAACTTCCTCCAGAGGGTCTGCCTGTCAACCATAGCAAACGCAGTTGAGTAGTCAATATAGGTTGCATTAACAGGCATCCCCCTTCGCTTCACATATTTCCCCAATATAAAATGTATTGCAGTTATATTATCCAAAGTGGAATATCCTGCTCTAACCCCTGCCTGCTCCAGTGGTATAATATTATTTTCCACCGACCACTCTAAGAGATTAACTAATACACAGTTCGAAAAAAAATTCCTTTGGTGTCTAAAAGGTTAATCTGCCTATAGTTGCTAGGAAAATTTGAAGGGCCTTTTTTACCTGGAAAATAAAACTACCCCTCCATAATTTTCATTGGCATCCACGTATAATAACTATACATTTGTAGTCAATATCATTTTTGTGTGAGGTGGAGCCTTTGTTGCCTTCACAGACTATTGGTTTTTGTTTTAATAAACTTGCCCTGTCTTCAAGTAGGCTCAAGATATTATATTCTTCAACAGTTGCACTCTTTACTATCCCTCTTTGCATGTACTTCACCTGTTTATGTGTCCTATTTTCGGCTTTGTATATACCTGTACTGGACTCTCCTTTCTTAATTTGCATTTTCACGTGCTGCACTATTTCCAATACTCCATTGTATTAACCTACATTTTGTCCTCTACCTTTCAGCTATTGCATGTGCAGGGTTATCGCCCTTTCCCCCCTTCGAATGTTCATGTGTTGAAATCTTCTCTTTCTTCGTGTGTACATGTCACACCACCCCCTTTGCTTGTACATTAATATCACCTCTCTCTGCCTTTGAATGTATGTGTGCTGAAATCTCCTCTTTCTTGTAAATATGTAAATATGTCTTTGCAAAGAGCGAACCACTCATCCTTACGGGTCTCAAGGCGCTGGGGGCCGTTGTGGAAATTAAGTGAGCTATTGCCCAGAGTCACATGTGTGGTGTGCGAGGTCAGGGCCTCGCACGCAGCCAGATAACAGTAATGATGGGCACACACACAATAGCTGGAGGTATGCCGGAAAGACCCCGAGCGGTCTTCCGCGCTTTTATTATATACCTCGGGGCGTGCCCGTCCCGAGGGTGAATGCGTGCGTGGGTGCATTGGATACATTGTTGTTTAGAGACCGGGTGGCTCTCTACATCCCTCCTTCAATTTAGTTCCTCTGACAGATTGTTCTTCCGCTTAGTTACGGAGAAGTCCACACAAAGTCTCGTAGCCTCTGACTGGGCCCTGGATTGGGCCATAGGTGATATCGGTGATTTTGGCGGACGGGAGATCCAGCAGCCCCGGCCGGGGTTGTATCACCATCACGATCGGAGGGTGTATGCTCAGATGTTTCCATTCGGGGACTGATGGGTTGACGTCCGTCTTCGCCGGACCTGTCAGGGTTCGGGCGGGACATCGACTCTGGGTCCCTAGGTCTTACGTCGCCCTGACGGTCTGACTCGGCCTCGGTTGTTTCTTCCGTGTCTCTGGGATTACCATCCAGTCTCCCTATCCTTTTGAAACACGATACATTGCGGGTGACAGTCTGTTGGCCGAGGCGGGCGGTCACCAACGTCCCTCGGATCTTTTCCACGATCCATCTTTCCGGCTCAAATGGGGTCCTGAATTTCCACCCTGGGTGGCGATCTTGCACCACCACAGTGTCTCCTTCCTGCAACTCCGGTCGTCTGGCATGTCGTTCCTCGCTTGCCTTTTGGTTTGTAAGGGTTCTCCTTGATTGGATCGCCTCACTGTCCCTTACCTCCGGTGTCCAGGTGGGGGACGTGGGGATGTTTCCCCTTGGGGCTCTTTTGAACAGGACGTGTGCGGGCACACATTGTATGGTACTATGCGGAGTCTGCCGGTAGGCACTTAGAAATTGGTCCAAGGCGGCTTCTGGGTCTTTTCCATCATTGACGGTGATGCGGAGGGCCCTATTGAGGGTCCGCATGAGTCTTTCTACTTCGCCGTTCGCTTGCGGCCACAATGGAGTGATTCTCCGGTGTTTGATCCGAAGTCCTTCCAGATATGCTTGGAACTCTCTCCCTTGAAAAGGCGGCCCGTTGTCCGATTTCACTTCGTCTGGGAGCCCCATCGTGGCGAAAATGTGGTCTAGCGCCCTTTTGACCTGCCCGAATGCTGTGGATGTGAGCAATTCTACGACAGGAAACTTTGAAAATGAGTCTACCACCACCAATGTGTGTCGGCCGTCCGGGAAGCTTCCAAAGTCAATGCTTAGCTGAGTCCAGGGTGTCGTCGCTGCCTCTTCCGTAATGACCGGGGCCGGAGCTGGATCCGAACCCGTGATGGTGCATGCGTGACAGGATCGCACCATGTCGTCCACCATGCGATCCATGGCGGGAAACCACACTTTGTTGCGCAACCGGGCTTTTGTTTTGGCCATCCCTTGGTGGCCCACGTGTGCTATCATGAGCATGTGTTGCTGAAGGCTCGCGGGTACAACGATGAGGTGTCCTCGCAGCACGATTCCTTCATCTCCTGTGCTCAACTCATGGCGGATCTGCCATAGTTGTTGTCGGGCGTGACTCACTTCCGGTCGTAGTCCTTGTATTCCATCTAGGAACCGAGTCCAGCTCCCATGTTCTAGGGCTTTCTTGACTCTGGCCAGAGTCTCGTCGGCAGCCGTGGCTTCCCCTATTTCCGGCAGGGTGAGAGTGTCCGGGCATGCAGCCATGGACACCATGTGTACAAACATTTCTACGACCTGCCCATCTGCAAGCGGGAGTGCCTTCCGGGTCACATCGGGGTGTCTGGAAAGGTAGTCCGCCGGATTGTGGGCGCCTGGCCGGAAAACCAAGGTAAAGTTGTAGCCTTGTAGCTGGACTGCCCATCGCTCAATTCGTGGGGGAGCGAGCCTGGAGGATCCCGTGAATAGTGGTAGGAGTGGTTTGTGATCAGTTACGACGGTGAAGTTTTGTCCGCAGAGGTATAAGTGAAAGTGGTGGCAGGCCCACTTGATGGCCAGCGCCTCTCGCTCAATCTGAGCGTATCGAGTTTCAGTGTCCGTGAGGGCCTTGCTCGCATATGCCACAGGTCTCCACTCGTCTCGGCCATGTTCTTGCATCAGGACTGCACCGAGGCCTACCGGGCTGGCGTCTACTATTAACTCAGTTTTCCTGCGCGGTTGAAAGTAGGCCATTGTAGCCTTATCCAGAAGGCTTGCCTTGATCTCCTGGAAAGCCTGGTTCGCTACGAATGTCCATTCCCACTCCTGGTCCTGTTTTGTGAGTGCTCGGAGGGGCTCGGCCAGATCCGCTAAATTGGGTATGAATCGGCCACAGTATGTGGCCATCCCGAGGAAACTTCTCACCTCAGATGGGTTTCTGGGCGTGCTTGCATTCTGGATGGCTTCTGCTTTCTTCGGGTCAATCCGGAGCCCTTCGCGCGTGAACCGGTAGCCAAAGAAGTCGACGGCTTCCTGATAGAACGAGCATTTCGCTCGGTGGAGAGTCAACCCATGTTCTTGGAGTCTCTGTAGGGTGGCTCTCAGGTGGGCGTGGTGCTCCTCCAAGGTGTTTGAGTAGATGAGAATGTCATCACTCAGATTGATGACTCCATTCAGTTCGGATAGAACTTCCCTAATCGCATTTTGAAATACCTCGGCAGCCGATGATACTCCGAAGCTCAGCCTCTTGTACCGTCGGAGTCCGACATGAGTAGAGAACGTTGTGATATATCGGCTGCTCGGTTCAAGTTCCAATTGGTGGTATCCCGCGTTGAGGTCAAGTTTTGAGAACCATTTCGCCCCGTTGAGGTCGGCGACGATGTCATCCATGGTGGGCGTGATATGACGCTCCCTCTTCACGGCGGCGTTCGGCAGCCTCATGTCGACGCATAGCCTGATGGCGCCAGGCTGCTTTGGTTTTGGGGCCACTACCAACGGGGATACCCAGGGGGTCGGTCCCGAGACTTTCTCGATGACATCTAGGTCCTCAAGCCTCTTCAGCTCCTCTTCTACCTGAGGGCGGAGATTGAACGGCACCCTTCGGTGTCTTAGCGCGACAGGACGAATGGAGGTGTCTATGTGCCGTTTGATTTTCTTGCCTTTGAGCTTTCCAAGGCCACTGAACAGTGCAGGGAATTCTTGTATCATGTTGTCGGCGTGCGATTGATGGACTTGGTTGGCGAAGAAAACCAGTCCCAGATCTTCGGCTGTGTTACAGCTGAGCAGTGTGCCCTTTTTTCCTTCAGTAATGTGGAACCTTGCCTCTGTGGTGTAGTCTCCATTGCTGATGGTGGTACTAATGACTCCGCGCAGCGGCAGGGGTTCCGTGCCCCCATATGTGTATATCCGGGCGTTCGACTGGGCGAGTGGAGGTCTGGGCGACATTTGTTCATACTGATCAGAGTCCATGACATTCACTGAAGCACCAGTGTCAATGAGAGCTCTGATTTCCGACCCTTCGACGGATATCGTGCACATGGGGGGTGGTCTCTTCCTGGTAGAGATCCGGCTGACATACGATATCACATATACTTCGTCGTCGTCCTCATCCTCATAATGTGGCCTCCTGTCTTGGGCCTGCGTGTCGGGAGGTGGGTGTTCAGGTTCTAGCGATAGTTGTCTCACCCTTGAGGTCATCGACCGAGGCCCGTACCCGCCCCGTGACCTCGGGGCATTGGGCCTGTATCTCCCTCCTTGGCACACGGCGGCAAAGTGGTTGAGCCTGCCGCACTTCGAGCAGATCTTCCCTTTCGCGTTGCACACAGCTGTCGCTGCGTGGTCACCACCGCAGTATGTGCATTGAGCCTCCCGGGGTTGCCACTGTCGTGTTCGCCCACCCGCTGGTCTTCTGTGTATTGCGTCAACGGTTTCTTCCTTGATCTGCGCCATTTTGGGCGTGGCTGGTGGGGCCATGGGGGACCGGAGCGCCAGCTCCATCTCGTCCGCTCTTGAGTCTGATAGTTCATGGGAGCGAGCAAGGACTAGGATGGCGTCCAATGTGATGCCGGGCTGTCTGAGGATGAGCTTTCTGAGTAGTTTCGACCGACACCCCACGATAATTTGGTCCCTTATCTCCTCACGCGGGTCGGTGAATGGGCAGCTGCTGGCCAGCCGGCGCAGCCTAGCGTAGTACATGTCCACCGATTCAGCCTCAGTTTGCCACGCCCGCTTAAATTTGAATTTTTCATAGTCGGTGTTCACCTGGGGGTCAAAATGTGTGTTCAGCGCGGTCACCGCCGCGTCATAGTCGTCTTCGTCTCCCGTGTTCGGGAGGGACTTGAAGAGGTCATATATTTCTGGGCCCCCATAGAGGATCAAGAGCGATCTCTTTACGGTGTTGTCCGTTTCTCGGGTCCCTCTGAAGTACAGATTTAGACGCCCCAGCCACGCCTTCCACCGCGGTGCCGCCGTTGCGGGGTCTGCTGTTTCACTAAAGGGTGGAATGGGGGCCACGCCGGTATGAGCATGACTAATAACATGCGTGTCGGCGTCGCGGCGTTGAGATGGGCCGGCGGGCCCTGGTTGAGTGGCATTGTTGACCGGCGCTGCGGTCGCGCCTCCAGCGGCGTTGTCATTCATGCTGACGTCCCTTCCCTGACCTCACTCCTTCCAGGCCTTGAGTGTAGGCTTTGATCTGGGGCGGGGTGATGCCTTGGCAGGCTGCTAGTGCGCTGAGATGGCAGTCGGCCTCCTCTAATGACCTCAGGCAATGTTGGTATTGCCAGTGCTTTAATGTTGGTTTTACCAGTGCTTTATTTCACCTTTTGATTTATTTATTTTTTTCCAAAATGTGGCCAGGAGCAGTGAAAGTGTAGATGTTGCTCTATTCCCCCCTTCAGTCCGTGTGAGGTCGCAGGGCAGGGTGGGTGTTGGAGCCTTCACTCGTCAGGAGCCACGGGGTTGACGTGCAGCGTCTCCCCTCTTCACCCCTCCCCCACCGGGGCCGCGCACCAAACGAAGCGCGCGCGAGCACACGCGCCACACACCGGGGCAGAGGACGAGCCCCCAGGCAATGACACGCGCAGCGCGGGGGGCCACAGCAAGGCCGCAGGAACAGCGCACTCACCCGGCACCAGGAGGAAGGCCAGGCACAGCTCCTGCCGGCTGAACACGCTCCGCTACAGGAGGCGCGTGGGCGGGAGCCGACAGCGAGCCAAGGCAGCAGGCCGGCGGACGAGCTCCGCGGCCAGGGGACGTCACAGGCAGCCTCAGCCTGCAGAAGGCGGCAGGTAGGGAGCGGATAGCTCCGACAGACGGCAGGGCACGCGCGGGGGCGGTACCGGCCTTGTCGCCAGTGTGGTGTGCGAGGTCAGGGCCTCGCACGCAGCAAGATAACAGTAATGATGGGCACACACACAATAGCTGGAGGTATGCCGGAAAGACCCCGAGCGGTCTTCCGCGCTTTTATTTTATACCTCGGGGCGTGCCCGTCCCGAGGGTGAATGCGTGCGTGGGTGCATTGGATACATTGTTGTTTAGAGACCGGGTGGCTCTCTACATCATGGTGCTGGGCTGAGCAGCCGCTGGAGCCGGGGATCAAACCGTTAACCCTGTGCTCCGAAGTCAGCTGCCCTGGCTGCTGCACCACACCGCTCCACTTTCTTCCTTTGCATATACACGTGTCACACCATCCCCTTTGCATGTATTTTGATCTCACCTCTCCCTGCCTTTGCATGCACGTGTGTTGAACTCTCTTTTTATCTTCCTTCGCATATACACACGTCACACCACCCTCTGTGCAAGTATGTTGATCTCACCTCTCTCTGCCTTCAATTGTTTGCCTATATACACGTCACACCACCCCTTTTGCATGTGCCTTGATCTCACCTCTCACTGCCTTTGAATGTACGCATGTAGAAACCTTCTCTTTCTTCCGCCACATATACACGTGCACACCGCCCCCTGTGTGTATATGCTGATCTCACCTCTCTCTGCCTTTGAATGCATGCATGTTGAAATCTCCTCTGTTTTCCTTTGCATATACATGTGTCACACCACCTCCTTTGCATGTATGTTGAGCTCACCTCTCTCTGCCTTTCAATGCATGCATGTTGAAATCTCCTCTTTCTTCCTTTGCATGTACACGTGTCACACCACCCCTTTGCATGTATGTTGATCTTACCTCTCTCTGCCTTTGAAGTCACGCGTGTTTAAATCCCCTCTTTCTTCCTTTGCATGTACATGTGTCACACCAACCCCTTTGCATGTATGTTGATCCCACCTCTCACTGCCTTTCAATATACGTGTGTTGAAATCTCCAAATCTCCTCTTTATTTCTTTGCATATACACGTCACACCACTCCCAGTGTGTATATGTTGATCTCACCTCATCCTGCCTTTGAATGCACATGTATTGAAATCTCCTCTTTCTATACACGTGTCACGCCACCCCCTTTGCCTGTACGTTGATCTCACCTCTCTCTGCCTTTGAATGTACGTGTGTTGAAATCTCTTTCTTCCTTCACATATACACATGTCACACCACCCCCTTTGCATGTATGTTGATCTCACATCTCCCTGCCTTTGAATGCACGTGTGTTGAACTCTCTTCTATCTTCCTTCGCATATACACATGTCACACCACCCTCTGTGCAAGTATGTTGATGTCACCTCTCTCTGCCTTCAATTGTTTGCATATATATATATATATACACGTCACACCACCCCTTTTTGCATGTGCCTTGATCTCACCACTCACTGCCTTTGAATGTACGCGTGTAGAAACCTCCTCTTTCTTCCTCCACATATACACGTGCTCACCACCCCCTGTGTGTGTATGCTGATCTCACCTCTCTCTGCCTTTGAATGCATGTGTGTTAAAATCTCCTCTGTCTTCCTTTGCATATACATGGGTCACACCACCTCCTTTGCCTGTATGTTGATCTCACCTCTCTCTACCTTTGAATGCACGTGTGTTGAAATCTCCTCTTTCTTGATTTGCATACACGTGTCACACCACCCCCTTTGCATGTATGTTGATCTCACCTCTTTCAGCCTTTGAATGCATGCATGTTAAAATCTCCTCTTTCTTCTTTTGCATGTACACGTGTCACACACCCCCTTTGCATGTATGTTGATCTCACCTCTCACTGCCTTTGAATGCACGCGTGTTGAAATCTCCTCTTACTTCCTTTGCATATACAATTGTCACACCACCCCCTGTGCATATATGTTGGTCTCATCTCTCTCTCCCGTGTGTTGCACTAACCCTTAACCATCCTTTGCATGCACTGTTGTTGTTTTCTCCTCTTTTTCCTTTGCATGTGCAGGGAAACATGTATTGCACTATCCTCGATTGGCCTATGCATGTATTCATGTGTTGAATCGATCAACTCACCGGCTGCCTTTGCTTTTACAAGTATTGATCGCACTGCCGTTTTTGTGACTTTATAAGTATGTTAAACCATCCTGATTCACCTTTTCACGTAGTCATATATTTTTCTGTCCCTTTTCTGCCTTTGCAAGTACTTGTTTGCTGCACATCCTCCATTGGCATGTACCAGTGAGGTAGCCTCCTCTTTCGACCATTGCATGTACATGTGTTGCACTGGCGCCAATTTTCCTTCACATGTGTCTTTGTGTTGATTTCTCTCACCTTTGCATGTAGTAGTATGTTGGCGTTACACCTCAGCACATACATGTACCACCCTCTCCACGGCCCTCCTTTGCGTGCAGTTATGTATCGCTCACCCCTTTTACTTTTTCCTTGGCATGTATACATCAGTTGCCTTCTCCCCTCCCTTCCTCCTTTGCTTTTATATCAACTCTCTCTCTCTTTCACCTTTGCATGTGCTCGTGCGTTGCATCGTCCTTCTGCTACTAATAATAAAAGCATCACTTATCTCTCTGACGCCTTTTTCTGCCTTATTCTCGATCTGCCCAGAAGGAAGCGTCGCTATCTCTTGGACAGCGGCTATGAGGTTGAGACAATTGCCTCAATTCAGGGGGAGAAAAAAGATTTCTGTCTATCATTAATTGAAAGAACTGTGCGGGAGCGGGGGAGGCGGAGGGGGCCAGCGAGCTGTCCCTTTCACGAGGCGGCCTTATCCCGCCATCGCTCCTATGAGAGCTTCATTAAACACCAGCGCCTCCGCATTAGGAAAACTTTGCAGAGTTATCAGAGGGAGCAGCAGGGCCCGCGGCTCGGGGGATTCAGCAGAGGACACATCAGGCAGGAATAACTCGCCATTGATAGAGGGGTAGGGGGGGGGGCGTATGTGGCCTCCTCCAGCCCAAATGACTGGCCCATTTGCGGGCACCTCCCCGGCGCCCTCGGCCTGTAATGAGAGATGACATCTCCGCGCTCTCTCTGGTCCCTCCTGCGCAGCGGCTTCCGGGCCAGGGTCCCCCGGGCTTCCTCTAACAACCTGCCCGAGGATTTTAAAACCAGCAGATAACATGAAAATCTCAGATGGAAAAGCTTTCGCCACATGGGGCCGCAGAGGGAGGGGGCGTGCATGCTGGGCGGCTCAAGGAGTGGGAGGCCGAGGGTCCCCAGAGTGCGGCGGAGTGACACAGATTCCTCGTGACATGAGCCTCTGTGCTTCGCTCTCAGGCCGGAGCTGCCCCTCGCTGACCGCTCCCGCGCCCCCGGAGAGCCTTCGGTCTGAGTGAGCAGAGTGCCTTCACGGCGTGGGCCTCGCCTTAAATAAGTCCCAGCGCTGCAATGGCACCGCGCGTCATAGCAAATATAAAATAGTGCCCACCAAACGCCACCCCTCTGGAGTTCGTCGTGTCTGTTTTAATGTTGAGTTGTAGCCTTGAAGCAACGATGGGGCCTTTAACATAGTTTTGAGTAACTACAAAAGGTAGTGACGTCCAGGGACGACCTGCCCGGAGCAGAGCTGCAACCTGCGCAATGAGTGGGTTAGGTGACGCCTATCGTCACTATAGACCCAATAACCCATCTTGGCCCAGTTTCTTCCTCAAACCTTTCCGAGCCTGCCTGGTCAACAAGAATGCTCCGTAATCTGCAAGCATGGGCGTCACAGACTTCTGTGGGGCTTGAAGGGAAAATATTTGTTGGGTCCACACAACAACTGGTCCATAGGGCATAGGGTGGGTTCCGTACTTGCTTAAAACTGTTATTTTTCGCTTCAGCTTTTATCTTGCCTGACACTAACTCCATGGACAAGCCCTGTTCTTCTCCCGATCACCCATCTCTCTTCTGCATGTCTGTCTGTTCTCTTGCAAAACCAAAGGGGATGATGGACGGAGTGTTGAACATTGCAAGCACTCACCCCCAGTCAACTGATCTGGGTTTAATCCATCATCTTTCTTTAGCTCACTCCGCCACCCCAGTTCAGACATGGCCATATGCAAATCAGTCTGACTCTGTGCCTCATGGGAACAGTTCAGCCCGAACTGCCAAGCCATGTCTTCCCTGGACCGGAAACAAGCATCCTGGGACCAGTTTCTGGTTAATCAGCTGTCATCAGCCAGGCTAGCTTGAATCCAGTGGCAAAGTGAGCAAGGGATCCACGTTTGGGCCAACTAGAGCGAACAAAGCAAAACCAAAGGGGATGATGGATGGAGTGTTGAACATTGCAAATCCCTTGTTCACTTTGCCACTGGATTCAAGCTAGCCTGGCTGACGACGGCTGATTAGCCAGAAAGCGGTTGTTGCCAGACATCGTGGCTTCATAAGGTAGCAGCCTATGGTGGTCTTATTGCAACATCAGCGATGACTTACCGAGTGACACAGCTGGACCCACAAAGTCACGACACCACCATCTCTCCCCCGTAGCATCATTGCTATTCCAGTCCTTAGGCCCAAAGAGAGCCTTGATGGCACACCTTGACCAGGCAATTCAGCAAATATTGACTGACAAGCAGCAGTCCAGCTATTTTAGTGCTTGTTCCTTCTAACACACACACCCACTGTAGACCCAACTCTGACTAGCAGCACCCCTTGATTTTCCAGTTTAAAACCTACTCACAGCTGTGCCAGTGTGCCTGGTCCTGTTAGATGGCACACCAAAGACTCTTAACAGCACTGCCATTGCATCTCAAGTGTGACATGAAACACCGTGTGCAGCTTCTATAATGAAACCTTGACACACTATGTCAATATATAAGAATCTCAGAACATATTAATAAACACTTGCCCAGCAAGACACGCAGTGGTATTTTAAATAGAGATGGAAGTAATGCACTACAGTATAACTCGTGAACTGTACACATTCTGCAAGGAGGTTATGCAAAAAAACTTCCAAAGCAACATCCTAAAAAGAATACGCCTCAATTATTCTAAAATAAATAATTTGAAAAAGAAGTGCTTGCGTAAGTGTTTGTACCTAAATCAAATTGAAGTAAGGACAGTGACCCAGGGTTAGGGGTTAGGGGTTGAGGGCATTGCAGTTTCTGCCCCTCCCCCATTTTGTGTCACAGGCCCACTCTGGACAGGCCCAGAGCTTCCCTCGGCTGGACCATGGTTTTGGCAGTGACCCATCTTTATTGGAGTTAATAAAAAATAGGTCCATGGACGGTATTTGGAGATAGTCAAGGGTCGCAGCTATGACCTCTAGCTTGCCACCTGCTTCTCCTGGCACTTTCTTTTTGACCCCGCCTCAGTGGGGGCAACACTTTTGCCTCCTCTGAGGAGGGCAATTGCAAAAAACAACAACAAGTGATGGACTGAATGTGGATCAATGTCACACACTCCCCCACACCACTTGGAGTCAAGCTAGCCGGGCTGAAGAGAGGTGTTACCTCGAAACCGGTCCGGTCCTCGGATGCTTGATTCCGGTCTGGGAAAGATATGGCTGTTGTAGTTCGGACTGGACTGTTCCCATGGGGCAACAGGGTCAGAGCTGATTTGCATAAAGCCATTATCTGACCCAGGGTGGTGTGGAGTGCAAAAAAACGATGGATTTGGGCCCAGATCTTTTGACTGGGGGAGTGTGTGACATTGATCCACATTCAGTCCATCACTTGTTGTTTTTTGCAATTGCCGCCCTAAGTGCGCTGGGGATGCCCAGACGTGGGTCCCAGGCACTCCACACCACTTGGAGTCAAGCTAGCCGGGCTGAAGAGAGGTGTTACCTCGAAACCGGTCCGGTCCTCGGATGCTTGATTCCGGTCTGGGAAAGATATGGCTGTTGTAGTTCGGACTGGACTGTTCCCATGGGGCAACAGGGTCAGAGCTGATTTGCATAAAGCCATTATCTGACCCAGGGTGGTGTGGAGTGCAAAAAAACGATGGATTTGGGCCCAGATCTTTTGACTGGGGGAGTGTGTGACATTGATCCACATTCAGTCCATCACTTGTTGTTTTTTGCAATTGCCGCCCTAAGTGCGCTGGGGATGCCCAGACGTGGGTCCCAGGCACTCCACACCACTTGGAGTCAAGCTAGCCGGGCTGAAGAGAGGTGTTACCTCGAAACCGGTCCGGTCCTCGGATGCTTGATTCCGGTCTGGGAAAGATATGGCTGTTGTAGTTCGGACTGGACTGTTCCCATGGGGCAACAGGGTCAGAGCTGATTTGCATAAAGCCATTATCTGACCCAGGGTGGTGGGGAGTGCAAAAAAACGATGGATTTGGGCCCAGATCTTTTGACTGGGGGAGTGTGTGACATTGATCCACATTCAGTCCATCACTTGTTGTTTTTTGCAATTGCCGTCCTCTGAGGAGGGGGCAAAACGTTTGCCTCCTCTGAGGCCAGGGGTCACAAAGGAAGTACCAGGAGTAGCAGGGATGCAAGTTAGATGTCACAGCTGCGACCCCTGACTACTCCAAAATGACGTCCATGAATAGGTCCCCCCTCAGGGGTTCCACCACCACAAGGGTGCCCGGAAGTGAACAGTACCGTTTGGGATTTATGATGCGGTGGGCACCGCTATCCTTCCAGGCACCTCCTACAGTGCTAATGATGCCACAAACTGGTGGTTATTTATTTGTTGACTATCTCACTCCCTGGTGCACCGGGGATGGGGCCAGGGGGTCGGGGAGTTGGCATGGTTTACCTAGTGGTGGCCTCTAATTACAGTACCAACTTCCAGGGGGCATCTGATCCTCAGATATTGGAAGATCCTCTCTCTCTTTGTCCTTCCTGCATGGCTGGCTCTGCATTTCTAGATGGTGTGCTCCTGCAGGGCACTCAGGCAGCAACTTTCTCACAGCAAGTTGGCCTCTTTCCTCAAGGCAGATGCAGCTTCTCCATCCGGGTGAGGACAGAAGCCCCTTGCACAGCTCCTTAGTCACCAGGCAGCTGCGCTAATGACGATAAATGGCAGGCCTCTTCTCTCAGGGTTGTAGTCCAGCAATCTCCTTTCTCAACCAGGCAGTACCTCCTTTACTCCAGGCATTCTACATCTCTCCAGGCATGAGTCTTGCCCGGGTTGTCCTTACCTGAAAGGAAGCCAGTAATCAGAAATCCTGGCTCTAGTGCTCAAGTAGGTACTGACTCTTCTTCAGGGGGATTCTGTTACTGATCCATGAGAATGCAGCCACAATTGACCTGGGATTCTACTAAGCGTTTATCTAAATTTTTTCAGACAACTTTGTGCATTATACTGGTCCAACACTTTGGACCAGTTTGAGGCAGGTCCTAACCTTTTGTGTATCTCTCCCAGAGTGGTCTAGCCACAGTCTTGGTCCTATGGTGTCACCAGGAAGGTGAAGATGGGAGCTCTCTGAAAAGAAGATCTAGAATAAAGGCACAAAGGAGGGAAAGTCTTCCTCACTCAACTGCTTCTCAATTTGCTGGGGTAACATCTTGGAGAAAGAATGGAGCAGGAAGGGGACAGGGCCTGTCCATGTATTTCAAAGGGGTATCTGTCTCCATCCCTCTTGGCTTGGCACCTGGACTGACAGAGCCACTGAAATTATGCTGGCAGGGAGGGTCAAATTATGCGGCAGGGTCAACTAAATTATGCAGCAAGAAACGCAAATTATGCAAAGTAATGCAGCACATTCTGTGATAGTATTACTTCATTGTTTTCAAATTTTTTACACTTGTTAACACTGTCTGGACATAAGTTGTACCTCATTAGAACCGGTTTAACACCCTAAAAAAAAAGCAAGAGAAAGGTAACCAGTCATTCTTTGCAAAGGGCCTTCCACCGTGCTACAACATGTGTTGCTGTATTTTTAATAACTTTTGAACCGTTTGAGGTAGATACTAATTTTCTTTTGTTAAAATTAGCAGATGATGCAGATGGAGATGGATTATGTGGCAAATGCGGCAAATTCATAATTTTGATGAAAATTTCTGGAGACATATAATTGTATAATTCTAGTGGCCCTGCTTAAAGATGGAGACTTGGTCCGCTCTTACTTGTGATCCGAGGCCCGTGCTGTGTGTAATCCAGTCCAGATTTTCCAATAACAGACCTGCAGTAGAAGGCTTTCACCTAACCTCTGTTTCTCCTAAACCTGAGTCCTCTTTACTACCTTTAACACTTTACCAAGGTGGTTGGTGTCTCCTGGGAAAGAAAAGGAGGGACTGACCTTGACCTCCATATTCAGAACTCTGAGATTGTGACAAATTTGCTTCCTGATCAGCACCATACTCAGTTTCCTTCAGGGATTCAGGAGATGTCAAAGAAAGCATTAGACCTTACTTTCATCCCAAAAAGCTACTACCTGAGCTGTGTAGAACACCTGTAGGCCACACTTCAAACCAACTCCCTTTCACTCATACATAATGAACATACCTAATGGGGTAGACACTCGCCCATCCTAAAAGGCCTTTTAGCCTCATGAGGTGTAACAGAGCAATATATAAATGCCAACACAATACTTATACATTAGGAGGCCTGTGAAGATAGTTACTCATTGCATAACATAAATGCATAAGTAAAAACTCTGTTTACTACTTGTTTAGTGTTGTAGGTTTACGGGTGCTACATAAATTGTTCAAAGTAAACAATCATATTTATTGGCTTTGCTAGTGTTGTGTCTGTATTTGGCACCAGCCTTCAGTCCACTTATTTTGGACCTTAGGCCTTTTTTGCCCAAACACTGTAACACCTCTGCATCCAGGTCTGCAGCAGCAGCATACAGCATATGCAAAACCACCTTTTTGAGCTGCTAGGCGCCCTAAACTCCATCGTGATTTGGAGAAGAGTTTGTGAGTCTGCTCAGATAGGTGTGCCTACCATTGCTTTGCCGTTCTGTGGTGATGTCCCTATGTCACAACTCATCAGAGGTGTCTTACAGGGTTAGCAGGGCGTGAAACGTGCTTCAATGCTGCTTTACTGCTATGTCATACCAATGGTGGACTTTGTGCTATAGAAATGCCAATAACATAACAGAAAGAGAACAACACCAGCCACCATTGTGAAGAGATGATACTTCTTGTTGAGGTATCTTTTGTGTCGCACTTCTTTTCAGGGGCGGCTCCTCCATGTGGGTGGAGGAGCGTCGCCCCACTGCTTTCTCGCGGTGCAAGAAGCAGAAACATAAAATGGTATTATAAATACCATTTTATGTTTCTGCTTCTCACACTGCGAGAAAGCAGAAGGTTTGGTTGGGGGCGGGCGGTCCTGCTCTAGGGCAGGGGAGGAGTGGCCTGCCCACTCTGAAGGCGCTGTTTGTTCGGCCCCGGGTCTAACCAAATCAGTCATATGCACTCTCCCTTTTCTCCATGTAGGGTGTATGCAGCCTACATGGGGAAAATGGCTTCCCCATAGACACATGTGTGGTCGGCGTCCCAACCAATCACAACGCTGCCATTGCAGCGTTGTGATTGGCTTAGGGGAGGGGAGGCTGCCTGCTTCCTGAATCTGCGGAGACACGAAAGCAGGAGCAGACCGAAGACCCGGGATCCAGAAAAGTAGGTACGTTTTATTTTTTTAATGTTTTATTTAAACCTCCCTCCTCCATGCGCGACCCCCCTACCCTTGCAACCACTCGCCCATCACCCCCCACGGATCCCCACACTGCACAAGCCTGTGCCCACCCGTGACCCATGCCAACTGCTTCTTTGGAAGTAGTTTTTAGGTCTCGCCTGTCGATGCGCATGCGCATCGAGCAAGGCGAGAGTATTGCGAGTTATCCACTCTTTATCCACACTGCAAGGAATCGTGGCGATTCCTTGCAGTGCCCGTGACTTTTAAGCTCAATGCGCATGTGCATTGAGCTTAAAAGCGCGTGCACAGCCGCCCGCATTCCTCCGACACCTTTGAAGTGAAGCTTAGCTTCACTTCAAAGGCCCGGCTTCTTCACACCCACATGCCGCTCTGCCCCGCTCCGCCCCCTCCCCTGAGTCATCCTGCCTGCCCCTTCCCGCCGTGTCGCATTTCTCCTCCCCCCTCCCCTCTCTTCCCTCCGTCTTGTTTCGTCCATGTACCTTTTTCTTTTCTTTTCTTTAACGCATTGCACTTTCGCTGGTTCTGGCCGCTGAATCGACTAAATGCTCCCGCATCCGTAATCAGTGTTTTACCCTGAGGGTAGGGTTTAAATCCTGGCGTGTCCTCTCACCTATTTCTTTTGTTTTCCCCAGCTCCGGTTTTGTAATCTGCCCCAATGAGACGCTTGCCCTGAATGGCGGAGCGCAGCGATGTCAAGGTAAGTTGTACTAAGCGCTATCTTATGTTTGCTGTAGCAGATTTGTCTCTGTAATGTTTTGTAATGCTTATTTCTTTTGTTTTCCCCCAGCTCCGGTCTTATAATGAGCCCCAATGAGACGCTTGCACTGAATGGCGGAGCGCAGCGATGTCAAGGTAAGTTGTACTAAGCGCTATCTTATGTTTGCTGTAGCAGATTTGTCTCTGTAATGTTTTGTAATGCTTATTTCTTTTGTTTTCCCCAGCTCCGGTCTTATAATGTGCCCCAATGAGACGCTTGCACTGAATGGCGGAGCGCAGCGATGTCAAGGTAAGTTGTACTAAGCGCTATCTTATGTTTGCTGTAGCAGATTTGTCTCTGTAATGTTTTGTAATGCTTATTTCTTTTGTTTTCCCAGCTCCGGTTGTGTAATGTGCCCCAATGAGACGCTTGCACTGAATGGCGGAGCGCAGCGATGTCAAGGTAAGTTGTACTAAGCGCTATCTTATGTTTGCTGTAGCAGATTTGTCTCTGTAATGTTTTGTAATGCTTATTTCTTTTGTTTTCCCAGCTCCGGTCTTATAATGTGCCCCAATGAGAGGCTTGCACTGAATGGCGGAGCGCAGCGATGTCAAGGTAAGTTGTACTAAGCGCTATCTTATGTTTGCTGTAGCAGATTTGTCTCTGTAATGTTTTGTAATGCTTATTTCTTTTGTTTTCCCCAGCTCCGGTCTTATAATGTGCCCCAATGAGAGGCTTGCACAGAATGGCGGAGCGCAGCGATGTCAAGGTAAGTTGTACTAAGCGCTATGTTATGTTTGCTGTTGCAGATCTGTCTCTATAATGTTTTGTAATGCTTATTTCTTTTGTTTTCCCCCAGCTCCGGTCTTATAATCTGCCCCAATGAGACGCTTGCACTGAATGGCGGAGCGCAGCGATGTCAAGGTAAGTTGTACTAAGCGCTATCTTATGTTTGCTGTAGCAGATTTGTCTCTGTAATGTTTTGTAATGCTTATTTCTTTTGTTTTCCCAGCTCCGGTTGTGTAATGTGCCCCAATGAGAGGCTTGCACTGAATGGCGGAGCGCAGCGATGTCAAGGTAAGTTGTACTAAGCGCTATCTTATGTTTGCTGTAGCAGATTTGTCTCTGTAATGTTTTGTAATGCTTATTTCTTTTGTTTTCCCAGCTCCGGTTGTGTAATGTGCCCCAATGAGACGCTTGCACTGAATGGCGGAGCGCAGCGATGTCAAGGTAAGTTGTACTAAGCGCTATGTTATGTTTGCCGTAGCAGATTTGTCTCTGGAATGTTTTGTAATGCTTATTTCTTTTGTTTTCCCCCAGCTCCGGTCTTATAATGAGCCCCAATGAGACGCTTGCACTGAATGGCGGAGCGCAGCGATGTCAAGGTAAGTTGTACTAAGCGCTATGTTATGTTTGCCGTAGCAGATTTGTCTCTGGAATGTTTTGTAATGCTTATTTCTTTTGTTTTCCCCAGCTCCGGTCTTATAATGTGCCCCAATGAGACGCTTGCACTGAATGGCGGATCGCAGCGATGTCAAGGTAAGTTGTACTAAGCGCTATGTTATGTTTGCCGTAGCAGACTTGTCTCTGGAATGTTTTGTAATGCTTATTTCTTTTGTTTTCCCCAGCTCCTGTCTTATAATGTGCCCCAATGAGAGGCTTGCACTGAATGGCGGAGCGCAGCGATGTCAAGGTAAGTTGTACTAAGCGCTATCTTATGTTTGCTGTAGCAGATTTGTCTCTGTAATGTTTTGTAATGCTTATTTCTTTTGTTTTCCCCCAGCTCCGGTCTTATAATGAGCCCCAATGAGACGCTTGCACTGAATGGCGGAGCGCAGCGATGTCAAGGTAAGTTGTACTAAGCGCTATCTTATGTTTGCTGTAGCAGATTTGTCTCTGTAATGTTTTGTAATGCTTATTTCTTTTGTTTTCCCCAGCTCCGGTCTTATAATCTGCCCCAATGAGACGCTTGCACTGAATGGCGGAGCGCAGCGATGTCAAGGTAAGTTGTACTAAGCGCTATCTTATGTTTGCCGTAGCAGATTTGTCTCTGTAATGTTTTGTAATGCTTATTTCTTTTGTTTTCCCCAGCTCCGGTCTTATAATGTGCCCCAATGAGAGGCTTGCACAGAATGGCGGAGCGCAGCGATGTCAAGGTAAGTTGTACTAAGCGCTATCTTATGTTTGCTGTAGCAGATCTGTCTCTGTAATGTTTTGTAATGCTTATTTCTTTTGTTTTCCCCAGCTCCGGTCTTATAATGTGCCCCAATGAGAGGCTTGCACAGAATGGCGGAGCGCAGCGATGTCAAGGTAAGTTGTACTAAGCGCTATCTTATGTTTGCTGTTGCAGATTTGTCTCTGTAATGTTTTGTAATGCTTATTTCTTTTGTTTTCCCCAGCTCCGGTCTTATAATGTGCCCCAATGAGACGCTTGCACTGAATGGCGGAGCGCAGCGATGTCAAGGTAAGTTGTACTAAGCGCTATGTTATGTTTGCCGTAGCAGATTTGTCTCTGTAATGTTTTGTAATGCTTATTTCTTTTGTTTTCCCCCAGCTCCGGTCTTATAATGAGCCCCAATGAGACGCTTGCACTGAATGGCGGAGCGCAGCGATGTCAAGGTAAGTTGTACTAAGCGCTATCTTATGTTTGCTGTAGCAGATTTGTCTCTGTAATGTTTTGTAATGCTTATTTCTTTTGTTTTCCCCAGCTCCGGTCTTATAATCTGCCCCAATGAGACGCTTGCACTGAATGGCGGAGCGCAGCGATGTCAAGGTAAGTTGTACTAAGCGCTATCTTATGTTTGCCGTAGCAGATTTGTCTCTGTAATGTTTTGTAATGCTTATTTCTTTTGTTTTCCCCAGCTCCGGTCTTATAATGTGCCCCAATGAGAGGCTTGCACAGAATGGCGGAGCGCAGCGATGTCAAGGTAAGTTGTACTAAGCGCTATCTTATGTTTGCTGTAGCAGATTTGTCTCTGTAATGTTTTGTAATGCTTATTTCTTTTGTTTTCCCCAGCTCCGGTCTTATAATGTGCCCCAATGAGAGGCTTGCACTGAATGGCGGAGCGCAGCGATGTCAAGGTAAGTTGTACTAAGCGCTATCTTATGTTTGCTGTTGCAGATCTGTCTCTATAATGTTTTGTAATGCTTATTTCTTTTGCTTTCCCCAGCTCCGGTCTTATAATGTGCCCCAATGAGAGGCTTGCACAGAATGGCGGAGCGCAGCGATGTCAAGGTAAGTTGTACTAAGCGCTATCTTATGTTTGCTGTAGCAGATTTGTCTCTGTAATGTTTTGTAATGCTTATTTCTTTTGTTTTCCCCAGCTCCGGTCTTATAATGTGCCCCAATGAGACGCTTGCACTGAATGGCGGAGCGCAGCGATGTCAAGGTAAGTTGTACTAAGCGCTATGTTATGTTTGCCGTAGCAGATTTGTCTCTGTAATGTTTTGTAATGCTTATTTCTTTTGTTTTCCCCAGCTCCGGTCTTATAATGTGCCCCAATGAGACGCTTGCACTGAATGGCGGAGCGCAGCGATGTCAAGGTAAGTTGTACTAAGCGCTATCTTATGTTTGCCGTAGCAGATTTGTCTCTATAATGTTTTGTAATGCTTATTTCTTTTGTTTTCCCCAGCTCCGGTCTTATAATGTGCCCCAATGAGACGCTTGCACTGAATGGCGGAGCGCAGCGATGTCAAGGTAAGTTGTACTAAGCGCTATCTTATGTTTGCTGTAGCAGATTTGTCTCAGTAATGTTTTGTAATGCTTATTTCTTTTGTTTTCCCCCAGCTCCGGTCTTATAATGTGCCCCAATGAGAGGCTTGCACTGAATGGCGGAGCGCAGCGATGTCAAGGTAAGTTGTACTAAGCGCTATCTTATGTTTGCTGTAGCAGATTTGTCTCTGTAATGTTTTGTAATGCTTATTTCTTTTGTTTTCCCCAGCTCCGGTCAAAGGCCCGGCTTCTTCACACCCACATGCCGCTCTGCCCCGCTCCGCCCCCTCCCCTGAGTCATCCTGCCTGCCCCTTCCCGCCGTGTCGCATTTCTCCTCCCCCCTCCCCTCTCTTCCCTCCGTCTTGTTATATTTATCTTGATTGGCTGCGGGTTTGAGGATTTTAAAACGTGCATCACTAAAATATGCCCAAAACTTCCTCTGCAGAATTTGTCCATGCCTTTCCGAACCATAGTTAATATATTTTTGTTGGTGAATATGAGGGCTTTTCCAAAACGCATCCTCGCTGGGTTCCAGTTATCCTGGTTAAAAATGTCCGTTAGGAGTGTCGGCTGTATGTGTATTTGAGGTAGCCAGGTCTGCACTCCTATTCAAATAAGCACACTGACCTTTACCAGAAGTTGTGTAAATGCCCTGGCTGTCGGCACGTCCTGGGCAGGCTCTGTATTTGTATCGGATAGCTCAGCTGCTGTGACCCCGGCCGAGCCGCTGGTTGCCTCTATACAGGGGTCAGCTGCTCCGTGCTTTCCTGGGTGGACTGGTTTCGTTTCTTCACTTATCCGAAGGCCGCTGAAATAACCCAACGCTCTTTGATTTCAGAAGCGCTTCTCTGTGGTCGTCTGACGTTTGGGCCTATATCTACATGAATTGTCGGCTCGTTGGTTTTCTAGACAGCTGCGGGCGTCTATCACTTTCAGTTTTGTGCTCCTTTTATTAAAGGTGATTCACCCGGAAGGACATTGTGTACTTCACAATTTCTGTAATGAGCGTCTAAGCTGTGGAAATACCACCTATCATTACCAGTGTTTATAAATATCCCTCCCGGCTCTCTATGTGTTGTGTGTGTATGTGTAGAGCAGGTGTGTGTGTGTATACATACGTGTAGTGCAGATTTTCCAAAAGCCCCAACGTTACAAAATTAGCTTGGACAAAATCTATCCAGGATTAGAGCCACGTGCTTTTTGCTACTTCCCCTGTTACAAGCACATGCTTTGTAATTCATCATGTTTCAAGAGCTCCCCGAATGCCACTTAAAGCCAGAAAGCGTTGTTATAGATATGGGCGTTTCTCTCAATGGCCATAGATGGCTGTGACTTTGCACATGAAATAATAGCTCACATTGTAATGCCAGATGCCGTTGGTGGTGCAAGTGTACCCTAATTATTTTCCACATCTGAGCACAATCGGTACAAAAAAGCGCCCCCCCCCCCCCCACACCCATGCCTTTGTGCGGCATTGTGATGCTGAATAACGTTTTTCGCCTCGAACACCGGTGTTGCTGACATTACACGGTCTACTGGTGCATATGTGTTAGGGGCGGTCATTTCATCCTCAACCTCAACCCATCACCCTCACTCACCCTCACTCACCCTCACCCTCACTCACCCTCAACCCCTCACCCTCACTCACCCTCAACCCCTCACCCTCACTCACCCTCAACCCCTCACTCACCCTCAACCCCTCACCCTCACTCACCCTCACCCTCACTCACCCTCAACCCCTCACTCACCCTCACTCACCCTCAACCCCTCACCCTCAACATCAACCCCTCACCCTCACTCACCCTCACCCTCACTCACCCTCACTCACCCTCACTCACACTCACCCTCACTCACCCTCACCCTCACTCACCCTCACCCTCACTCACCCTCACCCTCACTCTCACTCACCCTCAACCCCTCACCCTCACTCACCCTCACCCACCCTCACTCACCCTCACTCACCCTCAACCCCTCACCCTCACACAGTGGAATAGGTCTCGGAGCATTTGAGTTAGAGCTTTTAGAAATGTTTATGGTTTTTTTTTTTAATTCTTTAGCATTGGCTACAGGAAACAAAAATGCTAAAGATTTACAAAAAAACCCATAAACAATTCTAAAAGCACTAACTCTAATGCTGCGAGACCTATTGCATTTCCAATGCTTGTTTGCTGAGGCATTGGCAGTATGGTGGCTTTCTTGTGCTTTGTGAGCTGTCCTCCCCTAGTCAATCAAGTTGTTGTTATTGCAATCCATGAGGGTTTCCAGGCGCTTGCTACAGGTCTCAGTCGAAGAGCCACGACTTGAGCCCCTTCCTGAAGTCAGGCAGCGAGCATGCGGTGTTTGGGGGGGGGGGAGGAGGGATGGGAGGAGAAGGAACGTCCTCCTGGGTGGGAGCGGCGTATGCGAGGGATCTGTGCACGTCTGCATGCACATTCGCCCTCTGTGAATGCGTTTGTGCAGCCGGTGAACATACACGCACTCCTGCACATGGCAGTTTCACATTTGGCTAGTTTTCTGGGGATCAACAAAATGTAATTGTGCACAGTTTCTGTGTTGTGCATTTTTGACTTGCTCATGCGAAAGTTACACTCTTTGGCCTTTTCCATAATCTTTGTACTTTTATTTTTCTGTACTTTCTGCGTCTGCAGTCTAACCTATGTGCCTGCACTGTGACTGATGACTGGAGACATCTGACATGGTGAGTTGGCAAGGCTTACTAAAGTCCAGTGAGGAGTGGGCAACCACCGTGTAACTACAACTGCTCTCGCACCCTGGTGGCTCCCTCCTCCTCACCCGAACCAAAGCTGCATCAGACCTTCTTCGGACCCAAAGAGACGACAAGGCCTAACGGAGCAGGTGTCCCCTCTGACCCGGGTATTGGTGGTGTAAGAAGGGCGCCAGGGTCCCTAATGCTAGGTAGACAACTGAGTGCCCGCCACTCCTTGCTGAATATGAAAACGCAGCTTAAATTGGGATGCAGTGGACCTTTTACGTCTCTTAGCTCTGGTGCTGCTGCATCTGCTGTACCACTGACAGGTGCGCTCTGTCAATAAAACATTTATTCAGATCCGAAAACCACTCAACTCCCTTTAGACTGGTGTTCCTCTTACTGTTCTGAAGTTGCTATCAGCCCAAACTGAAACGATTCAATATAAAGATGCCCGTAGTCCCGAGCAAAATGGCATTTTGCCATCAGTGTGCTCCATGCAAATAACGTCATTTTCTAGATTATTTGTTGAAATCTGGTTCCCTCTTGTGGCGAGGCCGTAAAGCAGCTGATTATAGTGGCCCAATAGTAGCACAGCCCCTGGGGCAAACCAAGACACCTGGCAGCCACGAAGCAAACTCCCATCCTAGTAGCTCTTTTGAACCGTCTGCAGTCCCTGATGCACTTACTAACTACTGTGTTGTGAGCCCCGAGGCCCTGTAAGGTCCCGTGCATCCGTGCAATAACTGCCTTTACTCCCCGCTCACAGCCACCTTCGAAGTAAGGCTCGGCTCAACTGATTGAGACCTTTTCTAGCAAAATTAGCTGGCCCAGTGGCCTGAGGTTGACAAATTGATTCGTCAATCAGAAGCAAAGAGCGGGAAATGGTCTACAGTTCCCAAGAGGCATTCAGGGCTTGACTGTGTGACATGCACGTGCCCACAGGCGCGAGAGCAAGAGAAGCTCTGCTTCTGGTGTTTGCTGCACACTGTGGTGACGTTTCCACCCGCACGTATTATAAAAATAGGACACGTGGCCACTGGATGGATTCCTCTTTCAGCACCGAACCGGGATGAGCCAAATGATTCTGTCAGCAAAGCTTTGTGAAGATAATACTTTGCTAGCTGAGACAGTTTCGAAGTTGGTCATCATTGAGTAATTTTTTTTACCTGCAAGCAAAATTTCGTAGAATTGATATTGCTGGAGATTTTTTCGGGAGAAATATCTTTTTTCCAGACTTGCTGAATTACTTTTGCTGGAGATTGTTCACATATTGTTTTTTTCTTCAGGAGAATGTACCATCTTCTGTCCACAAGCAACACTACTCTAGATTCAGGGGATTAAGGAGATGAAAAGCTGTTATCCAAAATCTAGAATGCATATTCTATTTGCAAATGAGATCTAAGATTGCAAGAAAAATCAGGCTTTTCTGGTTTACCCCAAGACCTCCCAGCATATATCTGGAGTCCTGAGCTCTAGCCAAGTTCTAGAAGCATTAATTAGTGATCATTCTCAATGTCTTTCTAAATTTGTGGCATCCGAACTGTCTCATCTGATCTCAGTAGTTAAGCATGATTCATCCTGGTTTGTACCTGGATGGGGACCGCCTGGGTATACCGGGTGCTGTAGGCTATCCCCTGGTGAGGGCTGGCCCATGGTGTTGGCGTAATAGTGTGGGCTGCTTGTCTTCATCTCTGTCTTCCTCCCACTTTGGGTTCCCAGTGTGGCCTGGCTGTGGTTGGTTCCTGTTCCTTTCTCTGCGCCCTCAGTGGTTGGGGGTTTCGGGGTTGTGGCTGTTGGCCTTGTGCCGCTACTTCCGGGCGGTAAACAACCTTTACAACGCAACTTTTACATCGCAGAGCCTTTACAACGCATCCATTACAAAGCAAACTATTACAACGCATTGCTCTGGGGGGCGCTCTAGGATAGGGAATAGGTTAATGTACTATCCAATAACCTTCCCTAGTGTCCACGGGGACTGGAGTTGGAATAGTAAATTAAACTATTCACTATCCAGCACCCCAAAGCACTATGCGTTGTAATGGACTGCGTTGTAATACTTACGTTGTAAAGGCATGCGATGTAAAAGCATGCGTTGTAATGTCATACATCCCTTCCGGGCCGGTGGTGGCGTCGTATTGGTGGCCTCGTGTCTTGCTGGCGTGTCTGTTGTACAGTCTGCTGGCTTCTCGGTTATCTGTGGGGACATCGGCGGGGTTGGGCTGTGGGCCGCCTGTTTGTCTCTCCTGTCTTTGCCCTTTGAGACTGTTGTTGGGACTCGCTTGGGGTGGTTCCTTGGTGTCGTCCTTTTTCCTCCGGGCTGGTTCGATGGCTGTTTGTTCGTTGAGGGTTTACTGCCTTGCATGTTCTGGGATCTTCTTCAGTGGCCAGTGGCTTGGTCTTCCCGGTCCTGTGTTTCTCGCCTGTGGATGGCCCCCAGGTTTGTGGTTGTGGGTGTTGCCCTTGGTGTGGGTTGTTTGGGGCGGTATCTTCCCTGTTGGCCCTGTTTGGCCTTTGGGTTCCCTGGTCTCGGTGGCCTTGGGGGTTTTGCCTCTCTCTGCTCTTGGTGCTGTGCCCTGGTTTGGTTCTGGGTCTGCTGGGAACGCCCCTTGCTTTTCCTTGGGCGGGGTCCTGTTGTTGGCCTCCTTTTGGTGTGGGTTGTGCTTCTGGCCTCTCCCTTGCCTTTGTTGGGAGGTGCCAGGTTTGTGTCCCGGGGACCCCTGAGTTCGGAGTGGTTGCCTCAGTCCTGGCCTGTCCCTGTGTCCCAAATCCTTCTCCGGGTGTGGGCGGTTTGGGCTGTTGTCCGGTATCTACGCTGGTGGTTGGTGCTGGACCGTTCCTGACCTAAGGCCAGGCCTCCTCTGGGGATTTTCTGTGGCGGTGTCCTCTGGGCTCTCTGGTGGATGTGTCTGCCGGTTGGGGGGGTTGCTCTTGGTCGCTGCTCCCTCCCTTCCTGGATTGCTCTTTGTAGGCCTGCACTTGGTTGGTCCTCTGGGTCAGTGCCATGGCTCTTTCGGCAGGCCCTGTCCTCTTTTTTCTGGGCTGGTCTGCTGTTGGCCTCCCCTGGTGTGTTGGGGTTGGTCCTGTGCTTGGGCGTGCTGACCTTTGTCTCCTGCTTTGGTTGGGGCCTGTTGGGTCTCTCCTTGCTCCCCCTCGGCTTTCTGGTGGGGTGGTTATGGGGGTTTTTCGGCGGTGTTGGGTGTCCTTCCCTTGTCTTCTGGCGGTCACTCTCTGTCGTTTCTGCTGTTGGGTCTGTGGCACTGCGTGGTGTTCCTGGACTTGGTGGCTTTCTTGCAGGTTGGGTGCCCTTTCTGGCTTTTTGTGCCCTGTGAGTGCTTTGCTTCTTCTGGGCCACCTTGTGCTGGTTGTTTCAAGGGGCCTGGTTGCTTTGACCCCTCTGGGGGTTTCCTTTGGGCTTGGGTCTCTGTGGTTTGCTTCCTCTTTGGCCTTTGCTGGTGGTCTTGTGTCCCTGTTGGTGTTGCCCTGGCTTTCTTGTCTGTCTGGTCACCTTGGGTCTTCTTCTATGGGTGGCCTCGCCGCTGTCCTTCTGGTGTGGATGGTCTCTGGTGCTTTCTTGTTGGGTTCTCCTCCTCTGTGGTCGGTTCAGGGGTGTTCCCAGTGTGGTTTGTCTGCCCTTTGCTTGGCGGCTCCGTGGTTTGGCTCCTTGTTTTGTTCTTCTTGGTTGTCTTCTGCATGTTTTGGGGGGGTTCGGCCCTGTTGTTTTGTTGGGTGCATTGCGGCTTTTGTGCTCCCGTCTTTGTGTTTTTTCCCGGATTCTCCCGTTTGATTCGCTTGGGGTTCTGCTTTTCAGTGTGGTGCCTTTGGTGTTCTTGGGGGTTCAGAAGGCCGGGTTTATGGCTTTGCTATGCTCCAATTGGTAACGTACTTACCGGTAATCTTCATTACTCCTGGCCCGTTGTCCTGGTCCCATTCCTTACGCCACTCCGTCCCTCCTGGACAGCCAGCCTTCCTGTTGGTGGCTTGGTAGTTTCGGCGGAATGCTGGGTAGGTACTGCTAATGTACTCCCAGTGGGAGAGGGTGGGGTTAGGTGTCCCAGACTTCCCTTGTTTTTCTCTTTCTGTCTTGGCAATGGTCGTCTCCAATTAGCAAGGAATGGGACGAGAACAACGGGAACAGGAGTAATGAAGATTACAGGTAAGTAATATGTCTATCCTTTTACTTGTCAGAAAAGCAACATCAGCTTCTTCTTTCCCTGATTCAAGCTCCCAAGCCAGCTATTTGTTTAAATGACATCACAGGACAATCTAGATTGTTTCTTTATTGGATGCTCAAAGGTTAACTCCATATTGTCCTAAAATGAGCTCTTAGCAAATCTTCTTTATTCATGAATTTGACTTCCAAATGAGCTTCTGTCTCTTTTTTAATTGAGCTCCAAGCTAGCTGTTAATTTTCCTGTGTTCTCAGGTTGGACATTTCGATTGACCAGTTACAGTGATTTCTACGGAATACTACTTTAACTTATGGGTATTCAGACTACTGAACGTCTATTGAGAAAATTTCATTTCATTCCAGTTCCAGTAAATTGAATATAGGTTTCTAAATGTGCCAATGGTTTCAGCTGGTATTTTCAAATAACCAGTAGGATTCGATTTGATTTGATTTGTTTTGTTTTGGTGGGCATATGTGCTTGTGTACAAAAGTAAATGAGCTCAAACTGTAGCAAAAAGAAGCAATGATTAACTGGTTGACTGTTATGTCAACCACCATTGGTATAAGGCCTCTTTCTAACTTTGTTGATGTGAGCTCCCAAACGTGTTTGGAAGGGGTATGGGCCTGAGGATCGTATGTGGGAACCTGCTGGTCACCCCCATGCCCCTCGGTTGCTGTGACTCAACAGACGTTATCCTCACAAACCTAAACCAGTTGGGGGAGTTCTTGTGAGGTGTACTCTCACACTTGCTCAGCTCCCGGGTGGGTCTACAGCAGGTGTGGAGCACTTTGACTATAAAGCCAGCCTTCACAGGCAGAAGAGTGCTTTGTGTTCTAGTGTTCGCACGTGCACTCTTCCACCCTTGGCTCACTCACCTTTCCGCTTCCAGGGCACTGTTACTTCGCGCCCGACATCTCCCGTGGGTCCCTGTGCGTCGATTGCTTTTCCGACTTGCTTGGTGTTCGCCTCTGCTCTCGACTTGCTCTGGCTCTGATTTCGTGCAGACTTGCAACTACTTAAGACAAAGACATTTTAAAGGAATCAGAAGGTTGCATAGTATAATGGCTGTAACTCGCGCTGCGATAATGCCATGATTGTTGCAATATGTTTTTACCTGTACTTATCCGACATGCTTCTGCTGGCTTATGGAGATCCTGTTCTTCCACAGTACTTATCTTCCTGAAATATTTATAAGATAAAGAAAGTTACTGCTCAGTACAATGTTTCTGCCTTATTAGGATACATGTAAATGAATTGACCTAAAACACCCTACACGTTTTTGTTAGTTTCTTTTTGTTTTTTAGTAATTTTGATATATACAAGAAGTAATTATATATTCGCTCCCAAGCTTTGGAATTTCAGCATTTTTTGGACCTTATATTTTTGCCTGTTACAGAAAACTTTTAGGTAGGCTTGTACTCTCATTTATAAATACATATAGTATTATAACCTGTTTTTTGCTCCTCAAACCCTAGATAGTTGGGTAGACTTTTTATGCAAAACTGTGGACTCTTGTTGGATGAATGGGCAGGTGAGGTTCTGTTCTGGCCCTGATGCTCATTTCACAGAAATTCAACCTCAACGGGAAGCACTTACAATTATAAACATAGCAGGTGCCTCAGTTGAAGCTCTATTTCTGTAAAGGATAAATTATCCGAACTTCCTAGGCTTGCCGAAAGCAAAGCAATTGTATGTTCTTGGCAGTTACACAGTGAAAAGCGATCTGAAATCCTTTGTAAAGGTGAATGCATTGTTGATCTATTAGAGGCAATCTGTAGTGGCTGTAGCCAGTGGGTACTTTCTTGGCCTTTTCTGGTGAGAGGAGTCCATGGTTCTCCCATTGGATTCCTAGGAGTATGCACATGTGCAAATCATTTAGAAGCTTCACCCGTTTGGCTTGACCCACCTTAGTAGTATGCAAAGTTTTTTTTGCCTTTTGCCAGAATGATGGACAGCTTAACAAGAGGCCCCCCAGCGCATTTCCCGCCAATTTTGGTGACGTGTTCTTGATACCTAGAAACATGAGGACATCCCCATCAAACAAAGAAGCACTTGTTTCATATAGTTAAGAGGAAGTACCCTTGTTTGGTGGAGATTTACCTCTTTGTAGTCTTATTGACTGCTGTATATAAGGATTTACGTTATCACAGATTTCTGGATGGAGACGTATGAGAAACAATCACATTGCTAAAATACACACAAGGTCTCTGGCGACATTTCCTCGTGGTTCATTACGCAGCTGTAGTATAGAATATGCAGTAGGCATTTACCCAACAAGTTAGCACTTACCAAGTAACAAGTAGAAAGTACTTCAGTTGGGTAGACATTTTGTGCTAAGCTGTGGACTCTCACTGGATAAAGGGGCAGGTGAGGTTCCATTCTTGCGCAGTCACTGACACAGCTAGTTATACACCCATAAAGGCACTCTCACACCCATTCAGCCACTCTCACTTATATTCAGAGACCTAATCAGTCACTCCCACAATAACTCACTGACCCATACAGCCGCTAATTATTAGAAAAAAGGGGACCCCTATATACTTCTCTTTCACTTGCTATACATAGGGAAAAGGTACGTTAGGAACAGTCTATAGCTAAGTGACAGAAACTAGCAACAATTACGTGGTTACATATAATTGATAGTAACCCTCTATCTAATATCATCCATCTGTATAAAGATCAAACATCAATAGATACTTCAAATATAATTTTATTTGTATTTAATGTACGTATTTTATTTATTTATATTTGTATATTTTTTCTTTTCACTATTTTAGAGCGATAGACGGTCACCTGAAGAAGGCTTAAGAGCCGAAACGCGCGTAGTGTCACCTACCGCTTTGCCTTCAACATTTGTACACTCTGATATCTGTTTATTGTCAGTGTTTTTTTAGCACGATTTTAATATATGGTTGAAAAGAAGTTAAAAATATTTCTATATAAAAATTAACAAAATATCTGAAAGCAAAAAAGGAAAAAAAGGATATATTTGTACTGGTTTATATATTTAAAAAAACAATGGATGCGTACATTAAATACAAATAAAATTATATTTGAAGTATCTATTGATGTTTGATCTTTATACAGATGGATGATATTAGATAGAGTGTTACTATCAATTATATGTAACCACGTAATTGTTGCTTGTTTCCATACAACCGCTAACACACCCACTCACTGACTCATACAGCTACTCACATACCCACTCACAGACACATACAGTCACTCAAACACCCATTCACCAACCTATACAGCCACTCACACACCCACTCTCAAAGGTTACAGGTTACAGTTAGGAAATACAAATTCTAAAAACCTTAGAAATTGACACAAAAATCCAAAAGGTTACAGGGTTCATTATAGTTAGAAAATAACATTTAAATAACCAAACAAAACAAAAGAAGCACACCCATATCACCTAGATACATGAAATGTCAAAAAACAATGGTGGACATGAGTTAAATAAATTCCATAGTCTAGTTAGTCTCTACAAGATGAGGATGATACAGTAAAACAAATAATGTATGTGGCATTCAAAATAATCAAATAAGATCATCAGTAGTAATCCCCCCAATCATTTGCATGATGTCAGAAAGCCCCTACTAATGATATAAAATAACTCCTATTGATTGAATTAACCATTGGAATTGAACGGCTATCCTTGGGTCCTGAAATAGTGTAAAGATCTTTAAAACCTCAACAGGGGTTGTAAGCGCTGTATAAAAGCAATTACAACACAACTGTGTCAGGTGTCGCTTCTGGTTTAGTACACAAGACAGTGAACCATGGTGATTTAGTCCCTTTTTCTATAGATGCTATCCTAAAATAAAACCAATAATCAGTGAGCATGCCAAGCTGCCTTAATAACCGTCGCAAACAGTTCTCACACGAGTCTGCCGAACAGAGATCAATGCTTAATAAAATGCCAAACACATAGAACCTAATATAACAAGCTGCTGTGGAGATCATTAGTAACACAGAAGGGCAGGGTCGTGTGGGTGACACAATATATCTGCACTATGAATGGACTTCCAACCCTCCTACAGCTAGTTTTTAAAATATACCACTGACATCTCTCCTCTGAAGTCCAATATCCCAAACCAGAGGCTGTATTCTGGCAGGAGTTGGCTGTTCTGTTTATTATTTTACTCCTGAAGAGCACGGAATCTCCCACCTATGCCAGCGATGGGCGCCATTTTGTCACAATTCCTGAGGTGTTGTACCTGTGCGTCACCTGCTGAGGCTCCGATACTTGACTATTTTATGAAAGGTAAATGGTGTGAAGTGCCCTCTGCTGTTAAGAGCTTCACAGTCCACACCTCCTGGGCCATTTGATACTTCCTCAGGGAGGGGGTTAGAAAATGCCCTTGGAGCCCACACTGCATGAATTGGCTGTGCAACATCATGAGGGTGATGCCACCCTTTACCACTCCAGGTCACCATAACCACCTTCCTGGACTTTGGATTAACCACTCATGTCCACCCACGACGTGTGAGCTGATATAGGAAATTAAAAGCACCCCACAACCCAGAGGCAGAGCTGCAGAATATCTAACACCAAGTGAAAGTATAAGGCACCGCAGACAGAGCGCATACCTGGCAGGGGTGTAGCTATCAGTAGTGCAGCAGTTGCAGTGGCACCAGGGTCAAGGGGTGCTAGGGATCCAATACATCTAAATTATGGCTGTATTTTACTGTCCAGCTAGTGGATGGGATAAATGTACCTTGCTTGTACCAGGGTCCATGGCATCATTGCTACGTCATTTGCTCCTTTCTGCTGGATCTTACAGCCATGATCCAGCACTGTGTGATCCAGGAGATGACCCCCACCCTAGTGCTACGAGGTCCCAGTCAAGGAGACAATGACTACTCCCACCCCCAACCCTCAGGCCGCACAGCTGTGGACCATGGCTGGATGGTCCAGGAGTAGGGGGCTATTTGGAGGAAGGTGTAGCTATCAATAGTGCAGCAAGTACAGTGGCACCAGGTCCATGGGTGTCAGGGACCAATGCACACACATTTTTGGATTTTAGTCGATGGGCGAAGGGTCAATTTCTTGCTTGCATGGGGCCCCATGACTGCTCCACTGGTAACCTACCACCTCTGTGCGGACCGCTCAAAGCACCTTACGCCTACAGACACGGCTGAACAATACCTGACTTGGTGTGACACTGCAAAACACCCAGCCATGGCAGGACTGGCTGGACAGGGCGTTGGGCGTTTCCCTGGGAGTCTGGAAGGGTGGGGGGGGCAGTTTTGTAGCAGTTCAGCAGTTTTAAAAGCACTGGGCTTGTTTGTCTAGTCAATCAATCAGTCAATTTATAAAGCGCGACCACTTACCTGTGAGAGTCTCAAGGCACTAAGTGGATGTGGGGGTTGGGTCTGTGATTCAGGTGATGAGCCAGGTCTTGAGGTCTTTCCTGAATTGCGACGGCGATGCTGTCTGAGGTGCAGACGCAGAGAGTTCCAGGGCTTCACAGCGAGGTAGGAGTAGGATCTTTCTCCTAATAGTTTGCAGGCAGCAATGAAAGTATCAAGATAACTCTGGTGAATAATGTACCTGCTGGAGAGAGATCAAAGTTTTGTCTTGTGGCAGGTTTGACTCATCTAAGGTAGCACGGAAGGTTAATATGAATGCTGCAAAGGGCGCTGATCATAGAACAGTATTTTATGTGCATATATTGGTGGGTTACTGCTTTTGTCACAGAGAGCCTTTTGTTACTGTGCAGCTCATAAATTACAATCGTAATCTAGCACAGTGAGCTATGAAAAGACCTACATGCAAACCATGTGGTACATGTTAGAAAGGTATGTTTTTTCCGAGTCTTGCATTCATTATCCTAATGTTGCTCTAAAGGGTATGTTTGTGTAGAAATAAGTTCTTTGTAGTAAAGCTAAACCCTAACCACTGTGTTACGTTCTGAATCCTAAGCTTGTGCTTCTCCAGACCAAAAACTCTTAAAAAATGCCAACCAGTATGGATGACATGAATTCTACACCTTGTAGTCCCCTTTGTAACTTTTTCTATACACTGATTTACACGTGTTCGATTCATTGTCCCTGCATTCATGTGTGATGTAAAATACTCCCACAACCTACACTGGTATGAGAGGCGCTATAAACCAAACTAAATACAGGGGCTATGGAGAGACGAGGGGTAGCACTGTTGAAGGGTGATAGTGAGGGAATCATTGAAGGGCCACAACAAAGATTGTCATATCCAGGTGCACTGTAAGGTCATCATTTACTATGCTTTACAACCTAATACAATGAGTATATGATGAAATAAAATATGTGTTGTAGAATGTGCCATTTTTGCCCACATTTTCTGGGGGGAAGAAACTCCCCATCCCTCCTCTCTTCCCCCCCACACACACAATCTCCAGGCTCACTCCCTGCACACACTATTCACCGTACAGGGGGCTGGTCTGATAACATTTGCAAGGGCTGCTTTGGGTTCCCTGTCCGGCCCTGCACCCAGCACTAGCAGTCTAGAGATAACCCCGCAGAATGTACTCCGGATAGTACAACACCATGCCCGGCTCTAGGGCAGTGCGACCGGTGCCACCGCACCGAGTGCTTGCTTCCTGGGGGCGCAAAGTTTGCAAGTTTATTATGTTTTGAAAGCACTGCTGCCCGTTCCTTTCCTCCGGCAATTACCAGGCCTCACAAAAATGTCAAGTTAACTCCTGTGATTAATGTTCTTCCTGGAGAGAGATTCGAGTTTTGTATTGTTGATATTTTTACTTATGTGAAGGTAGTGCAGCGGGTTAATATGCCTGCTGCAAAGAACGTGCACTATGTAGATTACAGAGTGCATATAATGTAAATAGATCAGCAGGTTACTGTTTTTAAAAGACACATCCTTTTACTACTTGCAATGTATAACTTAAAGTCCTAATATAGAACAGTGAGGTATTAACTTTCATCATAGACCTGCATACACACTACAAAGTATACATTAGAGCATAGATTAATGTTGCAAAAAGGGTTAATTTGGGTAGAAACCAATTCTTATTGTTAACCCCTTGGCTGTGGGGTGTTTTCCCCCCACTGTGCAGGGGGGGCGCAGCTGTCCTGTTGACGAGCTCGGCTCGTCATGAGGCACAGCGGAGCTGCCCTCGTGACGAGCTGAGCTCGTCACACCACACCCGTTTTTAGAACGTTCAGCACAGCGGGGAAATTATCCCCGTGTGCGAACGTTCCAACGGCTGTGATGAGCTGAGCTCGTCATGAGGGCAGCTCAACCGTCCCTCATGACGAGCTGAGCACGTCAACAGCACACAAGGGGTTAAAGAAAACTCCCAACTATACTGTTTCTTTTTCGACTCTGAGTTTGTGCTTCTCCACAACAAGCACTCCTAAACTACACATCCAATCAGTATGGATGACGTTACTCCTACCCTTTTAATCCTTTGGCTTATGTACATTTCCTAAAAAGCTGATTTACACAAGTATGTTTGATTGTCTCTGTGTAATGTGTGTGTGATGCAAAGTGCTCTGGCATCCTTTACTGGAATGAGTGACGCGAAATAACTAATTCAATGCATCTGAGAGAGTGGTTATGGAGACTTGGGGCCATATGTATCAAGATACCCATTAGCGATTCTCAAATAGCGATTTTTAAGAAATCGCTATTTGAGAATCGCAAATGGGTATGTATGTACAAATTCACATTTTTTTGCGATTCTTTAAAATTCCTTAATTGCGATTAGCAAATTGTGAATCGCAATTAAGGAATACTTTCCCATTCATTTCTATGGGCCAGGAGGCCCATAGGAATGAATGGGAAGTTATTCTCAATTTGCAATTCGCAATTTGCTAATCGCAAATTGAGAATAATTTCAAGGGTGCAGGGGTGTCCAAAGGACACCCTGTTGCACCCCTGAAATATGCATGGGTGCACATGTGGCGCACATACATGCCCTAAGGGCATGTGTGTGCATCACATGGTACTTTGAAAAATGCAAACATGCGCATTTTTCAAGGAATTCGCAACTTACCAGTGGTAATTTGCGATTCCTTAAGGGCATTGTGCTAATTTTTTTTGCTACATACATTGCATTTAAGGAATCGCAAAATTTGCGAATCCTTAAATGCAATTGCAAAATAAGGAATCGTAAATTTTGCGATTCCTTATTTTGCACCAGTTTTGCTTCATACATTCCATTTAGCAAATTCGCATTCGCAAAGGCCATTTGCGGTTGCGAATTTGCATGATACATATGGCCCTTGGTCACTGTTAAAGGGTGCTAGTGAGAGAATCCGTGGTGGAGGTGGTCATTGGGGGCGGGACCTAACATTGTCTTGCACTGGGCGCCACCAGCGCTAAAGTCGGCCCTGTACAGCACTGCAGTAAGGGCACGGAGAGCAGGCCCCGCTGAAGGATCGAGGGAGTAACGAGGAGAGACAGGCCCTCTCTGGGGCTGCTCGTCGACACTCTCCCCGCAGCGTTCCTCTCAAACAAACAGGGAGCAGGAAGAATGGAGCCCTCAGAAGTGATGGACACGGGCGAGGCTGAGACGGGTTTAATGATGTGTGCTCACAGATCAGATTGGAAAAATGACAGCGAGAGGCCGCTGCTCCTGACGCGAATAAATTGTTCTGCGCCGTAAAAAGCGCCCGTCCCGGCATTAATACCGGCCCAAATACACAGGTCGGGGTTAAGTCATTTTCTCCGGCAACTTAAGCGAATAATGAAGATGGCGCCGCGCAGTGGCGGGGCCGGGGCGGCCGCCCCTCGCCGGCACTTTGTCTTCATTTATTACGCCAGGTCTTATGATGCGGGCGGGAAGGCTCCGGTGGGGAGAGATGGCTTCATTTATGGGAGGTAATGGAAGTGCAGGCGGCGCGGGGAGGGCGCGGGGCGCCAATTTCCAGGCTGCCACGCGGAGCAGTGATTTGCGAACTTGCGAGGAGAGGTGAGTACCGGGGGTGGGTATAAAACACCGCTGGAGTGCGAGCTGGGACAGGATCGGGTAAACCTTGGCTAGGAAAGCTATTGTTCACGGGGTCACTTTGTGTCTCCAGGAATGCAGGGACGTATTAAGAGTCTCCTAAAGGCCGGGAGCAGCGGAAGTGACATCACGCATTCTGGTTCATTTGACCCCTGAGGCAACATGGCGTCCATTTCACGCCCCTATCATGACCCCAGCCCTGCTTCCTAATAGCTGCTCTGTGGCTAGGTTATTGCCAAGGACTGAAAGTATTTAAGGGCTCTGCAAGCCTTGTTTACAGTTTCTTTCTACCACAGCCCGTATAATCCTGGACACCAGGGATAGCAGGGGTAATGCTAGGTATGCCAAAGGGCAAGCCAGTGGTAGCAGCAGTTAACCTTAGCTATGTTCTTGACAGAGCACTTCTAGCCAGGAGGGACTCGCACATGCCAACCTCTTCCATAGCACGCACTTTATACCGTCAATGTCTATTTGTTTATTATTTCACAATAAGCAGCAGTTATATGTGTGCTGGCATCGCTCTCTCACTGGTTTCTCGTTTTCCTAGCGCCGGGAACTCCTATGAGTAGCCGCGCGCTTTACAAGTGCCCAATAACATTAACATTAACATTCAGTGTCACTCATTTAATGGACCTCTGAAAGATGGAGGGCTGAGCCAACCCCGCCAGGAATTAATCCTGTTTGCTGGTGCTCCTTGATTGTTCACCGGTGTTTGCTGCTATAGTGTATGAGGCCCCCCTCACACATCTCTATGCTTTCAGTGGCCTTGGGTGGCACAGTACCGGATCAGTTCCTCTCCTTTTTGTCTGGACAGAATGATTTTTCCATGTCACGACCCTCAGAACCTCATCTCCCTTCACAATCTATTGGAGATACCGCAGGGCTTGATTTTATCACCCATATTGATAACTGTGTGGATTCTGCTAAATTCAGGGCCATCTCTATCCACCAGTACTAGGGCACCTCCTTGCTCTATCTCAAGGCGACTTCTTTGGCAGAAACCGACCGTCTGCAGGACTATCATGGTGTATCACGGTCTGGATGCCGGGGTGTGCATGTTCTTCACTCCATCGCATTGCCCTTCTTCTACTCAATCCTTGCTTTCTGTTTTCACTGGATATGGTGGGTTATAATTAGGGCTCCTGGTTTTATGGTATTTATTTTTTTGACATTGCTGTCTGTATTTTTCCATTTTTATTTTTTGTTGATTGTATCTGTATTTATTCATATTTATTTTGCGCTTAGAGTAAAAAATGATGCAGTAATTGGTATATTTCCACATTCATTTAATCGACAATTGTTTATTCACATTTAAAAGGTCCAATGGATTTGAGTTGTTTACAGCCCAATACATTCATTGGAAACCATTTGCATTGTAGAACACGGTAGACAGCTGCACTGCTGCTGTTATTTCAGCTTCATTAGAAAACCTTTTACATTTTTTAGCTTCCCTGCCTCTCAATCTGCACAGGTATTGACCTAGCACACATGATTGACAGTAGTGAGTATCGCCCAAAAGAAAACCTATTTTCCTTTTTTATCTGTATTTAAAAATAAATACAGACCGGAAAATAGATGGTTTTCAGTCTGTATTTATCTGTAAAAAAAAGTAAAAACTGAAAACTGGTAGTGTTAGTTATAATAAAAAACTAATTGAGGACTCCATTGGTACTCCCAATTATTAGCAAGTGTTGTTTCGCTCCCATTTGCAGCTTTGCTTGCAGTCCTTTGAGTGCCACCTCATCCTTCCTAAACAGCTGTCAATCAAGTGCCTGACCTTGACATGGAACTGAGCCTGTTCTGGTTGCCGCATGTAGCGTCTTCACAGTCAAACTCGTCCTCCTTGACTTGTCAGTTGTCTTCAGCTCTTACACCTGACACCCTCGCTAATGGGTTAACAGTGGTGGACGTCACATGCTCAAATACTTCCTCTAGAGAAGGGCCACTGGAATTATACTGCGGGAGGTGACCAAATTATGCAAGAGTGTTACCTAAATTATATGGCAAGAAAAGGCAAATTATGCAGTATAATGCAGAATCTTTACAATCTCATTATTTTGGAATTTAACATTATCTAGCTAAAGTTTTAAACTCATTAGTACCACTTGGCATCCAAATACAGACATAAGTGAAAGAAAGGTGACCAGTCAATCTTTGCGATAGGACTTCAACTGCGTGGCAAGACACGTTGCCATGCTTTTCGTAGCTTCTGATCCATGTGAGCTAGAATTTGTTTTTGTTGCTGAAATCTGCAGATTATGCAGCAGATGGCAAGTCCAAAATTATGCGGAAAAAGCAGCAGCCGTAAATCCACATAATTCCAATGGCCCTGCTATTATACAGTGAATCAAACTTGGTAAATTTACTACAAGCACCAGTTTTGTTACCTGCAGTGTCCTACATGTCTGCCTTGCACCATCCCAAAGAGCACTGCATGTTGATTTCACTTTGATCCGCTATTGGTTGCCGGTACTTGTAGTTGTGTACCAGCTCATTAGGTCAGTGAGAAGTGTGTGTCAGACCCCACCTCTGACCACCATCTATAAACAGGCAGAATACAGAGGTGCTCAGACTAGTATCTCTCTCTCTCTTCCTCTCTAACTCCCTGCCCCTTCTCCTGCAATGCCTTTGTTAGCCGCAAGTGTAAAAGTTTCCTTCGGTGTGGTTACACCACAATTCCATTGTAAAACTGCCACTTTATTTGCAAAACCCTAACTAAGAAGAATCATCAACAGCCCCACCTGACTGGCTATCATGAAGGTTGCTCATACAAGTTGTGTGTATATATGTAAGGTTCAGTGCGTGTTACTTCCTGTTATTAGAACCATCACTTGTTTTTTGACAACGGGCGTTTTGGTGCCTTTAAGCAACAGCTTCACACACATTGACCTGCCAGAGCCCGGGTAGCAGACCAGCATATGAGCAGGCGTCTCCCCGGCACCTCTCTGCATTGCCATGCAGGGATCCCTGTGAGAGCAGCAGCATGTGGGGCGAGTGTGATGAGGGTCCCCTGAGACTCCCATATCTCCCAGATATTCAAGTCCCCTGAAGAGCTGTGGCCCGTCTAAAGGCGTGCCCCCATCCCTTACTCGCAGGGGCTGCAAGGGCCTGCGTTACCCCCCTGGTGGGCAGACTTACCTGCAGAGGTATTTCTTGTAAGAGAAACTGCCTGGACAGTATCAAGACTAAAAAAACGCTTCAGAGTCACAACCACCCAGTCCAAAGGCAACAGCGCTAGTCCCTTTAAAAACCCTCCCCTTTGCTCATGATTGCCCGTGACCACCTTGCATGGGATAACACCGAGAAAGAACTTCAGGACCTTGGCCAGAGACTGCGCTGTCCCTGGTGCTGATACCTCTCTACACTAACATTGCCTCATAGATTAACATTGCCAACATTCGCCCTCTTGTTTCCAGTGTCATAGAGTAAGTGAAGTATCACCTTTTCTGAGGTCATTCGTATTATTAAGCATGAATTATTCCTGACTCTGCGTATCAATAACACATGGGAGCCTGAAATCCCAATATGAAAATAGAATCTCTTTGCCTTTGTCTACACATTCTGAGCACCCACACGTTCTAAATCTGGCTTACATTAAACTGATAGTAATTTTCTTGCAAACGTATATTACAGTCTGCTTTTTGTGTGCTGATTTTAATATTAAAGTCCTTTTTAGGTCTCGCGCCTGCGATGCATATGGCGTAGCCATATGCATCGCGCAGGCGCGATACTATAGTTGCGGAGTCTGCTTCCCAGGAGACAGGAGATGTCACGCGCACGCTCTGGAAAGCGATCGGCGCCGGCCGCGCGCGCGCGTTCCCAATCTCCTGTCTCTCTGGGAAGCACACAAGCAAGCCCAGCAAGCCCCGCCAAGGCACCACGAGCACGTCCCACGTGGGCGCCTACCACGAGGACAACGGCAGCAGGGTAATGCTTTTTTATTTTTAACATTTTATTTTGTACTGGAATAAATGTCAGTATGGTTTTCTATTGGGCTACTGAGGTACAAAACATGTTCGCTGATGAGCTGGTTATCTCGATGGGCAGACCGAAAGGGTTCAAAAGCACCAACTCCTCTCCTATGCACGCGTGTTTTGAGCCTGATTTAAAGGGGCTCATGTCCAATTCTTACAGGCGGGGGAATTAGCTCATATGGTAGCCTTTTCACTTAGCATGCGAGAGATAGCAGGTACGATACCCGCATTCTTCAAAATACATTTTGGAACATTTCAAGTCAAATGATAGATTATTTGAATTCTCGTAGGTGTACAGTGGGGTGCGTGGCACAAGAGCGAACAAAATGAGGAAATACGCTCAAAAGCCTGAAATATTTGATAGCGCTGCAGCGAGAGAGAACTTTTCACAGCAGTTTAAGTCGAACTTTTTCAGCAATAGGATTTTACTTCTACAACCACGACCCTGCCTCTTCTATTCCCTTTCATAGTTCACACTCCATTCGCAAAACGAACTGAAACCAATTCCAAAATGAAAGGAGAAGAGCGCTGGTGAAAATCGGTGCTAATTCTCGTCAACGGGAGCCTGCAGCACACTCTGTGTGCCACGTGCTAAGGCAGAAGCCTTGTTTTTGGGAGTGTACTGCCCTCAAGATCTGTCGTATACATTTGTATGTCTTTCTTCTGGGATGGGCACATACATATTTTGACTCCCCCCCCCCTCTCCTTTTTAAAAGATTAACCCAAAAACGTGATAGAAATTATGTGAATATGAAAAAAAGACTATACTACTTTTTTCACAGATTTGTTAAAAATTATTCTCACCAAAACATGAGTTACAATTAGGCAATATGAAGCGGGCTGTTTGAAGGTTTGCCACCTGGAGGGAACTTTACCCCTCCAGTCCTAGTCCTAGTCCAAGTTAGGAAAACGTTTAAAAAAAGCATTTACAATACAATAGATCTTGCATTACGAGAGTTTAAGCTATTGGCATTGTAAATGACAATACCTTTTATTTATGTTTTAAAAACGAAAACAAAAATAAAAGGCATTGTCATTTGCAATGTCAATGGCTCAAACTTGCGTAAATGCGAGACCTATTGCATTGCAAATGCTTGTTTAAACTTGTCTGCAACCATACTACTTCTTTTAAACGAAAGAAAAATATGTCAGAGTCTTAAGTGGTTTGCAGGAAGAATGATGGTGTACATCTTAAGGACATTGCAAGTCACCTTGGAGTGCCTTGATTTTATATAAGGACTCAACCTCGTTCCTCTACATGGGTATGGAACCCCTCGTTGGCTTGTAATATTCTTAAATTTTATGGTAGAGTGTACTTTATCCTGTATATACACTGGGCCAGATTTGTTAACCTTTCACGCAACGCAGTGTATCAAGGCAACTTGCTGACTGCATTGCGTGAAAGGGAGAGAGCAGAAATGTGCCATATCTACTAAGATATGGTGCACTTCTGCTCTCTCATAGCGCTGGCATACTTCAGGCAGCCTAGCGCCAACACAAGCACAACTACACCACTGTGTAAGGGTGCCTGTTTCACGGGGAGAATTGTTTTTGTGCAAGAAGGTATATCTTCCTGCACAAAAACAATCTCTCGAGGCATTTTCCTCTTTTTATGTGTGCTACAAATTGCAGCCCACATAGAAAGGGGAAATAACGGGGATAAAAAAAAGATTTTCTCCTCGTTACACCATCCTCAGGGAGCCGTAGTGATTTCACTCAGTCCCAGATTTATAATCCTTTGTAAATCTGGGATTGGGTGAAATCCATGGGTGGATGCATGGGAACGCCCATGTTTCCCATGGAACGCCTCCCAGGATGAAATGTAGCGCAATGAAGCACAAGCCGCTGCATTGCATGTGTTGTTTTTTCACATAACCATGCAAGGTAGTGCAAATCGCCCTTTGCGTGGCTTTGTAAATATTTACTAGGATTTTGCGTCATGGATGTGCCACAAAAATAGAGCAACCATAATGCATAAATATGACCCACTGTCTCAGGCACCAATCCAGGAACCATCTTCTGCAGAGTTTGCTTCGTGATAGTTCACCATCACTACCTGAGGTGAGTCAAACGTTTGCTCAGCTTCTCTTTTCCTAACATCCAGCATCCATACTCGTCGTGATAGCATGCAGTACCACCTCGGGGATTAGTGAATATTCACTGTTCCTTAATAAATTGTGGAAAGGTGAGCAACAGGCAGTGGGTGGGCCAGACTGGAAGGTGGAAGGGTTAGAATCTGTGAATCCTTGTCTCACTGGAGACAATGCACCGATGCGACTGATGAGGATGCTGCTGAGCAAGGCTTGGACTGACCTTACCTGCTCACCAGGAGTGGGTCCTTGCACTGTCCATCACTTGACCTCTGGTGAATCTAGTTCTAGATTCTAATCTTGGATGATGAATGTATTTACATCCAAATTGGAAATTTCGAAAACATTATATACGTCTGCAGTTTCCTTCCTTTTTTGTTCTCTCTCTCTCTCTCTCTCTCTCCCTCTCTCTTTGTTTACAAAGGATTTCCTCCTAAAATCCCCTTACCTTCCTTACTATTATTTTTAGCTTTTTTTCTGTAAAAAAACACATTTGTGCATTCTCACACAGTATCTTTTAATTAACTGTCTCTGTTTCTTTCACTATTTCCTTCCACTCATTCTCCACTCCATAAGCCTACAAGGATGGGGAAACATGTATTTGTCATGTTCCTGTTGCTATACGGTGCCTTGAAAGCATTGAAAAAGAAAAAATATATTGTTCAATTTGTTTGTGGACCAGGCCCATGGATTCCCTTGATTCAGTGTCAGGCTCTCTGCATTAATCATAAGATATTTCAGAATTCGGTCCTAGGTTTTCTCATTTAATGCTTCCATCCCTTCAGTCATAAAAGGCTAACTGGTATGGATCCCGTGTGTAGGGATTCCACACTTGGAGTAGACCATCTCAATCAAAGGCACGAGAGCCTGGAATGTTCCAATAAATGTTCCGTGTCTTGGAGGAACATTCCCAGCCTTGTATGCCTCCTGGACTGCTCGTGTTCTCCAGTCGCCCCAGCACTGGGCTGCCTCATTGAGAAACAGAGCCCTCAAGGGGCAACCACTGGTCAACTGAAACGCTAAATTTCCTACCAATTACACTACCAAGAGGATGCACTCAGTGCTCAGCTTTACCTGCCCTCCCCACAACCTTTCCTGTACTTTTTGAATTGCAGAATTGTAAACAAAACCTCAGACCCTTAAAGGGAAGGCAAACTCCTCCATAACATAAAACATGTATTTGTAAAGCACACGTTCACCCCTGATGGGACATCTTGGCGCTGAATAACAGATGCTTATTGTTACCCAACTCAATGGTACTCATTTTATCGACCTCAGATGGCTGAAAGGCTGAGTGGACCCACCAAGATTTGAACCTGTGACCATGAGGTCGAACACAGGCCCCTGCAGTGGATGCATTAGTCCACTGAGCCACCAGGCTTGATCTATACATAATCTATTTCCATTCTTCTAGTTAAAATCGTGCAGTTAGAGCAAGGCATGGGTCCTAGGTGAAGCAAGGCCCTGTGAACTTCCCCAGGGTTGCATGGTGCAGTCCAGATGGCATCATCTGTCATTGGTCAGTTTTGCCATGGACCAGATTCGTCAGCGAAAGTGCGCCATTTTAGGTCAGCAAGAAACCGGAAGCTAACCTAAGGCCTCAGACTCTGACATTTGAATACGAGATAGCCCCTCTCCCCCCGGTGTAATGGCGCCAGCTGAGCTCCCAGTGCTCTCTCTCAAAGAGGCGAGCGCAGCTGGGACTCTGACAGCCGTGGCTGCAGTCGTGCGGGCCCTGGGGGCACCTGTCACTCCCGGCACCAGGCACACACTGATTGACTTGTCAGATCCGGAGCCTGACTCTATCATGCCTGCCCTCCCTGCTCCAATTCACCTGCCAGATTAAAGGTGACAGGCAACACTGCTTTCCATCAGTGGGGATCAGACACAGCGCTGCTCTTCATGTACTGGCTCCCCTGAGCTCTCTGGTGAGGTGAGGCGAGGGGAAGGGGGGCCACAGTATCACAGCAAAGGCCTTCGGCGCACCCACGCGTACACCAAACGCACCACAAGGATCTGTAGTGGTAAAATCGAACGGATTTTACTTTCACAACATCATCCATAATTCGGCTCCTGACCTTGAGCCCCCGGAGCTTGACGGGTGCCATCATCCAAAGGCGGGGTTCCCAAACGAATGCACCTAGCGCCAATGAGCTCTTCAAGGCGCCTTTGTGCAGTGCATTATGAACATTTCCGATGATTATTTTATTTTACAATCCACATAAGGCCTCTTGCAGCCCTCTTCAAAAGAACTTCACCCTAGAATCAAGCCCCGAGCACTAATCATCTCCAGATGTCATTTGCTTAATTAATAAGCACAATATTAAAAAATATCATAATTTGAAGGCACTGTCCCAGCTAACATGACTTCATCGGCCGCGCACAGCTACTGCTCAGCGATGATCAACAACCACAGCTGTATTTTGCCTTATTTGGATACTGTTAACATGTCCATTGGTCCGAAGATATGAAGCAGTCACAAGAATATCGAAAGTAAAAGAAATGGAGAAAAAGATCTCCTATACGTTCAAAAGATGCATCCACTTCAGAGTGTGCCCACCAGACAGCCCCGCCGCCTTTACACCAGACCAAAACACAAGCAGAAGCTGTGATTATGCACACTGTATAGGGAAACTCCCGCTTTCTGCTTCAAATATGCCAAACAAACACGCCCATTAAAAAATTGGAACACAAGGGGCAGTGGCACTTAAACGTGGTTTGATGATGCAGGTAGGGAAAAAAGTAAAACACTAAAGTGCACTGTATGATGAGAAAAAAATAAAGGCGAAATGAGTTTTCTTTGCTCGTGAAATGGCCTCAAATCACTCTTCCTTTTAGAAGGCATGATGGTAGCAGAGTTTTGGTGGAATTGCCTTCCATCGATTAGTGGAGTTGATTGATTTAGACCTCAACAGAGATCAACAATTATAAACATTTAAAACATTGTGACCTGTAAATTAATTTCCGCACATCATGGCCAGTGATAGTTCAAAAAGTTTCAAGAATGTACTAAAAACTGTAAAAATATTGTGGCATCCATACTCATTCGACTGAGACAATATTAGAGCAATCAATTCATCAACTTTTGTTAAATTAAATTTAAGATACCAGGGAATTAAATAACGGCTACGAGATATTGTAACCGCAGGCCATACAAACAGAGCATGTTCTAAATCCATTGAACAGATCATAGAGGCTAGAGTCATTTTTCAAAATAAAACAATGGCTTTTGTGTGCATTTAGTGGCAGAATGCCCGACCTAAGTGCAAGTATAACCCATCTACCTCCATGGTCTAGATACATGAGCGATACTGATGCATGTTCTCTATTTTATCTAAAAAAAAAAAAGATGTATACTGCTTCAATTTCTTGCAGTGATTACTGTCATCAATATAATTGAATCTGGTGATAGCGTTTTACATTTTTTTAAATGCCTGATTTGTCCAAGAGTACATAACTGTAAGCATTCTATTTTACAATCCAATTTTTCTAAAACAAACTTAAGGTTTCTGAAAAAAGTAGAGTTTTTCTTGAGTACTGCAAATGTTTTGTGCTTTAATACATCCCAAAGAGTGCCTTCCGATGCATGCAGCAGACTGTAGGCCAATGTACTATATTTGACACTGCAATAGCAAAATAACTAGTAAGGGCAAGTTCCAAATCCTACATGTGGACTGGTTTTGCTTGGCCAACTGTTGTAAATTTATTCAGGACCATCCCTTCATATAGATGTAAAGGTGTCCATCTGCCATTTGGGATATACTCAAGTGCATATGTGAGAGCCTGAGGAATTTTTACTCTATACATTTCTAACACATGATTAAAATTTCTCCTTCCAGAAGGTGTATACGATGTATTTAAAACTCTAGCGTGTGCAAAAGCCTTATTTCTAAATGAGAGAGATGTAGTTTACTATCTAAGTTTTGGGAAAAGACTCTACCAAGATATGTGTAAGAGTTTAACATTTCTACAGTGTTTTATCTCCTAGCATCCAGGAATTTTCAACTCAAGAAGTTTCCTCTATAAGATTGGATTGCCTTCAAATTCCCATGAAAGAGCCATTCATTTTCTAAAACTTTTTTAGAATCAACGTTTGTTTGTCATCCTTTTAACTACAAATATGTGGCTTACCTGGCCTGTGGGTTGAGAGATGGACCCTTCATTGTTGCTGAGAGTGCAATACCCTATATTGTAGACCTCCTCTGTGCTGGAACTTACATTCAAGGAGGAGAAAGAGGTCATACGTCATTGACCATTAAAGAGCTTGTCACTGGAGAAACCACTTTCACTTGGTGAAGAAAGGCTCCCGTAGCTGGGTCCATTGATCCCTTCCTTTTTTAGAATGATTAGCAGGAGGGAACAAAACAGTGCACCCTGAATGTATTTTGCATCCTTTATTATCTTTGGGTCAATCATGTCTATGTGGAATTGCATCCCCCTAGGACTAACATGTCACATCTGTAGGTGCTAGAGGACATTGAACACCATGCCCTGGCCTTTCGTTCTACAACTCACTGGTATCACGTGTATTAGTCCAGTTGCATCAAATGAAGCAAACATAGACTAAAACTCCATGGTTGCTGATTTGGTAAACAAAACCAAAATGTTGAGAAATGTAATTAAACAGTATGCTGCTATGTTTTACAAATTACGGGTACTGGGTTTAATCTTCCACAGCAGTGGTTCTTACCCTTTTGACTTCAGTGGGCCAGACTTACTCATTACTTGAATTCGGGTACCCCCGCTCAATAAATACTGGAATCTGGGGAGCCTGGGCCTAAATAATTTTTGATGATTTGAATTGCAAAATAATACACCAAATTATGGTATGCCGCATTTATCAAACAAATGCACATTTTTTTTAAAATTTAATTCACAAACAAATACAACAGAATACATATTTTATTTTTTATTTTTTTGTAATTTTTTATTATATAGAACAAAAGGAAACAACACATCAAACATACAATCAAGGCAATACAGTAATAATAAAGCCATTTGGTCTGCGCTCAAGGAGGACGGGAGATACATAATCACAGGAGAAAAGATTCTTTGAATACAGATGAGGGGAGGGGGCCAAAGGTAGAATTGCAAATGTACAGCACAATATACCACAGCTAGAAGGAATGTAGGTCAGGGCGACTGGGGAGGACTAGGAATAGCAGTGAGTGGAGGCGTACAGATATCTCCACGGTATGAGTTCCACGGGTTCCAAATCTTCCCCCATTTTTGGGGCCTGCCTCTTGCCATATACACTGTCTTCTCTCTGAACATGCACCAATTCCAGACTCTCCTTCCAAGCAGTCACTGTAGGCGGCCTCGGGGACCCCCATAACTGTGCAATGTCCCTCTTAGCAACCATATTGGCCAGAGTCACCCACCGAAGCTGCGACACGTCATAATCATTCGGACCCCACACATTCAATAAACATTGTCGGGCTTCCGGCAGCATCACAACACCCGTTACTTCATCCATCACCTCATGTATACGTTTCCAAAATCGCACCACCTCAGGGCATTAGCATATGATATGGAGATAGGTGCCAAGGAGACCACACCCACGCCTACACATGCCATCCGTGGAATAGCCCATATGGATTAGACGGGGACCGGTGACATAGATTCTGTGGAGGATCTTGAGTTGGACCAGACGGAGGCGGGCCGGAATCGCCACCTCCCTGGGAGAGGAGATCGCGGACTGCCAGTCCTCATCATCCAGTTCAATACCATCAGCAATCCAGGCTTCATGAAGGCGATCGAGCAGACTCGATCGGTCATTAATCATTTTCTTATAGAACAGCGAGATAGTACTGTCTGGCACATAACCGTCTAGTATACGATCTTCGAGGGGGGAGGAATCCGGAATATCACTACCCACTGGCAACACAGAGTTCAGAGCATGGCGCACCTGGACATAACAAAATTTTTCCCTGTCACTCAGCTTGTACTCTGTTTGCAGATCCGAGAAGGTCTTCACCCCTCCTTTAACCCAGAGATCACGCACTTTACTAATACCGATCGTGTCCCATTTATCAAATCCCTTCGTCTTCCATAGGCCACCCAACTTCGCAGAGGCATAGAGCGGAGTTGCACCAGTTAATTTATCACTCCAGCCCATAGCCGCCGTTGCGCTATGCCATACCCGCACGGCTATAGCGGTAGGTCCCGAGAGTAGTGAACGGGAGGGTCCCGAATAAAGCGCCCTGTAGTAATCACCACCCAGCAGCAGCCACTTATCCATTTCAAATGCTGGATTCAACGCCGGGCCATACATCCCGTGGTTGATGGCAGCAAGGTGGGAGGCCCAATAATACAGACGAATATCCGGGAGCGCTATACCGCCATCATACCAGGGAAGTGTCAATTTTGGAAGAGCAATGCGTGAACGTCCGTCCTATATTAATTGCCTCTGCAACGATTCTACTTCTCGAAAATATGTTGACGGGATGACATCAAAACTATTCTGAAGTGCGTATAGGAACAGCGGTAAGGACATCATTTCAAAAAGGGCCGCACGCCCCAGGGGAGATAGCGGTAATTTACGCCAATGCGCTACATCGGAGCGCAACCTCTGGAGTGGGGGGAGTAAATTACGTTCATAGCGAACCGCCGGATCCAATGAGATAAACACACCCAAGTACTTAAAGCCAGACTGCGACAACTGGATGGGACAGCCCCGCGGCAAACGAGGGACATCCCCCGCAAGTACATAAACGTAGGATTTTGACCAATTAATGATAAGGCCCTAGTTCTTCCCGAAGGAGTTAAGTACGTCAAGCAATACGTTGAGTGATTTTTGGGGAGATGTAAGGTATAATAAAATATCATCCGCGTATAAGGAAATGCGATCTTCGAATTCCGGCGTCCAGCGTATACCTTTCATCGAAGGTTCCTACCGTAGCCAAGCGGCAAGTGGCTCCAACGCCAAAGCAAAGAGGAGCGGGGACAACGGACAACCCTGCCGCGTGCCCCTCCCAAGAGTAAAAGGCACGGAGACACGGCCATTAACCACCACCTGTGCCAGTGGCGTTTCATACAGGAGTTTGACCCAACCAATAAAACCAGCGCCGAATCCAAATTTGGCGAGTACCGCCCAAAGATAAGACCATTCGATTGTATCAAAGGCCATCGTGGCGTTCAAGGACGCCAAGATGGCCGGTTCACGCAGCGTCGGGGCTCTCGCGAGAACACCATGCAAACGTCGCAGATTTAATGCCGTGTTACGGTGCGGGATAAAACCCGATTGATCCGGATGAATCAGGTCGCTAATAACCGCAATCAAACGATTAGCAAGCAGTTTGGCGAGGATCTTGGGCTCCGCATTTAAGAGCGAAATAGGTCTATAAGACGAGCAGCGATCCCGTGGTTTACCCTCCTTATGGATCACCACAATAGTTGCAAGACGCTGATCTCTGGGGAGGGAGCCACTGTTTCATGCAGCCAAAAACATATCACGGAGATAGGGAGCAAGAGTATCAGGGCGTAATTTATACAGTTCAACAGGAAGGCCATTGGGACCCAGAGCCTTGCCGGAACGAATGGAGCGTAGCGCGAGAGCCACCTCATCCACCAAGGGCGTGGCATCCAAACAGTCACGATCCGATTCCGACAAACATGGAAGTGTTATATCTCGAAGCAACAACTGCGAATCCTCCTCGGGCCTGTCGGACACCGAGGTATAGACCTCTCGAAAATAATCAGCAAAGCATTCAACAATTTCAACAGGGTCCGTTACACGCACACCACCACATGTCTCAATCACCGGAACCACTCGACTCGCTCTCTCCCTTCTGTCCAGCCAGGCAATCAATTTTCCTGCTTTATCACCCACATCATATAGCCGTCCCTGCTGTTCCCTACTCATCGTCTTTGCCGCATCAGCAACCAAAGTTTTATATTCTAATTGTTTAAGGTGGAGGACATGTAATGTTTCTCGAGACACCCCCCGTTCCAATGCAGTCTCCAGGTCTGTGATTTCAGTCTCGAGCTGAACAATTGCCTCATTCTTACATTTCTTAGCACACCCCACCAAAGACAATGCCTGTCCCATGATCACAGTCTTAAAAGCTTCCCATAACGAAACAGGCGAGGATACAGAACCAGCATTCTCAGTAAAATACAGATCAAATGATTTAATCAATTCAGTGCGAGTCTTAGGGTTAAGAAGATACCAGGGGTTAATCGGGGCTACCCTCCCTTCGGCGCCGATGCTAAGATTAAAATGAAACCAAATAGGGGAATGGTCTGATATACCCCGGGCCAAGTGTCTAATCTCTCCAATCGAGGGGGACAGGGCAGCCGGTATCAGGATATAATCCAATCTAGAAAGACTACCATGAGCTCCCGAATGGAAAGTAAACTGTGTTTGCTCTGGATGCATTAGTCTCCAACAATCTACAAGTCCCAATGTTTCCAGGAAGTCACCCAACCAGGCTTGCGCAGCAGGAAGATCTCGGGGCGGATATCGGTCTATTCTGCCAGAAATTACGGAGTTAAAATCACCACCCAATATCAAAACACCCTCCGGGAGACTCAGAACCATCCGCCCCAAGTCCGTAAATGTCGTGGATTGTAAGCCCGGGGGGACATACACCGACACCAAAGAAATTGGTTTTCCCTCCCACCGCCCAACAAGTGCAACATATCGACCCCTGGCATCAATGATCACATCGTCAATCTCGAGGGGGAGGGAAACCCTAAGCAAAATACCCACTCCTCTAGAACTAGATGTAAATCCGGAATGGGCGGCAAGACGATAACCCCGTCTATTAAGAGCGTGACAAGTATTTCCTATTAAGTGAGTCTCTTGTAGCAAAAAGACATCAGGCGAAAGGCGCCGCAACAGCTGCATAACCACCCCTCTCTTTATCCGATCACCCAACCCATTCACATTCCAGCATAATACCCTCAACCCTCTGCCCCCATCTAGAACCACAATGAACTCCCATCGCAAAACGAGCATCACACCAATGTCAAAGATAATGAAAATACCTTGCCTTGAAAAAGAAAAGACAAACAATCCCAAAACATGTCCCTCCCTCCCCCCAAGGTTCCCAACACAACTCCCCCCCACCCTGGCCCCCTGCACCGACTCAAAAGCCACCCCAATTTGCAGTGTGCCTGTCGCCCCAACACTTACAAACAAAAAACTAATCTACACAAAGAAAACCCCAGAGGAGGAAAGGGTCCCGCCAGCCCCGCTACCCCCCAAAATACGAATGGAATGATCAAAGAAGTCAGTGAGCCTCAGCTGGTCACGTGGAATAGTGTTCCGGACACAGGCACTATAATCATTCTTTGTCCATCAGTCCCCCCTCAGCACCACCAGCATGGTCCTGGCCAGCACGGCGAGCCGGCAAAGTGTCCAACCAATCACTCGCTTCCTCAGGCCTGACAAAGAAGAATGTTCGATTGTCATATTCAACACGCAACTGGGCCGGGAATAACATAGCGTATTTTAGTTCCATGTCTCTTAGTCGCCGTTTCACCCCTTGAAATCCCATTCGTTGTTTCTGGACCGATTGAGAAAAGTCCGGATAGAAGTTCACAGCAGCGTTCTCGAACTGCGTAGGGCCGCTCGTCCGTGCCGCCTGCAAAATGGCGTCGCGATCTCTAAAGTTGAAGATCCGTGCAATAATCGGACGGGGAGGAAAACCGGGCTTCGCCTGTCCCCCTGGCACCCTGTGTGCACGTTCGATGGCAAAGAATTTGCTCAGGCCTTTGGGTGCAAGATGATTAAGAATGAGGTCCTCCACTCGAAGATCAGTGGCGAGTGAACTAGAATCTTCCGGGACCCCAATAATACGCACGTTGTTGCGCCGTGCACGGCCTTCAAAATCCTCCAAGCGACGAGCAAAAAAGTCATTAGCAGATCTAAGGTTGCGTACTTCTGTTTGCAAGTCGGACACATCCGTGGTAAGGCTGGATGTCTTTAGGTCCAATGACTTCACCTTCTCGTTCGTCTTGGCCAAATCAGTTCGAATGAGATTAACATCAATAGCCACCGTGTCCAACTTCAGAGCCAAGGCTTCATACTGTTGGCCAATAGAAGACTGAATACCAGCAATGGCGCCCATCACGTCCTGTAACGTTAATTCCGCCAATACAGCAGGATCGTCGACAGCCTCCTCCCGGGTCTTAGGTGCGCCACCAGGGGATCCTTTAGAAAGTGTGTAGCGATCCATGACATTCGTCTGGGTTGAACCTCCACGGGTGGTGGTCTTGACTTTCCGTTTTGTCACTCTCAGGCTTGCCCGTCATGGTGAGCCGGGTACCCCGGAGGGAGGCTTGGGATCTGGTCCAAATGGCTCCTTAAAATTCACACACAAGAGTACAGGAGGCGAAGTTGAGCCAATTTGAGTCCACAGCCAAACAGTCGCTAGCTCGAAGCTCAATGAGCTGGCATCGGAGCTCGTCCGATCCACAGACACACCGCAGATAGGAGACAGTGCGCTGGAGAAACGAAACCGAAAGTTAAGTGAGGCTGTGGTCTGATCCCCTCAGGCCGTTGTTGTTAAATTACGACCTGGGCCCTGCTACAACTCAAGGTCCAGGCTGTTCCATGGAGAAGGCCGCAAAGTTCAGGACGGCAAAACTCGGGGACCCTGTGTCCGATTTCGACCCAAAAACCTGCTAGTACATCAGCCGGGTTGTGTCTTCAAAGACCTTCCATCAAATCAGGATATTATCCAGGATAAATGCGGGAGGCAGCGAGGGACCTCGGGAGCCCTGTGCTCACGCGGCCATCTCGGATGCGCGCGAAGCTCCTCCCCCCACATATTTTAATTTTAATGGGAAGGTTGGCGCTTTTCTTAATTCAACTGAGGCCAATCATCGTCCATACTGTTTTCTGATTGATGCATTTGCACTGCTCCCATGAATCAATCTGGGGACACCAACGTTTATTTAGCCTCCAATTTTAAATTGATTCACATTTGCAGAAAGTTTACAATTTAACATTACGCTTCTTTTTTATATACAGTTTATTAAGCTGGTAATATTATTTTATGTTTATAGAAGATGCAGATCCCCAGGGGTCCCTGGACCATAGGTTAGGAGCCACTGTTCTATAGTAAACATGCCTTTGGTTTTAATTTTGACAAATTAACTTAGTTGAATTTTCCTCCTTTAAAAGTGTTTTCTATTGTCATTTTGTTACAAACTTGCATAGCAGGTATTGGTGGTTGATAAATAGGGACCCCTGTGTGATTATTGGTTCCCCAAAGAACAGGTTGAGTAAGCGTGGTTTGTAATAGGGACAAGAAACAATATAGCTTCAAAGGGAGTTTGTTCAAAATTCTCCATCTTGCTGTGGAGTGAGTGAAGTGAGTGTGCCTCGAGTGAATCCCTGACATCGTCCAAGACCATGAAAAAACCACTATGTCCATTGGTGCAAAAAGGGCCCTCTGGATAATAAAAGCTCAAAAGAAGACCAACATCTCAAGTAAAAACAGGCCTCTCTCCAGCCTCACATCAACCTAGATGTCAATTTTTGAGACGCAGGTCATAGGAAGCCAACTGAGCCATGCCTGGAAACAAACAAGTAGGATACTAAAAGTGAGCATTGATTCAGATGCAAAGTAAAGCAACCAGAGAACCAAAAAAGACAATGGGCCCGAATCACAAAGAAAGTCGTAAACCTGCACTCCGCAGGTTTACTACCTCATTTTGGCCCATACTTATTGTTGTCTGGAACTGACAAAGCTTTCCAAAAATATGCCTATATCTACAGCAAGATTCCGTGCGTAACCTACAAAAGCTGTTGTGAATCCCTTTTTCGTCTGCAAAAGTAAACATCCATGTAATACGGTATACACACATATCAGGGCAGATGCAAATGCACTAGCCAACTTCATTTCTCTCCCCTTATGAAATGTATTTCCTTGATGAGAAACCACTTCCTTTATACTCTCACCATGTTTTCCTGGGTGGAAAGGTCCATTCCCACCCAGGAAAGAGGTTTCCTCCTGTCCTTGAGTAATGTAAATCTTAAGACTTTCTCTACGGAGACAGGGTTGGAAAATATCTGGAGAATATTTTGCCAGAACCCCAAAATTGGTTGATGTGCACAAACTTCCAGGTCATTCCTGCCCTAGAACACCCACTTCAGACCAACAGGAGTAGATGTATTCACATGGAAACTGCTTCGTCACCCCAGTGCTACTATACTTTTCTCATTCCTACATATATTTTGAAAAGTAGCTTGCCTAATAATTTAAGAGCACCACACCAATATATATGTGTTATCGAAGGAATATATACAGAGGTAGCATCATTACCATTTTACTTAAGGTTATCCATAGTTGAAAGGGGGAGATGGGTCCACAAATCAACTGAACTGGTATCAGATTACACTGTGTTGTTCAGGGTGAATGAGAAATTTCCTAGTTAGCACAAAGGAAAGTTTCAATTCTATTAAGGACGCGGAGGTGAGGATTATGCATAACCTTTCTTCATTTTATTGACAGCAAGTTCAAAGGTGAAGACAAAAAACATTCCTTGAACTACATATCCCATGAGACCCAGTGGTAACCATGGGGACCAAGTAACCAATCACAGTCCAACAAAGTCCATATATTCAATCCATCGGCGTAGTCCTTCCTCTTTTGCTGCTGCAGGAAGTTAAGCCATCCACATTCTATTCCGCTTTTTGATCAGAACCTAGGAGAACAGAAAACAATATAATCTCCAGTCCCGGTAAAACTCATAAATGAGATTAGCAAAAAACCATAAGGCAAAAATATCATGCAATCAAGGAGACTATCACAGATGAAGTACATAAGAACATAATCTGGAAAAATAGCAATGCATAGGGAACAATAATAGCAATGGAAATGCTCATTGAACAAAATTGAAATCAAACAGTTAAAAAAAGAAAAAAGAAAGGTAACAGCACTTCCCTGATACGTAGGAAAAAACGTTAGAACATCCAATAAAACAGACATATCATCAGGGAGGGAGGCACATAAAGGTGCCAGGGGGGGATAATCCTCGCCTCTGCGTCCTTAATAGAATTGAAACTTTCCTTCATGCTAACTAGGAAATTTCTCATTCTATATCAGGAAGTGGAGGCGAGGATTATGCATGTTCAAAGCTTACTTACCACCAGTGCAGCGGCTTCGTGATTTGGTTTGAAATAAAACTTTTTAAAAGTGGATTCCGAAGACCAATAAGCCGCGTTCATAATGTCTTCCAGCCTGCCTCCGACCTGGACAGCCTTGGAAGCCATAGCTCCCTAGTAGAATGAGCACCAAATTGTCTGACATCAATGCCGGATGCCGACATATTCCATTTGACCCACCTAGCAATGGTTGGAGAGGATACCACCTGAAACAGTTTCTTAATGGCAATCAAGAGTTGCCGTTCACCAGGAGGCCTAACCTCCAATGTCATATACTCATATGATTTTAAGCATCTGACCACACAATTTTGGAGAATCAGGGAAAGCAGGATAGGTTACTGACCTTGTACTCAATTTAGTCCTCCTGGAAATGGTAAATGTAACCCCTTCCGGGGTAAAAACCCGAGCAGTAATATCAAGCGCTCTGACGTCTGATGCCCTCTTGCAGGAAATGAGACAAAGGAGGATAGCTAGTTTAGTCGAGATCTCCTTTCTAGATAGAAAATCATTATCTTGCCAAGAGATGAGCAAGCGAAGGACTAAGTTAACATCCCAGAGACCCGAATATCGAGGCTCAGGGGGACAAGAAAGTCTAATACCCTTCAAAAGCTTACAAACCCATGGATGTTCACCCACTGGAGCCCCATCCACCACAGAATGACCAGCAGAAATGGCTGACCTGTAAGAATGAATGGTGCAATAAGCTAATCTCTGATGAAAAAGTTCAGCCAAGAAATGTACAACTTCAGCAATGCTGGCGCCCACGGGATCCAGGTGTTTCGCCACACACCAACTAACCCATTTTCTCCAGGCAGATCTGTATCGCTTGGTTTTACCTGGGGTCCAGGCTTGTTGGATAAGGAGTTCAGCCTCTCTCGAAAGCGAGAGGTCAGACCATCGTCTCCTGAAACCCTCCATGCCATAAGATGTAGATGGCCTTGGAGAACCAGGGGGTGAGGTTGACCCAGGGGATCCAACAGGATTCCGTGGAAAGATGGCAACCGTAGAGGTCTGTCCAATGACAATTCCAGAAGGGACGGAAACCAAATCTGGGCCCGCCAAATCAGGGTAATCAGGATCAGAGAGGCTCTCTGTCGACGGACCTGGGCTGCGACTCTTTGAATGAACAGGAAGGGGGGAAACACCTAAGCTAGGATCCCTGACCAATCTTGAAGGAAAGCGTCCACAGCTTCCGCTCCCGGGTCCGGTTTCCAACTGAAAAATCGGGGAAGTTGGGCATTCCATCTGGAAGCAAAGAGATCCACCAGAGGAAGACCCCAAAGGCTCGTAATCTGAAGGAACACGGCAGGGTCCAGCCTCCAGTCATTGGCATCCCTGAAATATCTGGAGTTCCAATCCGCCACACAATTCTGATCCCCCGGGAGATACTCTGCCGTCACCGAAATCTGACGCTGAAGGCAGTAATGCCAAAAATCCTTGGCTAATTCCTCCAGAATTTAAGAGTGAGTACCTCCCAGACGGTTGATGTATTGCACCGCCGTCGTATTGTCCATTCTGAGAAGGACACAGCAGGAGACCCTGTTCGTTGAGAAGGAGCGAATGGCAAAAGAACCCGTCAGGAGTTCCAGACAATTGATATGGAGAAGTTCCTCCTCCGTCCATCTGCCTCCCACAGAGAGAGTCCCGCATCTGGCTCCCCAGCCCAGGCGACTGGCATCCGATTCTTTCACTAGATCTGGACGGGAACCAAAGATCGCTCTCCCGTTCCAAGCCTCCATGTGATCTATCCACCAATGAAGTTCTGACCTTGCCTCCAAGGTTAGGGAGATCAATTCCGAGTAAGTGAGGCCCCTCCGAAGATGTGAGGCCTTCAACCTTTGAAGAGCTCTGTAATGCAGAGGCCCCAGAAAAATGGCTTGTATCGAGGACGATAACAATCCCACAATCCTGGCCAACTGCCGTAAGGAGATCCTGTCCCGTCGGAGAACCTTCTGAATCTCCTTTTTGCTTTTGGAAATCTTCTGGGACGGGAAATTCAAGGTGGCATCCCTCGTGTCGATGCGAAAACCCAGAAAAATCATGTTTTGTTGGGGAACCAGATCCGACTTCTGGGCATTGATGGTAAATCCCAGATTGTGCAGAAGGGAAATTGTAATCCGCAAGTGGAGGAGAAGCTGATCCCTGGACTGTTCCATCAAAAGGATATCGTCCAGGTAGATAATCAATCGGATGCCCTTTGTGCGGAGATGTTCCAGTACCGGTCTGAGAAGTTTGGTAAAGCACCAAGGTGCTGAGGAAAGACCAACAGGAAGAGTTCTGAACTCGAAAATCTGATCCCTCCACAGGAACTGAAGGAACCTGCAATGTGGAGGAAAGATGGGGACCGACAGATAAGCATCATTGAGGTCCAACCGAACTAACTAGTCGTTCTGGAGAAGGAGGACTCTGAGGAGATGGATCCCCTCCATCTTGAAGTGACGGTAAACCAGCCACTCATTGAAAGATCTGAGATTGATAACCGTCCTGAAGCCTTTTTCTTTCTTTTCTACAAGAAAAATGTTGCTTAGAAAGCCCCGCGGATGAAGTCTTGAAAGAGAGATTGCGCCTTTGGAAAGAAGATCGTGAACTTCCTGATCTATCAGAGACTCTTCTGAGGCTGAAAATACCAAAGGAAGAGGGCGAGAAGTTTGAGTGGGAGACCCGTAGAACTCTTTGTGAAAACCTTGAACTGTCTCCAACACCCAAGAATCTGAAGTGAGAGCCGCCCACTCTGCTAGAAACAGGGAAATTCTGACCCCCAACCGAACAGGAGAGAAAAGATCTAGGCTTACCATTGTATCCTCTGCAATTAACCTGGCCTCCACCACGGGCTCTGTTCTGTCCTTTGCTGCCACGTGAGGGGTAGAAGGTGCCTTGTCGACCATCATTCCATCCGTTGTTGCGTTTTGCCTGTGCTCTGTTGGGGCCTTGGTTGTACTGACGGCCGGAAGAGCGACCCCTGCCTCGTCCAGCCCCGCCAAAAACCTTTTTAGGAAAGATCTTTTTCATAGAAGCCTGAGCCTTATCCAAGGCGGAAAAGGTGGCGATAAACTTTCCCAGTTCTTTAACAAAAGGGTCGCCAAAGAGGGAGCCCTACACCACTGGTCCAGCCTTCGAAGAAGACAATTCCCTGAATTTTGGCTCAATCTTCAACAAAAGAGAACGGCGACGATCAGCCAAGAGGGCACAGTTGGCGTTGCCTAAAAAGCACATAGCCCTCTGCGCCCACCCTGCGACGTCATCCGTCGGGAGAGGTTGACCAGATTCACGAGACCTTTCTGCCAATTATATAATTTTAGTGATGGGGTCGACAATATGCAAGAGCTTGTCTTGGCAAGCTCTCCAAGATCTATCTATACCCTTTTTAGGATCCTTCATATATTTGGCAAAAAATCTACATAGCTTAGGATCGACCTCAGGGGTAGCTGTGACACCATTGGGAAGGGAAGGCCTAAGGCACTCACTTCCTGGTTAAGGGGTTGCCTAATCTTTGCGGCTACATAGTCAGCCGTCTTCTTGTCGGGGACCCAATCTGAAGAACGCGGACGAAAGATACATGTGGGGTCAAACATGTCTGAAGGAAGAGACTCCCCATCTACCATTTCCGAGCAGGAAGACCGAGGACGCCACGACCTGCCAGAATCTTGTAAATCATCAGAGGAATCATCCTCTTCCTCAAAATCATCACCCTCTCCGCCATCGGGAAACCCTTCTTCAGGGTCAAATTCTGGGGTGACATCGTCACCAGTATTCCTGGGTAAAACTTCCTCCCGGTAGGGTGCGCTTCGCAGCATGCGCGCACTCTTATGGAAGACTTGCGCTAACCGACTGAAGCCTTCGAGGTGCCCCGCGTCACGCTTAACAGCAGGGCCGGACTGGGAACCACAACCAGCCCTGTCAAAGTGCTCGGCCGGCCCCCCCTCCCCTCTCCGGGGGGTTGGAGGTGCCGCCGAGCTCTTTGCCGGGGCCGGTTTTCAGCCGATTTTGGTACAGGGCCGATTTTGCAGCTACGCTGCAAAAACGGCCCTGTAACAAAATCGGCCCCAGGGGCCCAAAACCAGCCCCCACCCGCGCGGCGCACTGGGGGATTGCCCGGTGCCCGCTACAGCCAGTCCGGCCCTGCTTAACAGCCTTGCGTGGCATCACAGAGTGCATGCCACTAGGCCCAGCTCCTCCGTCACCCAGGCTGCCAGAGCTACTCTTAAAAACATGCGCAGACAACTTATTGATGCTATCCTGCAGAGGTGCAAGCGCCTGGGCAATGGCCGAAGAAAGGAGCTTGTCCACCTCTGCAGGAGGACGCCCCTGGGAGGGCTGTTCCCCAAGTGAGGGTACTGCGTCATAATCATGCTCGTTATGAGTCTGCATTGTAGTCGAGGGTCGGGCACCCATAAACTGTAGACATCCTGTAAAATATAAATGGATTTCCCCAACACCAGTGCCCTGATAGTAAAATGCCCAGAGAGTTTATTTGTAAGACAGGAAAATAATGCCAATATGCTCAAGAAAAGTGGGCAAAGCCCGTCAATCCTACCGCAAACACAGTGTCAGGTGAAGGGGGAGAGACAGAAACGTCCTGGGAGGAAGCGCTGAGTGTCTCTGCTCGTTCCTACCACACGCGCGCAAAGGGCGCTGTGGAGGAACCGAGAAGCGTTGGAGGCGCGAGACAGCACCACACAGCGCACTCGCGCTAAAATATACAAAGACGCTCGGGTTAAGCCTACCGCGTCGCAACTCCAAGCGGGAGAAAGCCCGCAACACCAAACGGCCACAAAAATATACTTTTAATCAACAAAATACCCCACGCGTAATCCCAAAAGGCAAATAGATGCGTGAAGGGACTTAACAAGACCAAATAAGCTTCAATTGTTTCAAATTTGAATCGTTTTAATAAAGTGGAACCACTTAATGTGACCTTTACCAGGCTGAAGGGTAATAATATTAGATCAGGAGTCCAGCCCTGGCAACTAAATAAATGGTACCTTGTGATGTGGAATCGGGGCCTTGTGACGAGAAGTACTTAAGAGGCACTTGTTACCCCTCCCTTCTCCAAATCGAAGCTTGTTGAGCTTGGTGCTGATGTCCTGGGATGCTTGTACACTCCTTAATGGACAGTGGCTGTTAATAGCCTGGAAAGACAAGCTGGAAATCCATTCTTTGCAGTGGTTTCCAACTCGTTTGCCCTGTCACTGTGTGATAATAGCTCCTCAAGGGGTGACGGCTTGAAGGGAGCCGATATATTGTGACACACAGTGACACGGTGTGAGTTGGCAGATCTGAGAGTTATATGTACAGTGACTGGAAGAAAGTAATGAGAGTGGAGGGAATCTTCCAGACTTTAGGAGATGCAAGAAGAAGTTGATGGAGACAAGCATGACTAAGTCCGTTTTGTTTTGCCTCTTTTCCTCCGTGACACCTACTGTGCCCCCATCACCTTGAAGCCTGAACACTTGTAATGGATTGTGGAAAGGCCATTTGGAAAATGTCAAACTGCTGTTGGACTTCTGGGAAGAACCAGAGATAAGTCAGGTGAGCTCCCTTCTCCAGTAACCCACCCATCTGTCTACTCGAGAATGTAGGACATTACAACGCGATCTTTACATCGCAATACGTTTACAACACGGTCATTACAACGCAAGTCGTTACAACGACTTGCACTAGAGGCGCTGGACTTGGGAATAGTATTATTTACTATTCCAACTCCAGCCTACGTAACAGTAGGGAAGGTGTTGCAATAGTAATTCATACTATTCCTTAGTGTATAGTGCCATCCAGCGCAAGTCGTTGTAAGGACTTGCTTTGTAATGACCACGTTGTAAACGTATCGTGGTGCAAAGACCGCATTCCAATGGATGTCTCCCCTACTAGAATCTAAATCTGATCTACTACAGATATTTATTTCTTTTTGTTGTATGTTCTGCCTTCATAGTTTGTGGCCAGATATACAAAATGTTTTTGCATTTGTCAACACTCTGATTTGGAGTTTGCAACCACAAAAACATTTAGGGCCATTTACAAACCCATTATAGGAATGTGTAAAGTTTTACTGAGTATTGAAATTGGTTTGCAACTAGATACCGAATCAGTATTTGGAAGAGGATGTTTTTGGGCTTCCCTTCCAAATACAGATGCAATATTAGATGTTCAACGGTTTGCACCCAGAATTGGAGTCAGAAACAATTTGAAAGTTACTGACACCCAAGTTGGGGTGGTAACTCATTCACCCCATGCTGCTATCGGTAAGGATTTGGAGCAACCCAAAAGCAGGCTTCTCAAGGGAGATTTTAAAGGATTGCTTATTTCTCGATCATGTAAGACCTATCCCATGGTTATATTATGTGAAAGTACTCTAAATTCACTAGGCTATCCAGAGTTGTACTCAAACCCAGGGATTATAGATGTACACCCTAAAACATGGTTAGAGATACTTTTTTACAGAGTCGGATGAGAAGCTCCATGCTGGATTTTGGAAAGCTGAAGTCCAGAACCTATTATGGACTCATTAAGCAGATATCTGGCATGGAATTTTATCTTCAAAATGTTATAAATACTGAATATTTGTTATCTCATCTGCCTGTGTTTTAATAATCAGCTGCCAGAGAAGGACACATTCCAGCTAATTGTACTCCATTTGTATTACATTAATAGTGAATTATGGAATATTCTATTCACTCTAAGTGTAATAAATATTGACAGACAACAAGGAGAGGGAACTCCACCTGTCGTCCATAAGGATGAGCTGCTGCTGTATTCCAGGCACTGATTTTGCCACTTCTGAGGTCAGGGGTTACAAAAGATGTGCCAGGGGTCTCAAGGGGCAAGCTTGACGTCCATTGTTACAGGATTACGGTTATGCCTCCTGGTGCATGTCCTGGAAGTGTGTAGCTTACGTTGTACTTTATAGGTGTGATAGACTTTAGCAGCAAAGTATGGTCTGCAGATGGCACTGAGGCTTGTATGTCTATTAATACAAACAGTGGAACCTACTGCAGCCCTGAATGTTAATACGAAAAGTATTATTAGGTCTAGTGACAACACATTTTCTGGAGACTGAGTTTTCAAGCCAGTCCTGCAATGACTGTACCTCAGAAATGAGGACTAACATACCACACTAACCCCCTATGTTTAGCTTTTTTGAAAAACCAAGGTGACAAGAAGGGATTGGATGCTGGCTGGCCAGGATGAGAGTTCAAGGTCTTATGGGCAAGATGAGAGAGAAGTCACCCAGCCAGCCAAAGGAATCCAGAGGTGGACCACGCATAGAACACTCACCAGAGACCTCAAATAGTTGCCATAGGACATTGATAAAGTGCAGGTAAGAAGGCCATACATGCGCGATGATGGATCCTGCTGTGCCCTCTTCCCTGCTCCAAGTTACCCTGCATTAAGTGGACACCCTTATAGCAGCTGTAGTCATAGTCCAGTGTGGAGTAAACATGTCTACCCATAATCCTTTCATGTAGGTACTTGCGGTGTCCTGAGCGACACAGGTGTGCTACCCTGACTCTGCTAGGACATGCAGAGGTTTAGTAACTGGTAAATCACTAGGACCCCATTCCAGGGCTTATATTACAGTATGATGACTAGGTCCAGTTTGTGACTTTTACCCTCCCGGGCTTGATTATAGTTTATCCATTTTGTGGTTGAAGCCAATCCTATTGCTATCTATATGCTAGAACTCCTGTATCCAAAGGCCACTGACCTCATATAGCTTTTGATCATGACCAGGAACACAGGGATGGGGCATTGCAACTTTGTTCAAGAATTTATGACCTAGTCAAATAATGAGTCCAGCCATCTGGAGAGGCTGTGTAGCAGGTACCCCAGGGTTAGCCTCATGCATTACTGCCTGTGACTTCGAGCTACCTTACACCAGAACGCCCCCATGGATTTCAATGGGAAAAGCATGCAGCACTCTGGATGGATACAGAGCTGTCCATGGTGCTGAACTCAGGGAGGATAATATTGGTACCAATGTGTAAGTGTTGGACTGCACGGCATATATAGTTTTTTCACACTTTACTGCTTTGCAAACCTACCTTTTTTGCGCTGCAACTGATGTATTAAAGGGTCACAACTCAAAATGGTCATTGTCAGCAAGTCACAACTCCTACCTCATTAATACTTATGAGATATGGAGCTTTTCTGACTCCCTGCGAATACAGGGATGGAGATCTGTGAGGGACAGTGGACCTCTAACCCAGCGTTAACATTCAATGAATGTCTATGCTTTTTAAAGCAGCCCCTAAGAATGCAACAGGACTGGCACCACTACCCTGATGAAAGTCACTAGAACCATTGGCTTCTGCGGGTCAATACTCTGCCAATGCATGAGCTGTTTGCCTTTGCATCTTGATCCTACGTATCTTAACGCACAAAGGGGCTTTGGATCAGCACTCTTCATCCACTGATATGGCATTCATATGTTGCTTCTGACCACCACAGAATGCAGCATAGAGCGATAGATCCGCCCACTTCAGACATTGTCTCGCTTGCACTGAGTGTGACATACCTTGTTTGATTAGGTTTACACACTCCCCTAAAAGAAAGTGCACTTGAGTGTCAGGGCTGGTTGGACAATGTTTGACTTTGCCAATGCTTTTTTCCTTTCCATTCTTTATCTTTTGTATTTTTTATTTATGCTTGTGTGTTTAAACTATTTCTTCAGGTTACAGTTATTCAAAGCTAATTGGACCAGTGATGTGCCTTAAAGGTGAAAGAGTTTGTACATTTATTCTAACTACCCCTGCCATAACGCAGCCATACTGCTCTATTGAAATTGCATGCGCTGGTGCATTTTATTTTATTTCAGCTTATTATTTCAAGCATATTGTCCCCACACTGCACCATGTTTTCTTTTTTAATTTTTAGCTGCATATGCTAAAAAATAAAACGAAAAATGTAACAATCACACCAACTTGGGAATGGCAGACTTACCGGCTTTGCCAAAAATTGTTATTTGTGTGGAGTAAACATGTCTACCCATAATCCTTTCATGTAAGTACTTGCGGTGTCCTGAGCGACACAGGTGTGCTACCCTGACTCTGCTAGGACTTGCAGAGGTGTAGTAACTGGCAAATAACTAGGACCCTATTCCAGGGCTTATATTACAGGATGATGACCAGGTGCAGTTTGTGACTTTTACCCTCCCGGGCTTGATTATAGTTTATCCATTTTGTGGTTGAAGCCAATCCTATTGCTATCTATATGCTAGAACTTCTGTATCCCAAGGCCACTGACCTCATATAGCTTTTGATCATGACCAGGAAAACAGGGATGGGGCATTGCAACTTTGTTCAAGAATTTATGACCCAGTCAAATAATGAGTCCATCCATCTGGAGAGGCTGTGTAGCAGGTACCCCAGGGTTAGCCTCATGCATTACTGCCTGTGACTTTGAGCTACCTTACACCAGAACGCCCCCATGGATTTCAATGGGAAAAGCATGCAGCACTCTGGATGGATACAGAGCTGTCCATGGTGCTGAACTCAGGGAGGATAACATTGGTACCAATGTGTAAGTGTTGGACTGCACGGCATATATAGTTTTTTCACACTTTACTGCTTTGCAAGCCTACCTTTTTTTGCGCTGCAACTGATGTATTAAAGGGTCACAACTCAAAATGGTCATTGTCAGCAAGTCACAACTCCTACCTCATTAATACTTATGAGATATGGAGCTTTTCTGACTCTCTGCGGATACAGGGATGGAGATCTGTGAGGGACAGTGGACCTCTAACCCAGCGTTAACATTCAATGAATGTCTATGCCTTTCTAAAGCAGACCCTCACTGCCTCCAAGAATGCACCAGGACTGGCACCACTGCCCTGATGAAAGTCACTAGAACTATTGGCTTCTGCTGGCCAATACTCTGCCAATGCATGAGCTGTTTGCCTTTGCATCTTCTTGATCCTACGTATCTTAACGCACAAAGAGGCTTTGGGTCCGCACTCTTCATCCACTGATATGGCATTCATATTTTACTTCAGACATTGGCTCGCTTGCACTGAGTGTGACACACCTTGTTTGATTAGGTTTACACAGTCCCCTAGAAGAAAGTGCACTTGAGTGTCAAGGCTGGTTGGACAATGCTTGACTTTGCCAATGCTTTTTCCTTTCCATTCTTTATCTTTTGTATTTTTTATTTATGCTTGTGTGTTTAAACTATTTCTTCAGGTTACAGTTATTCAAAGCCAATTGGACCACCGATGTGCCTTAAAGGTGAAAGAGTTTTTACATTTATTCTAACTACCGCTGCCATAACGCAGCCATACTGGTCTATTGAAATTGCATGCGCTAGTGCATTTTATTTTATTTCAGCCTATTATTTCAAGCATATTGTCCCCACACTGCACCATGTTTTCTTTTTTAATTTCTTTTTTAATTTGTTGCTGCATATGCTAAAAATAAAACGAAAAATGTAACAATCACACCAACTTGGGAATGGCAGACCTACCGGCTTTGCCAAAAATTGTTATCTGTGGCTCTTAAACTCTGTTTTGATAGATGTTAAGATTGCCCAACTCAATAGAAGTTCTTCAAGGACTCTGGACGGATGAAAGTCTAAGTCTAGTCCATTGGGTTTTCAATCTTTGACTTACAGTTCAAAGCAGTAGGCACATTTCTGAACTATCTTACTGGGACCAGAGCCTGTACCCTGAAAGTTATACATATGTGTCTGCACTGGCACACGAACCACATGACCAGTCTTACTGGGGTTGGAAATTGTGACCAGCAGGTCAGGTGCAGGTCGCTGTTCGGCTATCTGCTTTTTCAGGGGTCCTGCTTCCCCGGAATTGCTGATTGGCTTGTCTTATCATGCAATAAAATAGACCTGTTCTGGAACAATGTTAGGAAGTTCTGTGTTAACTCCCTCCCTCTAGGCCTCCCTCCGTCCCTCTCGCAGGCACTTACCTGCTCTACCAGAACAGGCCGCAGTAAGTCACCCTCTTGATAATTAGAGCCCAAACTCCCATCACGCCACCTGCTGCTGACCTCTCATCCTGCTTTCGTTCCATCACGCGCGCCATCACTCACCTTGACGTGGCGGCAGCTCCGACCACGTGACCCGTCAGCGGCCGGACGTGACTGATGGAGCGAGGAAGGCGGGGCAAGGCTCGGGGAGTGAGGCCATAAATACGGATCGCAGCCAAAGGCGGGAAATGGGCTCCAAGCCGTGGACAGTGATAACAGCTTCTGGGGGTCTCGTTATTCGGGGAAGAGTTATGATGAGGAGGAAGGGGCCTGAGGTGAAGTGAGCTGATCTATGCAGAGCCTACCGAGGCCTTAAGGCTTAAGGTGTCCCTGCCGAGTCTCACACATACAGTTTAGGCCAGCAATGATAGGGGGGGAGGGCCTGGGGGGGGAATTGTGAACTGGAAATGGCACTTGAAAATGTAGTGATTCTAAGCACTTTGGGGCAGATTTACAAGCCCCTTGCGCCACTTTTGCGAAAAGTGACACAAAAGTGGCGCAAGGGGCTTGTAAATAAGCCCCTTTGTGCTGTAAGCACCTCTGCGAAAGAGCAGTGTGGTCAGGCAGTTCTGCATGATAGTGTCTACGTCTGCCTACTAGTCTATATGGTCAGTGTATTGCTTGAGGCCCACATAGGGGCCGATTAGGATGGCGGACGGATTGCCCCCGTCCGCCATACTGACAGAAATGACCCCCCGCCACATAAGGGTGGCTGGGGGGTCCGCGGCGGACAGGAAGACCGTCCGCCGCTTTTCCGCCGCGGTCGCCTTGCGACCGTGGCGGAACAGGGCTAATATGGTGGCGGTGTCTATCAGACACCGCCAGCCATATTAGGATGTGCTTCGGGGAATGCCTTTCCGTGGCAGCAGGCATACAGTCTTTGCTTTGGGGGCCCGTTGTCGGCCCCCATGGTGAAGGGGGGGTGGGGGATGCACATGGGGGGTACCTATGGTACCCCCCTGCGTTTCAAAGTACAACATGGCAGGCACCGCGCGGTGCCTGTCATGTTGTGCTTTGTAATGCACAACATGCATTTTTGGCATTGCGGCGGACGGTGCTTTCAGCACCGCCCGCCGCAATGTTAAAAATGCTGGATGCACCCGCCACTGTGGCGGGTGCATCCTGATTCGAGGCACGGCACCTCCGCCTTATGACGGACGGTCCATGCCAACAACAGGATGGCGGACGGACAAAGTCCGTCTGCCATCCTAATGACCCCCATAGTTCGGCCCTGGTCGTGTTTTGTAACTGTGCCTCGGCATCTATTGAAATGAAAAGGAGTAAGATCTGGGGGCTAAGCTGTTGATGGTAGTGTCAGAATGCAATGGGTGTGTGTGTGTCGTGTGGCCTATAGGAAGTCTTTTGGTCTCGTACATTTATAATACCCCCCAGGATATAGCGGCATGGAGTAGGGAATTTAGCGGCACAAAAATGGAAATTTAGCGGCACAAATATGGAAATTTAGCGGCAATTTTGCGGCATTTTATTTGGCCATTTTTCCTACAACAAACACAGATATCTTCGTTTTTTTTGTTATTTAACAACATGAAGCTATGTATGTATACTAATGTAAGCATTCCTCCATAGAAACACTCTTGATTATAGTTAGGGACAGCGAAAATGACATCACATGCTCCTTGACCTTGATGCCATCTCAGAAAGGGGCACTGAATGACCTTAGTGATAGGCCTCGAGGCTGCAGCGTCTTAATAAACAGGTGTCTATAACAAATACAGATAACCAGCTGCCGAATCGAACAAAAGCCAAAGGTATAAGGACTTTTAAATCACCAACAGCCAGGCTGATAAAATCACAGTAGTTGCAAGCAGCAACATAGGTGCATGGTAGTGTATTGTAATTGGATAGATATAGCGCTTACTACCTTAACGAGGCGTCGTGCACAGTGCACAGTACTCATGCCACGCTTTGGGTGATGCCGCCTACAGAGTTCAGCTTTTTTTTTTTTAAATAAAAAATGACCAGAGAGATTTTATTTTTCAGCCCTGCCCTGCTCATAGGGCGAGTTGACAGAAAATTCAGTCGAGTTGTTGATAATAAGGGGTATTATAAAATACAATAATCTATGATGAATTTTGAAGGCGTCTTATCTTTGTTTATTTTGTCTCATAGTTGCAATCCACGAAACAGGTAGTTAGCTCTGCTGCTTTAATAAAGCAATGAATGCTGCAAGACGATTTCCAACTGGCAATTGACAAACTCAGGAGGTAATTAAATGCCCCACACCACACTTTGCCTCAAAGCATTAACTTTTAATTTGTGCTGAGGAGCGGGAGGAACCTGGAGGCCCGAGCAGGGCCGCCACATGGCTGCCAGGCCAGGAGTTTAGAAACAGGAGCGCCAGGTTTGACATTCGTTAGTTATGAGAAGCATTTGCATACAAATCACGATACGGAATGCCATTAACACCTTGGCTTCCCAAATTGGACGGCGTATAAAAGGATGCCTGTTTACTTGCAGACAACTGAAACTTCCATAAATAGGATTAAGTCGAGAGGCCTGCCAATCTTCCCTCTCTGCCTCTCCGCCCCCACCTCCGACCAGCCCTCCATTCATATGCTCCTGCGGCTGAACAGAGGGCTGAGAAACCCAGCACTTGAGAAGTGATTGCAATCAGACCCCCCAGGATATAGTGACTTTAGTAAAAATGCCGCGATTTCTACAAGAGTGCCGATTTCGCGGGCACTTTTGTAAAAATCGCGGCATTTTTAAGAAAGTGCCGATTTCGCGGCAAATCGCGAAATCGCGAAATCCTGGAGGGTCTGATTTATGGCACACACAGCTCAAACCAAGTCCCAGCAGTCATCTAGCTGCCCATATTCCTGGAAGTAGGACATAGAAGAGACCCGATTGCGCATGTGCATCACCTGAGTTCTTAGTTGTGAAGAACCGGGTTTTCTTAGAACCCAGCGGTGCCAGGGACACACCCGAAGTCTTCGAGTTCTCCTGTTTTGGAATACAGAGACACGGAATACTTCTAGGTGGCGTCAGAGATCAAATTTATTAGCTGCAGCTAGTAACAGTAAGCCAAGCAATACAACACGGTGTACAACTCAGGAGACTGCTCAACTTTCGTAGAGCAAGACATCACTTTTTATGCTGTTTTCGATTAATTACAAATGCACACCCATTGCGGCAAATTCTGACCAATAGAACACAGTTTCACACACATTATTACATTCCAAAAAGCTCACTTTACATCGTACCAACCCACAAGTTAATTATTAGGACTGTCACAAATTCGATTACCACAAGCCGGACAATCCCATAATTGAAAGCACTACCCATGTAATGAAAAGTCGTAAGGAAAGAAACAATTCAGATGTTGAGTAGGATAAGATATGTGTAAGGCAACTAAAAGTTAACGATATCCTGAACATTGATTGGGAATTTCAGACAACGATCAACTAGAGAAAACTGGCTTCGCAAAGGGTCAGTTTCAGGTGACGGGGTCAGCATCTTTGCAATTCACTCGCAAGTCAAAAAGGGCCTGTTAATGCTTAAATGAACAACGAGGCCCATGCAACTTAGTTCGTTTGTTCGTTTACCACCTAGGCCTACGTGAGGGCAACAAAAAATGGCGTCTCGAACAACGCAAACAAAATGGAGTCCGGTCCCGAAAGCCACGGAACCTCAGACCCTCCTTTTGCCATTACGTAGGCAATAACCTAAACTCACATCAATCTGAATCCAGGTCTATGTCTATTCTCATCAGGTCATCAAGGTGTTGCTGTAACATCATCTTATTATCCTTCGCTTCTCTCGAGACGGGTCTTCTCACACAGATTGTAGCACAAAGGCCACAAATGGCTGGACCACACTGGATGCATAAGCAACATGAGAAAAGGATTGCTAAAGCCATACCAAGAAACATCAGAATCTTCCATCCCCATTTGGACAGCAGTTCCCAAAACCATCCTATCAACGACCAGTTCCCTTCGTCTACATGTATAGACTCAGCGGACTTATGTAACCTTAAGATGGCTTGGTACACTGTCGGGCGTTATCTGGAATGAAAACGCAGCAACTAGACCCGATCAATTTACATACTCCACCTCTATCTGCAAGTATAATATCTAAAGCAAAGCGGTTCTGTAATGTCATAAGGCGATCCGCTTGAAGCTCAGCTGTAATATTGCTAAGGGCACCTGCGGTCTCATTTATAGTGGCCTCGACCACTCTCGTAAGCTGACGAATATTCCTACCATTAGCCATAGGACCCCAAAAGGGCAGGAAACCCTTGAAGAAGTCTCCAACTTCTTGTGCGACAGTATCTTTCCCATCGATAACACCTCTACCATATCTTGTCTTATGATAGTTGAAAGCAGCTGTGTATGTAGGGGGAAGCAAAAATGCCACATAACATGTGCCTGAAAAATCAGAAGGCAACCATGTATATGCTCTGTCGTGACAAACAAAATACGTGCCTTTAGCTGGCACGAACGGTGGAGATGTCTGGGACGTATAGACATAGGTGTGAACACACACACTCTTACCAAGCTGAGCTCTCGGATTCTGACCATTATCTTGCAGACAAAGATGACCTCGATGGGGTACAATCCAAATGGGAGGAGACCTTTTCTGTCTCTCTTTTTCTGTCAGACTAATGCTATATCTCGTCTTGTTCCACCCAACATATGCTCGTACCTCATCTTTAGGGATAGCATTATATGCATCAATATCTCTGACCATATCTACTATTCCCTGTATCAAGGCATTATTATTCACACTATCTTTGACAGAACGCACAGGAGATGCTTCATTCGCATAGATAAACATTGATTGGAGTGCCCATACTGACCCATTAGGCGAAAAAGGCAAAACCAAATATGGCATTCCCTTATCTGTCGTATGTGGCATAGGACCACACACCCAACAATTCGTGGTATTTACAACTAGCTGATGCTGATGCAACATCTGTATAAACGAATTGTTCACAAATTCTAATCTTCGTGTCTGTTCATGTTCAGGCAACGTATTAAACTCATGTGGGGAAACAGTAGAAAAAGAAAGAGTAGGTTGGGAGGTAGATGCAAGCGTCTGTTGTGAAGCATAGATAATCCAACCCACACAAACCAACGTAATATTCAAAAGCATTAGAAAACACAGTATTAAAAAACATTTGTTACGAACCAATGTACACATTTTCGTCTAAAATCAACTCTTTCAACACCCTTATCAGACTCAAAAGACTCCATTCTCTAACGTGCTGCTCACGGCTATTACCTTCTTCACTTAAGTGTGTGTCAAGATCGTACTAACGACCATGAACCACAGACCTTATGTCAATACGCGGCTCACCCCTTAAGGCTGTACCGCGACCCTGCCGCTGAGTCCGGATGGTGGCTCGAAAAAGAAAAAAGTAAAAAAGTCTTTTGATCTGACAAGGTGTAATTCACTACATAAAAAAAATTCAATCTTTATTTGTCCATTTAGGTGTCTTTTTCGATCTCAGATTGTAGCGCTCTTTGCCAGGCACAGTTTGATCCTGAAAAAGGACTTCCGGATTCGTTGTGTCGAGTCGTAGGTGCGGAGGCACAGCAACTTGCAGAATATCGTCATCCGCACGTTCTGACTGAGTCCATGTCAAATGTGCATCACTAAAAGGTACAAATCTAGGAATCCTTTCACATTCGGAATCAGCTATTCCATCCCTCACCCACTTGTCATACGGTAAGGGCAACGGGACTCTTTTACAATGGGTGGCATGCACCCAGTTTTTTTACCAGCTTCTCTAACAGCAGTTCTAGTGGCCAAGAGGACCAAATGTGGTCCAGTCCATCTCGGCTCCAAGTTTTTGGTTAGTTGAAAGTTCTTGGTCAAGATGTACTCTCCAGGTTGAATCGTATGGCCTGGATCTACAGTAGCTGTCGGCAAACTGTCATAGACCTGTTGGTGGAGAACACGTAATTTAGCAGTCAAGTCATGTAAGTAATCCACCAACATAGGGTACTCAATCTCACTATATTTCTTAGGACGAGGCACACCCCAAACATTCGCTGGACGGCCAAAAACTATTTCGTATGGGCTAAGTCCCACACGAGAATGCACTGTCGTCCTTGTTGACAAAAGAGCCAACGGCAAGGCATCCGGCCATGTAAGACCAGTGCTCGCTTGTATCTTAGCTAATTTCAGCTTCAGAGTGCCATTATAGCACTCGACAAGTCCAGCAGACTGTGGGTGATTCGCAGCATGGAATTTCTGATTGATACCCAAACCAGCACACACTTTCTTCATGATCTGGCCCACAAATTCACTCCCATTGTCGCTCCATACAATTCTCGGCAAACTATACCTAGTGAAATACTCTTTGAGCAAAACCTTGGCTGTAGACAAGGCAGTATTATCCTTTAGTGCAGAGGTCTTCAAACTATTTTGGTCTGAGCTCCCCTTTAGCAAAATTTTGGGAAGCTGGGCCCCCGCCAAACCTCTAGGGCAAGAATTTGGGGAGGGATGATCACAGAGGTCAGAGATCATGACACTATTTCAGGGGTGATTTTCCGTAGCCTGTAATCCACACTAAATGTAGCATCAGACAAGAACACAATTGACCACAAACACTACTGCCCATAATTGGGGTGCTGTGGGCCCCAATGCACTCCACCTGCTGCACTACTGATGGATGTAGCCCTGAGAAACAAGCTATTTCCTCTTCTTTCATTTCTTCTGTTCCATGTCTGACCATCACTTCAATCTCCAAACAGGTCCAGTCTGTCTGAACGTAAATAAGCTACTGCATGCTTCCCCAGTTGTTTTGCACCAATGGCACCATCTGCCCTAATGCTAGCAAGGAAATTGAGCCCTCATGCCCAAATTCTATTGTAAAACATTCATACTTGTGATACAGTAGGCCCCTTGACAAAAGTGTCACTGTACTTGCTTCATTAATATTAGCTGCTGCCTTGCTGTTGCCTCTGCCCTTTAACAACATGGGATCCCATCCCACACCAACCCTCTCCCTCCCATCCCTACTCACCCTCTCGTCTCTCTGATGCCCAAATCAAGGAGTTGCCTCTGTTTAATTTTCCCCCTCCCTTGGATCATTGCTCCAAGGCTCAAAGAAACAGTGGCACAGGAAGTGTGCCCCAGACCTCTTCAGCAGCTGCAACATCAAAGATGCCTACGGCTCTGCAAAGCAGGCTGTCTACTCTGCCCACTCAGCTGGTCAATTACTTATAGGTCAGATGCCCAAAGCAGGCTTTCTGCAAAAAATAACCACACAAATAGCAAATTTAGCCCCCCTTCCATTCGTTGCTTGAGCCCTGTTCCTTGCAGAACAATGGTGTCCTGGGCCCTAATGCTAGCAAGGAAAATGCATCCCATGTTCTTTTTCTCAGAAAGACTGCCATAACTGAGAGCTAGCCCCCACTCAGTGTGTGTGGAGGGGGAGGGCTCACGTGCTGCAAAACAGATAGAGAACTAAAGGAACATGCCTTCTCACCAAGGTACCCACTACCTAAAAGAAATGCAAATGTGTGGAATGGTTGGAGCCAGTGTAGGCTTTAATTAATAAAGACAAATACTTATTCTTTCTGAGGGGAAATATATGTGTCTATTAAAAGGAGTGCGCCCTTTTAATGGGCATATATAAAATATTTACATTAGATATAGTGTGGATTCTTATCACTAAAATTTATATTTTTAAAGCACTTGTTTTTATCTTAAACAGTATTTTGCTGCAGTCTGTTTTATACAGTGTAATACAGTTTTAAAAACAATGACAGTCACAGTGCTTTCCCTCACAGACTGGGTTCTTGTAACACTATAAACAAGCCACTATTCCTCATTGCACCGATCAGGATATAATTCTGTGACTCAGTCGTCACACACAAAGACATCTGCTATGATCACATTAGCTAACTCAGGTTTCATAAGGTAAGAGTATATTTCCTTTTGGTTAGTATGACTTGCATTCATTTTTCAACTGAGGTGTGTGTGTGTCTTTATTAGCAATATAATTGCATCTTCAAAAATAGAACATAAATTAGATATTGCATTTTACAAAAATGTAACTTCGTCTCGCAGATAGTAAGTCGTAGTTTCTATGACAAACCAGATGTCTCTAACTGTATAATCTCAAAGTCCTTTTAGAATGGTCACTGTGGTGCAGTAATTGTGTGCAGGACAAGTGACCATCATGTCTGTCAGTGCCCCAACAAGCATGCTAGATGACAAATGCCATCCATTTACCACTCTCCTCCCTGCAATCTCCCCACTTGAAACAAAATCTGAAACATTGAACGCACTTTATCCTCACCAGCTCCAAAATACAAAAATGCAGCAGTATGTCCTGTGAGGTTGTACTCGTGCAAAGTTAATTTTTCACAAAAAATAAAAATCCTTGTTTGTTTAGCCTCCCAACAAGTCGTTCTTAAAGACTTTATTCAAAGTCCTTTGCAGTAACAGCTTCAAAAGCATACATGCATTTTAGTTTGGTAGCAACTGTTCACAATTCTCAAAGGTGTACAATGGTTATAAAAAAGCATTTTCTCTGGATAAAACCTGCTTTAATGTTAAGCAGTCCGTATTAGTGCATAGCAGTCTGTCTGTTTCTGCTAGTTATTGGTCAGATTGCAGCCAAACATCTCCTGTGATGCATGGGTCATGTATAAGAAGCCATCTTCATCCCAATACACTTCTGACATTGTGACAGACATGAACGGTGAGGTCTTGTTATTCACCATAAAGAAAACAGTCTTTTCAATGACCACTGGTAGTTTGGATGGAAACTCACTGTTTATATAACCCACCATACCTTACCGAGTTGCTAAACACTTCCACAGTTTAAACAGGATTGGGTTTTAGTTTCATTGCAGACTTTCCATTCCCTGTCAGATTTACGTTGTTGCCTGCTGACCTCTACGCCTAATGGAGAGTTAATTGATGATTTGTCCTCGAATGGTGTGCGTGTTTTTTAATATGCAGTTATTCCAAGGTGAACAGAAAACAACGGAATGCAATCTTTTTTCTTCTCTTTAGCCTGCTCTTTGACCCCAACTTCACACTCACTGGCCTGCCCAGTGCCACTTAGTAGTACAGCTATTTCTCTTTTTTGTGGCATTTAACTGCTGCATGTAAATGAAGACAGCCTTGAAGGGCGCCTTTCGCTATCTTCATTTACATTTAATTGCAGACCTATTTGCGCCCCCCTGGCAACACATCCTCGCCCCCTCAGGGGGGCGCGCCCCACAGTTTGAAGACGTCTGCTTTAGGGGGTAAGCCTCTATCTATCTGGAAAAGGCGCAAACAACCACAAGGACATACTTCAAATTATTGCATCTCTCCATGTGTATGTAATCTAACTGTATCACTTCAAACGGATACGTCGGAGGAGCAAAATGACCAGCTGGAGTTGGAGTTCCCTTGCCAGGATTGTACTTCAAACAAATCATACAATGCTTCACCACATTCTCAGCACATTTCGGAATTCCAGCATTCTGCCATACTGAAGCCAACAACTTGCATATCCCTTTCGAACTGATATGAGCCATTCCATGAGCCATAGTAACCACTGGGAGCACATACGCATCTGGCAACAACCATCGCTGGTGTTCTGACAACTCAACCCAACATCCCGTCGGATCCAACATACCCGTAGTTTCTCTCCACACACTCACTTCTTTTTCCGTAGCTTCAGCCTGAATCATCTTCACACTTTCTATTGTGTCTTCACACATTCCACTTTCCACAACCCATCTTGCAGGGCCTGCTACATACATACGGCTCATCATGTCTTTCGCCGTTTCCTTCGCAACTTCATCCGCAAACGCATTTCCTCGGCCCACATCATCCACAACTTTCTTATGCGCACTATACTTCACAATCACAATCTGCTTTGGGAGAGTAAGTGATTCCAAAAGTTCATTCACTAACTGCCCATGCTGAATTTTCGTGCCATGGGAAGTAAGAAATCCTCTTTCTCTCCACAAACGCCCCAAACTATGGGCAACACCAAACGCATACTGGCTATCAGTATAGACATTCACTCGCTTTCCCTCTGACAACACACACGCTCTAGTCAATGCAATAAACTCTGCTGCTTACGCAGAATTCTGTGCTATGCGTGCTGTTTCAACAACTGTATGTAAAGTTGTGACAGCATATGCTGCAGTCGTCTCACCATTCGGAAGCTTGAAACACGAACCATCTACCCATAGGGTACCATCAACATTCGTAAGAGGAGTATCTTTTAAATCAAGTCTAGCCTTCGTTCCTTCCTCTGTTCGAAGAAAGCAATCATGCCGTTCTTGAGCATCTGTCTCTACAGAAATCGGCGACAACGTAGCTGGATTCAACACATTACATCTTTTGATGTGTACATGGCTAGCTAAAAGCGTCAGCTCATAACCTGACAGACATGCACTAGTAAGGTGCTGTGTCTTGGTCCTGTTCAATAAGGTATCCACTGCATGTGGGACCATCACAATCAACGTATTATCCAATACCAAACCAGCAGACTGTCGGATAGAAACAGCCACTGCCGCTGTAGCTCTCTAACAGCTCGGCAACGCTTTAGCTACCGGATCTAACGTCGCTGAAAAATACGCACATGGGCGTTGCTTATCTCCAAATCGTTGCGTCAAAACTGACAATGCACAACCTTCTCTCTCGTGCACATACAGTGTAAAAGGTTTACTGTAGTCAGGAGTACCCAACACAGGAGCCGAACACAATGCATCACGTAATTCAGAAAAACTCTTCTGACACTCATCAGACCAAGGGAGAGGATGCGGAGTATCTTTAAGAGTCAGCGCCAACAGAGGTTTCGCTAGCAGGGAAAAATTAAGGATCCATTGCCTACAATACGAGGTGATACCTAAGAAAGCACCCACTTCTCTCTGTGTGGATGGCACACTCATTTGCGCAATTGCTTGAATTCGTTCTGGGGTCAACCTTCTTCCCTCCTTCGACAAGAGATGACCTAAGTAGGTTACTTCTTGTCGGCAATACTGTAGCTTTGAAGGTGACACTTTATGATGAAGGTCAGACAAATGTCGCAACAAAGAAAGAGTAGCCGTTTTACAAATTGTTTCGTCATCAGCAGTAACCAACAAATCATCAACGTATTGAATAAGAGTAGCACCAGAAGGCAACACAAAACTATCAAGCTGAGTTTTCAACGCCTGACTATAGATGGAGGGACTTTCACAATAACCTTGGGGAGCTCTCTTAAACCGGAAGCTTCGACCTCCTAATGAGAAGCCGAAAAGATCTCTACTCTCTTCAGCAATTGGAATGCTAAAGAAAGCATTCTTCAGATCGATAACAGAAAACCAGGCTGCCGAAGCAGGAATCAGAGTCAACAAAGCAGTGATATCAGGGACAACAAGAAACTGTGGCACAACAATCTTATTCACTTCCCGAAGATCGATCACAAACCGATACACAGGTGGCTGAGAAGCATCAGTACGTTTAAGGACAGGCAAAACAGGACTGTTACACACATTACCTCTCGTTTCTTCAACTACACCCTTTTCAACCAAATCATAGATGATCGCCAAAAGAGCTCTTTCGCCATCACTAGAGATTTTATATTGTGGAATACGAGGTAGCCTAGCATTCGATTTGAGGGTGACAACATATAGTGGAATCTGTAAGAGACCAACATCATTGGGACCTGTAGCCCAAAGTGTATCAGGAAGAGAACGCAATTCCAGTGGAAGACAATCTTTAGACAAATACATCGGAGAAATCACTTTCTTACCCAAGGTAAGATGTACTCCCGCAGGAGAACAATGTAATGTTGCATACAATCTTTTCAGCAAGTCCAAACCCAACAGATTCTCACCACAACCAGTCGTCAAAATAAGAGGAGCTTCCAATTCACAAGGACCAATAGAAAGGGGCAAAGGACTAGAAACCGGATTACGAACTGGGGCGCCAGAAAATCCTACTGAAACATTGGTCAAGCCAGACAAAGGTGCGCCAGGGAGTTTAGAGTGCATGATAGAACTCTTCGTCGCACCGGTATCCAAAAGAAAAGGTTCTGTCACACCTGATGCAATCACTTTAACATAAGGTCCACTCTGGTCTACTGGAATTGACACTACTCCCTCTCTTTGCCCATGGCTGTCCTAACTATCATTATAACCAACACTCGCACTCTCGACATAATAATCATCAACGTAGTACTGTGCAGACTGACCACTCGGAACATTCTGTCTGTCAAAATAATTCGCAGAATTCTGAAGGGAAGAGGAACGCTCATTCTGGGGTAACACACCACGCCCCCTACCCCTAGGAACTTGCTGGAAACCACCACGACCTCTCTGACCAGATACGCCATTCGCACGCTGCAACAAAGCCGGGCAATTATTCTTGAAATGACCTTCCTCTCTGCAATAAGCACACTGATTAGGTCCAGGAAAGAATCGCGGAGCATAAGGCTCAGGCTTCTGTAACAATCTCTGAAACTGTGGAGGTTGCTGAAACTGAGGCTGATTCTGACGAGGCGGATAAGCTTGCTGCAAAAGAACTTTCGTCTTTAAATCTTTAGTTTTCTTCTCTGCTTTATCCTTTTCATCTTTATCCCTATTCTCATAATATTGTGCAGTAGCCAATATCTGGGCCGACGAAGATACAGCCCATGAACTCTCAGAGTTTTTTAATTTATTGGAAAGCTCGGGAAGCAAATTAAAGACAAATTTGGCCACAAACAACCTTTGACCACCTTCCGTACTCATGTCCTGACCACTATGATCGATTAACACCTCTTCAAACCTCGTGAAGAAATCAGACACACTCTCGTCTTTCTTTTGTTTGCATGCTGCCAAGTTATCCCAATTCACTCGCAAAGCAGGCATCATAGTTTTCATTAGATTAATAATTCTACCAGGTAACTCTGCAACTAAAAGCTCAGGTTTGGCACCTCCAACCTGTCGACCATCTGCAGCAACAATATTAGCCCATGTTTCACCTAATTCTGCCGCATGATTCTCATGACGAATCTTCGCCCACAAAGGTTGAGGAACTACATTACCCATCAACATATCTATGTCAGCTAAATTCATAATACATGCTTCAACTGTCTGGGACAACTCTTTGTAATAACCGGCAGGATTCTTACGGGGGTCAGGTAAGGTCTGCTTAAGAGCTAAGACCTCTGCTCTTTTCCAAGGAACATGTACCCATACTCGCTGAAAATGTGCCGGGACGGCATCAATGTTATGAGCGGCATCAGCCTGAACTGCGTCTCTCCATACTGGAGAAACTTCTCTCATAGGATACTGCTTCACTTTCCTCCTAACAGAAGAATCAGGTTCGTACAATGTCTGAGACGGTAGTCTAGACCTGAAAGCAAGTATCGTCTCTACAGCATCTACAACATCAGATTCCACTATCGTCCCTTTAGCAAACTCTGACTGAACATCAAGCACTTCTTGTGGAATCGGACCCAACTCATTATCTTCCCATTCCTGACGCAGAAAAGTACACATTATATCAAAAACATACCTTTGTTTAGGCGGCTCCCAGTGAAAGAAAACATCCATAACTGCTGGTAAATTATACCTAGAAGCATTTAAAATCCATCTACGAGCCAATAAATCCAACACTGCCCGCTCTTCAGGACCAGGAAACTGACTACGACTCTGCTTTCTTACCAAAACAGGGGTCCTATTCAGTGCCCCAAAAAGTGGAGACAACAAATTAGCAACAGTCTCAGTCATTCGTTTTCGAGCAGAAGGAGAAGAAGTAGGCGTAAAAACAGGAAAATGAATATCTTGAGGCAAAGTAGGAACAAGAGCAGTAGGAGTCTGAGATACAGAAGTAGAAAGCAAAGGAGTTTGAGGCAAAGCTGGTAACAAAGCTTGCGACCCTAGAGTGGGTTGCGCAGTAGGAGGCAAAACCATCTGTGGAGCACCGGGTGGCTGAACAACAGCAGGAGGTTGAACAACAAAGGGTGGAACAACCGGGGGTAATGGAGGCGCAGTAGCACCCTGCACATAAGGGGGTGGCAATCTCAGTAAATGAGAGATCAAAGGATCTTTTTCAGGGTCTTCCATCACTTTCGAAGGAGAAGACGGCAAGGCCGGATAACATTTATCTATGGCCATGCAACGCTGTCTATCTGAAACTTCACTTGCACGGTCTTCTCCATCTTCCCTAAACTGCCTAGCAGCTTGTAGTACTGACATATTCTTATCTTTCCTATCTCTTTTTGCTTGCTTAATTTCTAACTGTTTGACTTCCTTACGCCAAAGGCGGAAAGAGTCAAACATTGCCGGCCGGGCTTTCTTCTTAAATAGCGCAACTTCCAGATTATCTAAAATATTTAATTAGAAACTACCATGTTGGGGCCATCGTAAAACACCATCTTTCTTCGTATAGCGGACCCACACTTCATTATAAGTAATAGGACCCACTCCGTGTTTTGAATAGAGCTCATAAATCGGAGTTCCAACCGGAGGTATCGAACACGAATCCTCCAATCGGGAATCCCTGTTGCAACCACAACTAAACCATTTCCTAATTTTGCTAAGACCAGGCATCTTATAGCTTACTAATCTAGCTTCAAACTTCAAGGGGTTATCAACTATCGATACACTCATAAATATACGAGCCCCTCGGCTTCGATTATTGCAAAAACCGAATCAAAACCAAGAACCAAAACAAAGTCGTGGGAGCGACCCACTTATACTTAACCAAAGTATCTGTCACGCCACCAGAAGACCATCTATCGTCTCGCTCTACAAAGGATCAATCAAGGGTCCAAAACAGGGCGACAGTCAGGGCAGCAGTCCTTCGTAGCCGTCGGAAAGCAGGAAGCCTCGCAGTAAAGACTTTCGGTCCACATCGACATACAGGGGTCGATGAAGTGGCGGCCTTCCTCCAGAATTTCCTCACGTGGCTCCTCACGATCCTCGGGCTTGGACCGGTACCGCTGAAGTCGCCCTACGTTGGGCGCCAACTGAAGAACCGGGTTTTCTTAGAACCCAGCGGTGCCAGGGACACACCCGAAGTCTTTGAGTTCTCCTGTTTTGGAATACAGAGACACGGAATACTTCTAGGTGGCGTCAGAGATCAAATTTATTAGCTGCAGCTAGTAACAGTAAACCAAGCAATACAACACGGTGTACAACTCAGGAGACTGCTCAACTTTCGTAGAGCAAGACATCACTTTTTATGCTGTTTTCGATTAATTACAAATGCACACCCATTGCGGCAAATTCTGACCAATAGAACACAGTTTCACACACATTATTACATTCCAAAAAGCTCACTTTACATCGTACCAACCCACAAGTTAATTATTAGGACTGTCCCAAATTCGATTACCACAAGCCGGACAAACCCATAATTGAAAGCACTACCCATGTAATGAAAAGTCGTAAGGAAAGAAACAATTCAGATGTTGAGTAGGATAAGATATGTGTAAGGCAACTAAAAGTTAACGATATCCTGAACATTGATTGGGAATTTCAGACAACGATCAACTAGAGAAAACTGGCTCCGCAAAGGGTCAGTTTCAGGTGACGGGGTCAGCATCTTTGCAGTTCACTCGCAAGTCGAAAAGGGCCTGTTAATGCTTACATGAACAACGAGGCCCATGCAACTTTGTTCGTTCGTTTACCACCTAGGCCTACGTGAGGGCAACAAAAAATGACGTCTCGAACAACGCAAACAAAATGGAGTCCGGTCCCGAAAGCCACGGAACCTCAGTTGGAGCAAAAGGGAAGAGTGTTAGCAGGGTACAGCCAGGCATTGGCGGATGCTGAGGATAGGCAGCTGGGGGCTTGTGAAAACAGATCACAGTACAGATACCTTCCTGCTCACCAGGAGCACATCTAAAGCAACAGCCATAAAAACTGATGGAACTATATGAGTAAATAAAAAAGTGCTGAATGAAGGAATACGCTTTTACAGTGCATTATTCGGAATGGTCTCTGCCTTATAACTGGGACTAAGGGCAAACTGGTTTACGACCCAAAAACTACCATATTACTATGTGCTAAAGGCCAAAAATTATGAAGTTGTTAAAACTGCATATCAAACCAACAAAATTGTGAGTCAGTAATTTTGAGACACTCCTCAATTTTGATTACCAATTAAACAATTAGAAAATTCAGTGGCTGCTCCTCCGCTAAGGTGGTGAAGCGTCGCCCCACTGCTTCAGCTGCAAGCTGAATACAAAAAATAAAAGAATAATAACATTAGTTATTATCATTTTGTTTTTTGTATTCAGCTTGCAGCTGAAGCCAGGCGGCTGGGCTCCCCCGCATCACAGGGGTAGGAGGGGTGGCAGCACCTAAAGTGCACATGAGGTTTTACCCAGCCATCTTGGGCCAGCCAACCCGTCATGCGCAATGTGCATGTTCTCCATGCAGGCTGTATTACAGCCTGGGTGGAGAACATGCACAGCCTGCCAGCCCCTGTCTGAGTGCCGAACCACGGCACTCAGACCAATCACAATGCTGCTACGGCAGCTTTGTGATTGGTCAGGGGATTCGGGAGGCTGTGGGCTTCCTGCCGAGAAGAAGACGGAGAAATAAGAGGTGGCAGCCAGCGGTCAGTGGTAAAGAGCAGGCCCGGACTGGCAATAGCGGGCACCGGGCAATCCCCAAGTGCGCCGCACGGGTGGGGGCCAGTTTTGGGCCCCTGGGGGCCGTTTTTGTTACAGGGCCGTTTTTGCAGCATAGCTGCAATATCGGCCCTGTACCAAAATCGGCCGAAAACCGGCCCCGGCAAAGACCTCGAGGGCACCTCCAACCCCCCGAGGGGGTAGGGGGGGGGGGGGGGTGGCCGAGCACTTTGCCGGGGCGGTTTTGGTTCCCAGTCCGGCCCTGGTAAAGAGCTAAGTGGAATTTTTTGTTTTATTATCTCCCCCTCCCAAGTTCCCTGTTCCCCCCATCTCACCACCCCTGGTCGGTAGCAGCCGCTACTCTTAGAAATGCTATGCACTAAAGATTCATAATTTGTGAATGGTGGCAAAAACAGTATTTTGCACTTTCAAATTACCATCAAGTGGAAGCATGTGATACCTAATTGCAAAGTTTTTAAAAATTGAGCCCTGAATGCATCTGCCTTTTCCAAAACGGTAATGTAATGGTGAGAATGATGAGGATTTTGGGAGCACAGCAGAGGAGAAAGAGGAAACAGGAGAGGATTTTTAAATTTAAAGTAACACTCGTTGACCAGCACGAGGAGGAGATTTATGGCAAGTACAGGTTTAGCAAATGGGTTCAACTTCAGCCCATACAGGACCTGGAACCTGTGTTTGGGACACATACACTTAGATGCTTGATTTTACCAACAACATATTCAGGTCCCATGCTTACTGCTATATACATATGAGGGACAGGGAGCGCATAAAAGTCCAGCATACATGCTCCAAAGAGTAGGTTGGTAACAACAAGAGGAATGCAATTCATAAAGAAACAAAGAACAGAAACACAGACAGGTAGGTGCTAGAAACCTGAGGATCCAGAAGGAGGGCATCTGAGTGCTCAAGAGCCCTCACACACCCAGATGGGTGTCATTCTTCATCATAGGGTGTTGCTCCTTGTTGGGCACTGCAATGATATACCATGCAGTGAATTGGATGATTGACCTCCTGCTCCATTACTTCCCCTCTGATACGCCTGAGTTGGCCACCTATAGACTGTGACATCTAACATACCTTATGTTCTATTTAATTTCAATGCACAATATACCTATATACACTGTACCTTTGATTTTCATTGGTTGTCCTGCCAAACAGACATCTTTTGCCCTCATATGATAACTGGAGTTAATGGCACATAATGACACTTGGTGTATTGGCTTATACTGATCCTTCTTTCCAGTGAGGAGATTTTCCCTCCTTATTATATTATCTGCTTAATGAGTTCCTCGGAAGACATCCTATTTGAGGCCACTACAGGCAACCCCCCACTTTGTTTCCAGGAATATGACATTCACAATACCCACCTCCCCACAAGGGGCTTATTGCATGGATATCCAGGTACTGTGACCTGGGTTTGCCACCCCACTGAGATTCCTCCTATGAGTTGTGGCAATACTGTCCCTCCCCAACGTAGCGCCCTCACCTAACATGGCACCCATGACATCACGAAGTTCTGCTATTGGGCGTACCTTTGACCATAGTATATATTTAGAGCAGTTAACCAGTAGGCAGTTATCCCCACATCTACTGTTGTCACTGTTACCCCCTTTCCCTGGGATGACCTTTGTAGTAAGGAAGGGGTATTCACCTAACTCAACCTTCCAAGTGGTAATTCACCCCCTTCCAATATAGCGCCCACAACGGGTCGCCTTTCCATTGCACATGAGCCACGTTCCAGGTGTGGCTACAGGCAGGCGTAACTGCGCACACCTACTCCCACAATCCACACATACGTATTCCCGCCCCGTTCTCTGAACCCTCACCTCCGAGGTGGCAAAGATGGGGTAGGTTTGCATCCTAACTTCGTACCAGGACAGAGTAAGTACTATTCGATAACCACAACATTTAAAATCCTGTTCACAGTTGTGTCTCCAGCCAGCTAAAATTTGGATTGGTCTCTTCATCCACTCGAGGAGTCCCTCTACCTTCCCCAATTGGGTGAGTGTATCCTATGGATGCAGTGTTTGTTTGTATTATATGGTGTCTTCACGTGTGCCACTTTGTTTGGTTTTAAACGTTTTTCACGCTTGCGATCTTGGTACCTCCACTATTAAGGGCTGACACGCAAGCACATGTGTTTTATCGGTAGCATTTGTATTCCCTTGGCTGTCTATTATTCAACTATATGGTAGTTGTCTAAACAGTTTTTATGTTTCCACTACAGGTCCATCACTGAAGGTATAAATATTTCTGCTACAATTTGATGATAGTGATTGGATAAATATACATTGATCAAGACAATATTCTGATTCACAGTGTATATTTGGAATTTAGGTCCTGATGAATTTCCCTTGATTATTTTCACTACTATGGCAAGAAACATGTCGACCAGCTCATGCATTTTCCTAAAAGCTGATTCAGATCATGACTTTATGGTTACAGCCATCACTTCTGTTCATACCCTAGACAAGGGGACACAGAGAATAAAAATATTAATAGGGTACCTCTTAGCCTATTTTAACTCACTCATACCAATCTTCACTAGAGAGCCCATCTACATACACCCTAGCTTCACATCAGTGGCGGCTGGCCCAGGTAAGAGCGGTGAGGCAGGGTAAGGTAAGGTAGGGCGAGGTGAGGTGGGGGTTGGGGAAGTCAACAGGGTAAGTAAAATTAAATAAAAAATAAATAAAACCACTTACCCTGCGTGAGTGATGAGGCGAGTGCAAGGTAAGTGGTTTTATTTTTTTTTAAATTTCATTTTACCTATCCCACTGTCTATTGGCCTCCTCAACCACCATCCCACCCGCCCGACCCCACCATCCTGCCCCACTGTGCTTACCTGTACTGACCGACACTGCTTCACCTATGTCAAAAAACAAAAGATCTTCAGCAAAGCGCCCTCTTGTGGGTGCCCGTTGGGCATTTCAGCTCAGGCCCGACGAGGATCAATGCTGTATGATGAAGCATGACACCCTTCTGGTTGGGGCGTGGCTAGGCACGCGATGGCGGAGGTCGCAATCGGGTAGAGCTCCGATTCGAACTCCTTTTCCCTGGGCCGATTCTTCGCTACATTATATCGCAGCCGCCTGAAATTGCAAGCGGACCTTCGCGGTGCTGTTCTCGGCATTCCAGCCGATTTTTGCATTTGGGACCCGACACTGCCCGCAACGGACTTTCCTGCGGGCCTCCTGCGGGACCTGCTACTTCCCGGCTGGCAAGTGCGATAACGAGAGGGCGCGGCTTGGGCCTGGCACCTAGGCCTCAACCTGCGGCCTACTGCCTAATGTGCGCGGCCTTCCCGTCCACCTAGGCAAACTCCTGGGTGCCCTCCTGCCGCTCCAGCCCTGGTTCCTCATTGCACCTGGAAACCTACGGAGAACTGCATTGGAGAAAGGTGAGGACCCGACCTGCTTATTACAGCCGACATGCTGATGACGACCGCATGATACCTCGCTCGCCGCCGCGGCGACTCCCGTGGTGGGACCGGCGGAGCACCGGTACAGCGAGAGAGCCAGTCGAACGGCCCCCCCTCCGGACCTTGCTAGACAACCAGGACCACCCGGCGGGATCCCTCCTCATATGTGGGCGTCGCAGTGGTGAGTGGCGGATTCTACTGGGGGGCCGGGACAGACACTGAGACTCGCACGGGGTAGGCGCCGAGCACCGGCTGGAGCCGCACGCCCACTGTGGGACACACACTCCACTGGTGGGGGCACTACTGGACTCCGTGTGCTGCGGGCTCCCCCCCGGCTCTATTGCATTGACTGACTGTGGGGCCCCGGAGGGAGCCATCCGACTGCGATTCTGTCGGAGGACGGACCCCACCGACACTGAGTGGCTGAAAGAGGGCTCTGGACCCGGTGGGGGGGGCAGAGACACGCATGGGCCTTGTGCTCCGGATCTCCGCGGCCGGAGAGAGTCTGGCGCCCCTGCGATACACGAAGGAATGGCGTGGCCACTGCCACGTGTCCCCGGGCCCTCCAACAAACACACAAGGACACTGTGCCCACCTCGCCCGCACCGGAGGAGTCGTGGCTTTCGCTGGCAAAGGATAGTTTGCTACCACGCAACCAGCTACCTGCAGCGTGTGCATGCCCTCTGAGAGCTATTAACGGGGTCTACCCCGCGGCACTGCCACACCAGCCTACTCTGCGGATTGACACGACCAGTGCGTGGGGTGCCGGCTGGCCATTCACGCGGAAACCGCCGCGGGCGACGCCGTGCCACTGGCCTCAGGCACCACTGAAATCGCAGCCCGGGAGCGCCACATCCTCCTGTGAACTGAACTGTACCGCTGGCCGGGCAACTCTGCATATGTCCGGAGGGGTAAGGACTCGAACTGGGACTGGAGGAGCCCCGCTGAAAGGGAAGACTGACAAATTGCTGAACAAGATGGCCGCCGTTCAAGTAACCACGAGGCTGGACAGTGTGCTGGCCGCTATGGAACGCATGGAACAGTCGCTCCAATTGACCAGAACGTCCTTGGAATCCAAGATAGACAGCGTCGCCATAGATCTTACCCACCTGAGAGATGGCCACAGGAAATTGACTGATCGGACCAAGGCTCTGGAAGTAACAGTGACGGAACTCGAACCCAGAGTCACCCAAGCGGATAAGCAGATACAAGACCTCCTGAACAGAGTGGAGTTCCTGGAAGACCGCGCTGAGGGCGCGGAAGGACGGGCGAGACGCAACAACATCAGGCTCGTGGGGGTCCCAGAAAAATGGGAGGGCAACCATCCTGCCCAACGTGTGGAGGACTGGCTGAGGGACATACTACCCGAAGGTGCGCTCTCGCCCTACTTCGTGGTGGAACGAGCGCACCGTGTACCCACGAGACCACACACCACTGGCTCGAACCCGAGACCGCTACTCTTCAAGATACTGAACTATCGAGACAGGGACACGATCCTGAGAGAAACTCGACGGCTCGGAGACATTCGTATCGATAATGCCAACGTGATGTTCTTCCCGGATTACACTGTCCAGGTGCAACGTCAAAGACACAATTACCTGGAGGTGAAGCGACGATTACGCACAGCAGGCCTCAAATATTCCCTACTCTTCCCTGCGAAGTTGAGGGTAGTGGCGCGGGACAGGACCTACTTCTTTAACAGTCCTGAAGAGGTCAGTGACTGGCTCGACAGTGGCACGGACACGACACCCAGGCAGGCACAGAGCTATGAGGCGAGGCCACGTGCACGTGGGCCGTGGCGTCATCGAAGAAACAGAGACCAGGAGAACGGCCGCCCAGAGGAAGCGACACGCCACTCCCCACCAGCGGACCAAATGATCCAGGAACAACGGGATGCGCTCCGGAGAGTCTCCCAGCTGAGCAATTCACCAAATTCGGACGTCATCCAGGATACCAACCCACAGATAGAGCCGAGCGATGATGACGCTATCTACGGAATACCAGATTCCCAGCTGTCCGTGGACCTGACGGATGTCACACCGCAGACGGCTGACTTGCCCCACTGACACCACACGAGTGGTCCTGGCAGACTCTACCGGGGCGACGGAGATGGCCCTGGGGACCGGATGAACAATGGAGCGTTGTGACTGCGAGCCATCGCTCGAGATGTCTCCTGCCGCCCCGGTGGTGAATGGAGTGACCTTGATGCAGTGAATATACCCCCAGCCACATGGACATTGAAAAGGTAAAGTGGCGATGGGAACATGCCACAGCTTCTCCTCCTCTCTCCTCCCTACCCGCTGCCCCTCCCGCCTACAAACCTTCCTGCCACAGAACATTGGGGAGCAAGGTCTGCTTCCCTCTCCCCCTCGCGTAAGTAGATATATAGAGGCCGTGCAACAAGGGGCGGTACTGTATCCCCGAGTACTGACTTTGGCTGCTTGGAGTACATAATATATGGCCCAGGGGAGGCCCAATGATCCCCTTCCCTTACTTGAATACGCACACCTCTGAGTCTGCGACTAGCACATTTACCCCCTAGACTTGAGTACTGTTTTCTTGCCTCTTTGGTGTGTTTGGACGGCGTCATGTTACGAAGCAGACCTTTTGGTACTTGTCACTGTTTTGAAATGTTTGGACATTATGACTCTTATCCCACCCTAACCCGTGGAGATTTGCCTGGACTATTCCTTCATGTGCTAGTGCCTGTGACTGGTCCGGGCGGGGGGAGGGGGCCAGGAGACCAGTGGAAGTTCTCGCCTGGGGGACGGGTGGTGGGTGGGGCGGGTACTCCTTGCCGAAACGATGAATATGGCTGAGATCAGGATATGTACGTGGAATGTCAGGGGCATGCACACACCATCGAGGCGCTATCAAATCAATTCTTATCTGAAACGCCACAATTTTCATATAGCATTGTTACAGGAAACACACCTTAACAGGGTGGAGGTACACGCATTGCGCCGCAGATGGCGCGGACAACTTTATGCCACAGAGTACTCCTCCTTCACTCGCGGGACACTCATATGGGTCCGGCCGGCCACTCCGTGGGCGGTCACTGACACACAGATTGATACAGAGGGTAGATATGTGATGGCTCGAGGCAAACTTGACGGACACCCTGTGGTACTTGCCTCTTTGTACTCCCCGAACACTGAACAGGGCAAATTCTTCGATGGCCTTTCCACGACACTGGCGTCCTGGCATGGAATCCCATGGATTCTTGGAGGCAACTACAACTGTGTCCTGGATGTGGACCTGGACAGATCTTCTGTACCCCCGGTCAATGCACAGGTACACACCACCTCGAAAACTCTCCTTACTTGGGCCTTGCAATGGGACCTACAAGACCCATAGAGGACACGCAACCCCACAACACGAACATACTCATACTGGTCAGGTGCGCATGCACTACATGTAGGCTTAGATCGATACATGATCACCACCGTTCTCCTCCCACTGGTCAGGGACTCACAATATATGGGCCGCACACACTCAGATCAGAACCCCCACACACTGACAATTGTTTGGGAAAACCCCCACCCGCCTATCCCCACCTGGCGCCTCAAACCGGACCTCTTGCTAGACGCGACCTTCCGTGACTCTCTACTCGCACAGACGGCTCAATACTTTGAGCTCAATGCTGGCACAGCGTCCTCCCCACAGACCGAATGGGATGCGTTCAAAGTGGTGACCCGGGGAATATGTCTAGGTACACAGGGGCACATTCGGCGGCAGCTTGAAAACGACCTGACACGACTGGAAACTGAGCTACTGGAACTTGAACGTGCAGCGGAGGGGGATGAGGGCACTCGCCTGTCCGGGGCCAGGGTGGAACATGGTCGCCTCTTGGAACGCTTACGTAACGTTAACTTCGCGGCGCACTCTGCCCGCGTGTATCAGCAAGGTGATAGGCCTGGCAAACTGTTGACTTGGCTGATTGCTTGGGAGGACTGTTCGACCCCCATCTCAGCAATACAGACGGAGGGGGGTGGTACCCTTTACACCCAGCGCCATATACACGAGGCATTTATTGGTCACTACTCGGGGCTGTACCGTTCCCGGCTGCGTGTCCCACTGTCTGACATAGCCGAATATCTCTCGCCCTTGCAACTGCCCACCCTAATGGCTGCGCAGCAAGATGACCTTGGGGCACCTCTGTGCCCCGAGGAACTCCGCGACACCATTTTCAATCTCACGAATGGCAGGTCCCAGGGACCGGATGGCTTGCCAGCCGAATTCTACAAAGCCGCCTCGGACATCCTTATCCCCCACCTGTTGAAAATGTACGCTGCGGCCACAGACAACTTCTCCCTGCCCCCGGTGCTTGATGAAGCCACCCTTGTATCCCTGCTCAAACCCGACAGAGATGGCGAACGCATGGGATCCTACCGTCCTTTAGCCCTCCTCAACACGGACTATAAAATTCTCGCTTGGCCGACGACTAGCCCCTATGGTGCCCACACTGGTACACCACGACCAGAATGGGTTTGTAGCGACGCACCACACGTCCCATAACATCCGCCGTCTCTTACGCATACAAGAGTACGCCACACACCGATGGCCACGCACCGGGTGCCTGGTACTAGACCTGGAGAAAGCGTTTGACTCGGTGGAATGGCCTTACCTACGAGCAGTCATGGACAAATTTGGACTGGGCGACGATTATGAGACCATGGTTGGCCTCCTATATCGCAGGCCCACGGTCCGCGTCTGCATTGGTGCACTGCTCTCTGACCCAATACGGGTACAGAGGGGCACCAGGCAGGGCTGCCCCTTATCGCCCTTACTGTTCGCTTTAGCTGTGGAACCCCTGGCTGCGACACTCAGGTCCCGAGGGGCGGAGTGGGGTATACCGATGGCGGATGGCCTACATGCGGTGTCATTATATGCGGACGATCTCCTCCTCTATATCAAAGACCTGAGTGATGTTCCAGCGTCCCTAACTGACATCTTTTGCACCTTTGAGGAAATGTCGGGCTTGAAAGTAAACTAGGCAAATCAGGGGCTTACTCCTTTGACCCGAATGCTCCCGAGAGCGAGATACGCATCGGTGGCGAGAGACTACAATGGTATCACATGACATTCAGATACCTTGGGATTCACATTTACCGTGACCCTAAAGACATACTGGAGGGAAACCTGATGCGAGCGATCGCATCCATCCGATCACAAATAGGGTTCTGGAAAACGTTACCACTGAACGTTCCCAGCCGCGTAGCCCTAACAAAAATGATAGTCCTGCCACAGCTACTGTACTACTTTGCCAATATTCCATCCTATGTCCCTAACCGAGTGTTTCGCGATCTGGAAACCCTGCTGCACGACCTGATCTGGAATAAGGGCCGGCGGCGCATTGCGTTGGCGAAACTGTATATGCCTACCGAGTCGGGGGGACTGGCTGTTCCCAACATGGAACTATATTACCTGGCGGCACCAATGCAATGGGTGTCAGGATGGCTAGGTGGTAAGAACTTGGGAGACACCGCCACGGACGCCACTGTCTGGTCCCAGCTACAGATCCAAGTCCTGTTTCACCCGCTGGCCCAGACTCCCCGCCCTTCACAACTGTACCTTGCGGTGGCGCGCAGATGTTTCCTCCGCTGCCTGCGCCTAACCCGGGAGACAGTACCGTATGCCCCAATACTCCCTCTACTGGGCACCCCGACTGCAGCGGGGACCCTGACGGCCGTGCAGCTTGACAGCTGGACCGCAGCAGGAGTGGAAACACTAGGGGACCTGTACTCTGATGGGGCCCTCCTCCCCTTCGCCAATCTCGTAGAAGATACATCTCTTCCAGCTGGGCAGTTCCTCTTACACGCGTCCCTCACCCACACGCTGACTGCCGCCTGGGGCGACATCTCTGACGAGCTGCCCACACACCATTTTATACAATACCTCCATGTTATGAGCAATGGCACGCACATAATCCACTGGCTGGCACAAGCTCTCCTTCTCCCCACTCATCCCAACACTGCGCAACTGAGGGAGAAATGGGCGACGGACAGGGGGAGGGACTGGACGGATAAGGAATGGGCGAGGATCCTGACTGGCCCAGTTAACATCCCACGAAACCCTCGCTTCAAAATCATACAACTTTACATACTTCACCGTGCATACCTCACCCCGGACAAAATAAATAGGTACTTTTTGGTCACAGATACTGCCTGCAACCGCTGCTCCTTGGTGGGAGCGGACCTCCTCCACATGCTCTGGCTCTGTCCTGCCCTTCAACAGTATTGGGATGGGGTAACCACACTTCTCACGCATTGCACCAAAGAACAAGTGCCGAGAACTTGGGAGGCCTGCATATTGGGATTATATAAACGCACAGGGCTGAACAGGGTCCCGGCCCGGTACTGGGATCTTGGGCTAATCCCGGCCAAACAACTGCTTACCAAGCAGTATAAAGCTGCCACACCCCCACACATCCGTCACTGGTACCTATCGCTCACAAACTGGGCAAGAGCGGAGAGTGCTCTCCTGCGCCGCGAAGAGACGGCAGGCCTTAGGAAATTTCCGATTGCACAATACTGGGATGACATCCTCCAGTCCTTTCAACAGAAATGTGTGGAACAGGGTATAACGTGAGGTGATGTACACTGCCCCCCCTTCCCCTTCCCTACAATGGACGCCATGAGAAGCAACCACACCCAATGGACTCCACTACGCATATGACCTTCCTTCTCCCCCTCCCCCACCACCGGCGCACGATTGCATCTTCACATATACCGCACTGCTCCCTGCCTGCATGTCCACCATGTCTTGATCGCCGCACGCTATGAATCTGACTGTCCCGCACTGGCGAGTGTGTTGCCCCTCCCGCGTCCACGTCCCCACACGTCCAACCTTCGCTGGGGGTTCTGCCACCGGTTGCCACACGACCAATCCTATATTACCATACCTAGCACGTCCCCATGACGGTGACCCCCCCCTTAAACACTTGGCATGCAGGCGAGCCACCCGCCATGGTCTCTTGCCTACCCGCCCGCTAGACCACTACCGCCACATCGACGCCGCACTTCCCTTCTCACACCCATGGCAATCTCTACCTCCATTCCCTTCCCCTCTAGCTTATATTTTCCATGTTCCTGTTCTAAAGTTTATTGATACACTGGTCCCGTTCCCCTTTGAACCAGGCCTTTCCAAGTTGGATGTTATACACGCTACACCATGGGGTCTTCGAGAGTAACAGTCATGACTGAAGTGATCCTTTCTGATTACAGGTACAAACACCAGACACCCTCAACAGAGTGGACTAGCTGTATAGATGTTCGCTCACCGACACACTTAGGATGCTGACTAGCCTCATCCCTCACTGCTGCTACCTCACGTCCCCTTGGGAGGTGAGCTCCACTGACACTCCTCCTCATGCCCCACATGTACCGAAACAAGCCACAATTCACTTGATGACATCGATGAGTGCTAGCATAGCCCTACACCCGCGGGTTCACACATACTGCACACAAAAAAGAAAAAACTCTACAGACCCACCTCTTCACATCACCAATTGTATGTCTAATTGTACGATGTTCAAATCAACCGCTTACGCCGCCGAACCTCAGGGTTGTCGGCCTTGAGGCTGTGTTCACTAAACGCCTATGAAACGACTCAATATACATGCGGCTGGCCCGGATGGGTTGTAAGCGGAACGCTGTGTAACGCTCCTGTTGCTTAATAAAGGTCTTAAAATATAAAAAGAAAAAAAAAATGACACCCTTCTGGTTGTGTGAGGACTCTTGCTCCTGAGCACTCAGATGCCCTCCTTCTGGGTCCTCGGGTTTCTAGCACCGACCTGCCTCTTGTTCTGTTCTTCATTTCTTTAATAACTGCATACCCTTGCTGTTACCATGTTACCATATGCTTACTGCACCTCCTTGCCTCAGGTTATTATGAAGGCATAGTAGCTCCAGCAGGTGGTACGGAGTGAATTGTGCAGGGTATTACCTAACTTTCTGGAAGTCATGTTGGGTAGGTTAAACAGCCGCATAGTCTTTTCTAACACCCCTAACCCCTTGAGCTCCATGAAAGTGACCTCCACGCCCATAGCACTTACAGCTGGGCATTACGGACAAAGAGGTTGCATCCAAGTGCAAGTAAAGATCCAATATCTGTGGGGATTCATACATTTGCCACCCCTCCAAATTCCCACACTTGTCCCAAAAATGGTACACCTCCTGTGTGGATGGGCTAAGCTGCCATGAGAGGAAAGACCCCAAAACGCAACAGAGATATAGCAGCAGTTTCCACTCAAAAGCAACCTTTTTTTCAATGTCTGTAGCTGTGGTTTTTAAGTCTGCTCTCGCTGCCACAAAGGGAAACCAACCAAACCCATGTATTTCTGAAAACTGAACACCCATTGGAGTCCAGGGTTATTTGGCTTGCATGGATCACTCAGTATGATTTTCTTCCCCAAACTTTGGAAATAAAAACGCATTTCTTCAAAGTTCTCTAAGAGAACATTTTGGAATCTGGAAGGATCCATACATTTTCTATGACCCAACATTCCCATACTCGTCCAAATAAGAATGGCACCCCACTTGTGTAGGTGAGTCCAGCGTCAGAAACAGTAAAGGCCCCAAAACAATATATCCACACAGCAAATGTTTCCACTCAAAACCAATCTTTTTCTGCAATGTGGGTAGCTGTGGATTTTGAGACTGGGCTCGACCATCAACCAGGGAAATCTACCAAATCCAGGCATTTCTATAAACGAGACGCCCTTGGAGTCTAGGGTGGCCTGGCTTGCATGGCTACCCCTTACTTTTCTCACCCACAATCGCTTAAAGCCATAAACGTTGCACTTTCCTCCCATTTTTGTTAGAAATCGGTCTCCAGGGATATATACATTTTCTAGCACCCAGCATTCCCACACTTGTCCCGTTAAAATCGATATGCCATTTGTGAGGGTGGACTCAGTACTCATGACAAGAAAGGCCTCAAAACGCAAGATGGACAGATGAAATTTTACACTCAAAACCAACCTTTCTTTTCAAAGTTGGTAGTTGTTGAGTTTGTGCCTGGGCTTGGCTGCCAGCCAGGGAAACTTGCCGCACCCAGACATTACTGAATAGTAGACAGACTGGGGGGTTAAGGGTGGTCTGGTTTTCATGAATCCCCCAAGTTTTCTTATCCACAGTGCTATTCAGACCAAAAACTTTGGCAAAAAAAATGCATTTTCCGTACATCTGAGTGAGAGAAAGGTCCGGAAACTGTGGGGGTCCACAGACTTCCTACCACCCAACGTTCCCACACTTAGCCTGATAAACAGTACCTCAGTTGTGTAGGTGGGCCCAGGGCCTGCAACAGGAAAGGCCTGAAAACGCAAGAAAGACAGATAACATTTTTCTACTTACAACCAATCTTTTTTTTGCAGTGTGGGTAACTTTGGGTTTTGGGCCTGAGTTCGGCTGCCACCTAGGAATAAGTTACCAAATCCAGACTTTTCTGAAAACTAAACACCCTGCGGGTCAAGGGTGGTCTGACTAGTGTGGATCTCATGTATTTTTTTTATACAGAAGGCCTTGCAAATCTCAAACTTTGGGTTAAAAAGGCATTTTCCTCACATTTCAATAAGGGTAAATTTCCACCACCTACGGAGATTCATAAAAATACCTACCGCCAAGCTTTCTTGTACGTCAACTGATAAAAATGGTACCTCATCTTTGTAGATGGGAGTAACACCTGAAATAGGAATGAAACAAACCAAGGACCACACAAAGGAAGTATAGACTTCTCAAGATGATTTTGATGTGCCTAGCCACACAAGTGGGGGTACAGTTTATATCAAGAGACATTGGGGAAATGCTGGATGGTAGTAATTTTGTGGATTTCCACAGTTTTCAGATTTTCTTTCACCAAAATATGAGGAAAATGTGTGTATTTAGGCAAAGTTTGAGGTTTGCAGGGCATTATGGCTAGTATAGTGCTGTGGAATCCTCATGAGTCAAACCACCCTGGACCCTACTGGGAGTCTATGTTTGAGAAATGTCTGGGTTTAGTAGGTTTTCCTGGTTGCTGGTTGACCTCAATCTCAAATAGTGCAACCATTTAGCATGGCAAGTGAGACAAAATTGGTATTTAAGCCAGTCTGCTGGCCCATGTGTAAAAGCTGCACCAAGAAGACTAGACATTTCCTCTCGTTTGCCATGGGTGTCTGGATGTACTAGTTCCCAGAGGAGCAAAAATACTGTTGGGGTTTTAGTGGTAAGGGTAGCATTTGATGTTAAGATGGGCTGGCTCCCATCCCATCCCTTTGGGGTGGAAAGAGCAGACTGAAGGCAAACTCCCCTCTCCACCTCAGGGGATTGAACAGAAAGATTGTGTTTTGCCTTTTGGGGTGGGGGTATGATCCAATGCCATGGTGGGACACCCTAATTCTTTGGTCACACTGTAAAATCCCTACTGTGTACTCGGATGTTCACCCCCAGGAACAGATTATAGGCACACTCCCAAAGTGGGGCACATTTTGTATCTGATTAGCCTCCATTGCCCATCTGAGGTGGCAGTTTGGCCCTATGCCATGATGGGCTACCCATATCTCTTTTTTGGCACCATTTGAAATTCTTGGTGTCTAGTGGGGTTTCTACCCACTGGGGGCCGAGTGGGGGTAAACCCCCAATCTGCTTCATTGCATGTGGAAAGACATGCCACCTTTGGGATGGTGGCAAGTCCCTATGCTACAATGGGCCTCCCCCACTCCTTCTAAATAATATATATGAGAAATCCCTGGTGTCTAGTGTGCATTCTGGCCAGGGGGGGCCATATTGGGGCAAACCCCTCAATCTGCCTCTTAGTGGGGCAGATGACTACATTGTCCCATTTTGGGTTGTGATATGGTCCTATGCCAGGGTGGTTCCTCTATCCATTTCTTTTTTTTTTATAGAAAGAAATATCCCAGATATCTAGTGGACTTTTGACTTTCCCTACTTTGGGTAAAAATGAGGGCAAACCCTCAACCTGCCTCCTAGGGGGTGGAAGAAAGACTGTATTGCCTGCTTTGGGATGCTGCCATTGACCAATGCCAGGATGGGCCGCTCCAACCCCTTCAAAGATATTTACATGACACATCTCTGGTGTTTAGTGGGCTTTCTGCCCCAGCCCAGGGTGGCAGAATTGAGGTATGTAACCACATCCACCTCCCAGGGGTGCAAAAACACTGTTAGTGCCCAGGAGATCTGTGGGAAGCAAAGGCCCCTGCCCCTGGGCGACGATCTCCCATCCCAAAGGCATCCCTGGTGTCTCGTGGAGGGGATCGCCGCTTGAAGATTGCACTCTCAGTGCACTCCCCAAGCAGGGATGCACTAGAGAGAAACAGTGCTTGAAAGGTGGATGTGGTGGTTGACGTGGTGGTGGATGTGGTGGTGGACGTGGTGGTCGTGGTGGTGGTGGGCCTGGTGGTGGATGTGGTGGTAGGCATGGTGGTGGTCGATGTGGTGGTGGTGGACGTGGTGTTGGTGTACGTGGTGGTGGACATAGTGGTGGTGGCTGATGTGGTGGATGTGGTGGTGGTGGTGGACATGGTGGTGGTGGATGTGGTGGTGGTAGTGGTGGTGGATGTGGTGGTGGTGGACATGGTGGTGGTGGATGTGGTAGTGGACATGGTGGTGGTCATGGTGGTGGTGGAGGTGGCAGTGGATGTGGTGGTGGACGTGGTGGTAGTGGTGGTGGTGGTGGACATGGTGGTGGATGTGGTGGTGGTGGATGTGGTGGAGGTGGATGTGGTGGTGGACGTGGTGGTGGTTGTGGTGGACGTGGTGGTGGTAGATGTGGTGGTGGATGAGGACATAGTGGAGGTGGACGTGGTGGTGGTGGTAGAAGTGGTGGATGTGGTGGTGGTGGACGTGGTGGTGGTGTACGTGGTGGTGGTGGACATGGTGTTGGTGGATGAGGACATGGTGGTGGTGGATGTGGTGGTGGTGGACGTGGTGGTGGATGTGGTGGTGTTGGTGTATGTGGTGTTGGTGGATGTGGTGGTGGTGGATGTGGTGTTGGTGGACATGGTGGTGGATGTGGTGGTGGTGGTGGACGTGGTGGTGGTGGTGGACATGGTGGTGGTGGACTTTGATATGGTGGTGGACATGGTGGTGGTGGACGTGGTGGTAGTGGATGTGGTGGTGGTGGATGTGATGGTGGTGGACGTGGTGATGGTTGTGGTGGCGGACGTGGTGGTGGTGGCTAACCTGGTGGTGGTGGACGTGGTGGTAGTAGTGGACGTGGTGGACTTGGTGGTGGTGGATGTGGTGGTGGTATGGTGGATGTAGTGGTGGTAGTGGACATGGTGGTGGTCGTGGATGTGATGGTGGACGTGGTGGTGGTGGATGTGGTGGTGGATGACATGGTTGTGGTGTTGGTAGTGGACGTGGTGGATGTGGTGGTGGTGGTGAATGTGGTAATGGTGGTGGACGTGGTGTTGGTGGACATGGTGGTGGATGTGGTGGTGGTGGTGGATGTGGTGGTGGTGGTGGACATGGTGGTGGTGGACTTTGATATGGTGGTGGACATGGTGGTGGTGGACGTGGTGGTAGTGGATGTGGTGGTGGTGGATGTGATGGTGGTGGACGTGGTGATGGTTGTGGTGGCGGACGTGGTGGTGGTGGCTGACCTGGTGGTGGTGGACGTGGTGGTGGTAGTGGACGTGGTGACTTGGTGGTGGTGGATGTGGTGGTGGTGTGGTGGATGTAGTGGTGGTAGTGGACATGGTGGTGGTAGTGGATGTGATGGTGGACGTGGTGGTGGTGGACGTGGTGGTGGATGTGGTGGTGGACATGGTGGTGGTGGACGTGGTGGTGGTGGACATGGTGGTGAACGTGGTGTTGGACCTGGTGGTGGACGTGGTGGTGGACGTGGTGGATGTGGTGGTGGTGGACGTGGTGGTGGACGTGGTGGTGGTGGATGTGGTGGTGGATGTGGATGTGGTGGTGGACATGGTGGTGGTGGTGGACGTGATGGTGGTGGACATGGTGGTGGTGGATATGGTGGTGGTGGTGGACGTGGTGGTGGTGGTGGACATGGTGGTGGTGGACGTGGTGGTGGTGGTGGACGTGGTGCAGAGTGCGAGCGAAAGACAGAGTTAGTGAGGGGGAATAAAAAAAGAAAGAGAAAAAGCGAGAGACAGAGTGCGAGCGAAAGACAGAGTGAGTGAGGGGGGAATAACATTGTCAGATATCACAAGGGTACAAGAGAACAAGGGCTTTCTCCACAAGAAAATATTTTTTTGAGTAGGAAGTTAAGATGCATTGGCCCACAGTTGGTAGTAGGAAAGTGACAAGCAAACATAATTGAATAAATGTGATGGGACACTTAGGAGAGAGAGCTGTGCACAAGGGAATGACTAATGCTAAAACAGTAACAGCAGCTGTTTTCAAGCACACTCGTGCTTGTCGCGCCATCCGCCTTGCGGGATAGCAACAGCCAGTTAGCATGCACGCCGCTGCTCAGTCCCGCAAGGTGGATGCCGCCACAAGCACGAGTGTGTGCTTGAAAATGAGCAGACTGATGGCTAAAGGCCCTCCTAGGGCAGCGCATGCGTGCTGCCTTGGCGAGACCTAAAAAGGAAGCCTCTGGTGCAGCTCCAGAGGTTTCTTTCAAAGCCACTACAGTGTTGGCCTGTGGTCTCACTGGGAGGTAGTGCCAGCGTCAGTCACACTAAACGTGTTTAATACAAGTGGTGTGCAAAGAAGAGTGTCTCATAACCAATACTTTAGCACTTTAACCAGTAGCATCAACAATTCACACATGTGCAGGCACTGTGGACTAAATAACCACCTTGTACAAAGAGAGATTGGTGTCTATTGGATAAGTTAGAGAAACATTTTTGCAAATAGATAGTTGGAATTCCACAATGTACAAGCATTATGTAGTCTTCCTAAATGTTGAAGGTGGCAGTGCATTCGACATCAGTTTCTCGCATCTCACAACGTAACTCATTACCCATGCCCAAGTGAAAGTGCACACAGACAAAACTTCTCAGCCCGGCTGCACTCATTAGGCGTACTCAGAGGAATATTTAAATGTCTACATAAGAGCAGTGCAGCACTGTAGTACACTCCAGAGGCCTCATGTGAAACCATAACTTTAGGTGCAATATTGCATAACATTATAACAGAAATGTTCTTCCCTCAGAACACCCGGTCCTCCACCTCCATGCCATGTGCAGGATGCAGTCAGGGCTGCAGGGGGGAAGGACATGCTGCATAGACATCACACACAATTATTTATATATGCTACATGGGGATATGAATTGCGTATATTCAGGTAGCAGTTTAAATAAATCTTCCTGTTTATTTTCAAATGTATATACACTGCCTTTTCCATCTAAAGTCATGGAGAAAGCCATTAATACCCAAGTTGCCGATCATCTAGAACTCCATCAACTCCTAGACAATTCTGAATCTGGCTTTCGCACGAACCATAGCACAGAAACGGTCCTCATTGTGGCAACTAAAGACATCAGAATCATCCATGACCAAGGAGAAACAGCTGCACTCATCCTCCTCGACCTCTCCACACCTTTCAATACAGTATTTCACAATTCACTTGTCAGAAAGCTTCAGCACTTGGGTATCAGCGAACTGGCCCTCCTTCCTCACAGAGAGAACTCAACGAGTTAGACTTTCCCCATACTCCTCAGAACCCAAGAAACTGATCTGTAGAATCCCTCAAAGATCGTGGCTCAGCCCAACATTCTTTAATATCTACATGACGTCCCTCGCGGACATCGTCAGAGACCAAAGCATCAACATATTATCCTACACCAATGACACACAGCTCATCCTCTTACTTACCAACTCAATCAGCACCCCCAATTCAAACATTCGCCATCTCCATGAGCAACGTTGCTGCTTGGATAAAAATCAACTGGCTCCAGCTCAATACAGACAAAACCGAAGTCTTTATCTTTGGCAACAACCCCTTCCTTTGGGCTGCTGTTTGCTGGCCCTCCAAACGCGTCCCCCACCCACCCCTGCTGATCAACCTTGCCATGAGCAGACAGATGAATGCTGTCACCTCATGGTGTTTCCACATCCTGCGAATGCTATGCAAGATTTTCAGGTGGATCTCGCTTAACACCAGACAGTAACCCAGACTCTTATCGCAAGTAGACTTGACTACAGAACCATCCTCTGCATTGGAATCCCAGCCCATGTCCTATGCCGACTCCAAACCACCCAAAATGCTGTTGCCAGACTCATCCTGAACATCTAATGAAATAACCACAGCTCTCCACACCTCAACAATCTCCACTGGCTCCCATTCCAGGAAAGATGTAAGTTTATGCTACAAACCCACACTTACAAAGCTATGGTGATACCCCAAGACTGGTCCCAGGATTCTTGTTTCCAGTCCAGTGAGGACTTGTTCTGGCAGTTCAGGCCGGCCTGTTCCTATGGGGAGGAGGGTCAAGACTGATTTGCATATGGTTGGGTCCAAATTGGGGTTGCGTAGTGAGCAACAAAACAATAAATTAAACCCAGATCTGTGACTAGGGGTGAATATTTGATCTGTTCAGCATTCCGTTCATCATTGGTTTTTGCTTTTGTCACCCTTAGTGGAAAGAGTATGGATTCAAGCTAGCCTAGGCTGATGAGGGGTGATACCCCAAAACTGGTCCCAAGATGCTTGTTTCTAGTCCATGCCCAGATGTGGGTCCCCTGCTCAATGTGCCTCTGTATTCAAGCTAGACTGGCTGATGATGCATGCTACCCTGAAACTGGTCCCAGGATGCTTGTTTCCGATCCAGGGAGGACTCGGTTTAGCAGTTCAGGCTGGACTGTTCACATAGGGAGCAGGGTCAAGACTGATTTGCATATGGCTGGGTCCAAACTGGGGTGGCATGATGAGCAAATAAATTATGGATTAAACCCAGGTCTGCGACTGGGAGTGAATGTTTTATTTGTTCAATATTCTGTCCATATTTTTTTCTTTTTGCTTCTGTCCCCCTAAGTGGTAAGGGTATACCCAGACATGGGTCTCATGCTCATTGTGCCTCTGGACATGGGTCCAATGCTCATGGTGCCTCTGGATTCAAGTTAGCCTAGCTGATGAACTATGATACCCCGAAACTGGTCCCAGGATGCTTGTTTCCGATTTAGGGAGGACTCGGCTTGGCATTTCGGGCTAGACTATTCCCATGGGGAGCAGGGTCAAGACTGATTTGCATATGGCTGGGTCCAAACTGGGGTGGAGTGGTGAGCAAAAAAACAATGGATTAAACCCAAATCTACGACAGGGGGTGAATGATTGATTTGTTCAGCATTCCGTCCATCATTTGTTCTTTTTACATTTACATTATTGTTTCCAGTTTGTCTGTCCCCTAGGGCAGAGGAGGGAAGTACGTCTCTAAATAAGGAGGATGGTCTGATGTATTGTAGCCAAAGGCCCAATAAACAATGGGCCGATGATCAAAGGTTTCATCCGGCGAAGACTGCATAAGATTCACCATTGGAAACATGGTGCTTGCCGCAACATAGAGTGAGGGAGCTGCAAGTGTGGCAGACGGAACATCTGCCATGTTTATGATAGAGTTCTTTGCCTGCAAAACTATAACTGAGGCCCTCAGTTCACATTACCCTCAGACTCTCTTTCTCATCCCAGTCATTGCTCAGTGACCTGACCTGGCCTGGGCTCCACCTCTAGAGCAGAAGTAATCGTAAATAAGAAAAATCCTAAAGCCAGGCCTTTCTCAAAGGTAGCAAGCATATATCCCCCTTACCAACAGTGTCTGAGTTATGCTATGTTAGAAGATTATAAAGCCCAACTGTTAACCTAAAAGTGTTTTGGCACTAGGTATGTAATTGAAGAAAGAAAGAAAGCATAGAGAAGCAACACAGAAGTAGAAAAGCACAAATGCTCGACATAACAAGATCTATCCAAACTCTTCAGGGACGTTTCTCAAGTATTTAATAGTTGCTTGAATCAGAAAAGTGAAGTGCCAATGCAATCAACGCATTTCACCCTGAATAGGGCTTCCTCAGGGCAATAAAAAAACGTACTGTATTTTGTAATCTGTTCTCAATAGTACGCAGATGGTGAAGAAATCCGTGATACCTCAAATTGAGGAAGTTCATTTACAGATTGTATATCCTATTCGTCCAATCCGAATCAACAATAGAAATGTTCACTATGGTAAGTTGAACATTCATAAATTTGTTTACTTAGTTCATGAAGCGCCATGAGTACATTTCGTGGGATGCGGTTGGGAGCGTGAGACACCACGTCCCATGAAATGTGCTCACGGCGCTTCGTGAACTAAGTAAACAAACTTATGAATGTTCAACTTACCATCATGAACATTTCTATTATTGATTCGGATTGGACGAATAAGATAGACAATCTGTAAATGAACTTCATCAATTTGAGGTATCACGGATTTCGTCACCGTCTGCGTACTATTGAGAACAGAGTACAAAACGCAGTATGGTTTTTCATTGCCCTGGGGAACCCTATTCAGGGTGAAACGCGTTGGCTGCATCTAGGCAGATGCGTCACGTTGTAAAGCCCTGCGCCACCTGTGGGCGTTCCGGCGCAGGGTGGGCATTCCGGGGCAGGTGCGCCTCGCAAAAGTGCCTGCGTGAAATCTACAAGATTTCACGCAGGCACTTTTAGGCCAATGCTGCGCCAAAACCATGCTCCTGCTTGAAGCAGGCGTAAGGCTTGATGCAGCATTGGACAGATAGGGCCCCCCAGAAGCTGGATCTGCGTCGCGCTTGCGACGCAACTCCAGCAATGCACCGCCTTTACGGCACAGATGCGTCACGCATCTGTGCCGTTTTTGCCCCATGGTGGGCCGCATTGTAAATGCGGCGCACCATGGGTGGCGGAGCTGCGGCGCACAATAACTGGCGCATCCCTGGGGATGCGCCAGTTATTGTAAATCTGTCCCGTAGGATTTTGTTCTAGCTTTAATGTAGCTTGGTCCTTGTTGATAGAACCCCCAATGAACAATACAAATAATCTTAAACCTAGGCATTTTCCGGTCAGAAGTAAGGGAAGATTTGAGTGTCCCTATGAAGACCCCGCATTGTCTTAGAAGCCAGATTCTAGAGTAGTTGAAGCTTTTTCTGCTAGCATTTAGGCGAGACAAGTGCATTGCTTTAATCTAGCCATGTTATTGTAGTGACCTGGAACACTTCTCTCCAGTACTGCAGTAGGAGAAATGGGCAAACTTTCTTAAGCATCGTTAGATAAAAGAAGCTCAAAGAGGTGCTTTTATTGAGATGAAGGTTTAGTGGGAGAGAATTATGAACTATCACACCTACATTTTTTGTCATTAACAAAACTGTCATGTGTCCAGGTGGTTGTTGGTGCAAAGATTTTAAGCACCTCAGAAAATTAAAGTACTTTGTCTGCTTGAGTACTCACCGTATGCAATACACCAAAAAAGTAACATTTCTGGCCTTTACAGTAATTTTGCAGTCTCAGGTAGTGTCTAAAGAATTTGTCTTACCTTGCATTATGAAAGTACCGGTCCTGGGTGGTACATTAGAGCACAGCTGGAATGACTACAGGATAACCCCGTTGACAGTGATCCCTGAGAGGCAAGGGAAGCGAAGTAGAGGATTTGTACTGTTGGTGGTATGTATTTTCTGCTAATACGTGGGATGTAGATGAGGTTATTCGTTTTTAATGTGTGGGTGTGGGAATTAGTGTGGTGAATGCATTTTGAGACATTTATCATACCTAAGGGCCAGATGTATCAAAGGGTTTTGCCCATTCTGTGTCTATGGGGAAATGTGTTGATACATATGGCCCTAAGTGACAGGGGTCCTAGCCTAGGCCATTCTGAGTCCTAACAGGCATTAACCAAAGATGCCATTGTATTTGCTGCCCTAAGATGAGGGCATTTGGGCAGTGGATCGGAATGGTTAGCTACATGGAAAGGAGGTCTTAGCAGCATGCCTATGGAGTTCACACAATTGGTTGTAGAGGAAAGCTTGCGTGTGCTGGTTCACTATTTTAAATCTGGCTGTGTGGAGGTAAATGAGTCCTTCCATTCCCTTTGGTCCTTTGAAGTAATATGCCTGATTCAGAAAGGTAAACATACACTTTTGAGGAAGTTTATGATTTTTTGCAACTCATAAGTGGAGGAGTGTGGCTCACTGATTAGAGCGGCAGACCCTGATGCAGAGGTCTGGCCCGGGACCAGGGTTCAATTCCCGACGCGGCAGGGTCTTGAGCCAAAATTGTCCACGGACTCGATAATTCTTGCCTCGGTGCCTATTCTAATCATGGGGTCCCACGCTGCAACTCTGAGCAATAGTTGCTTAATCTCCACTACGGCAGCCCACCCGCTGCGGGATGCCTGGCTTTCACCCTGGTGATACCCAGTAATGTTTATCTCACAGGGAAAAGCCAGGACGGGTTCCCAAGGCAAGCGCCTTGATGCCTTCAGGTGATACGTGCGCTATATAGGTCGCAATACATACAATACATACATACATAAAGGGGTTTTATGACTACCCTGATACCAGGGTAAAGGAGTAATGTGATAACTCTGTGTCTGTCTTAGCGTTGTGTTATGAATGCATAATGCTGTCTAGCATAGGGGTGCTTTATAACCTGGTGCTTGTAACTTTTTTTATCCATAATAAAGTCAAGGCTTCAGGCACCAAAATGGAAATAAACAGAATCCTGAATGAATTGCTGGTCACACCATCCCCGGGACATCTTGGAAGGACACAGCAGGGAGCGTTTGTTTTATGGAGATAGAGCTGGCAGCAGAGAGAAGAATGTGTGCTCTGCTCTGATCCTACTGGATTTGTCCACCATTTTTAATAGAGTCGACCATGGCTGCAGTCTTAAATATCAACTGCAAAAATATCGAGGTCAAACTATCTATGATCAAAATGTAGAGTTTCTATAGACAAAACGTAAATGACCAAAACGTCAACACCAAAAATACTTACTACCAAAATATTGACTACAAAAATATAGGGATACTTTGCCAATATTTTTCTCATCTGCAAAGTCACGAAATGTGACACAAAGCGGTGTAAAGTTTTGATCAAGTATTTGCTTCCAGTGCAAAACTTTTTTTGCTGGGAGTAGTTCTTCAAGTAACGCAAATAGTACTTTGCACTGCTTGCTGCTACCTGAAGTCAAGGGGCACGGCTGGTACATAGTTGTTCTCACACTATCACCCATGTTTTTTTATGCAAAGCTTTGTCTACTTAAATTGTTAGACAAGAATTTCTTTTTTCACATCGTGTTTATTGATGTACAAAGCAACGGCATGGATATATAGACAAGTTTAGAGCATGACTAAGCCAGGTTTTACACAGCATATAGTGCAATGTTCATATATATTATCCATGACCCGAATCATCTTCCTTGCTATGTACATTGACAGTTTCTTCTTTATGACTTAACCACCCAGCATAATCTGAGTCGTACATGTAAATTGCTTTTTATAGGCACTCCCTGGCGCAAACACACACAATAACTGAATCCCACAGTCCTGTAAGCATATCTACACAAGATCATCCCTGCATTACATCCCAAACCTTCAGGTTGCCTCTGAGTTATAGAGAACAGTGTGTAGCCATATCACTGTGTGTCAGGGGAATGTCAGGGAGGTTGAAAGTCATCTTTGGTGATGGCTTCGAGTTTCTCCTGGATCAAATCCCAGGTCTGGAAAATTAAATATTTCCTCTGGCCTGCTCGTTCTTCCCTGTGAAACAAGGTTCTTTCCACTCGATCCGAAGAGGCAACAGACCTTGTCCAGAACAACAAGGAGGGAGCCATAGTTAGTTTCCAATGCATAGTAATGGTCCATTTAGCTAACATCAGGGCGAGGTCGAGAAATGGAATTGCACGCCTCTCCAGTTTTGGACATGGGAGGAGTCCTAATAGCATCCCCTCCGGCGAATGAGGCACAAGGATGCCGGTGCCCAGTTGTTGTAGAAATAGAGACCAGTAGGTCTGTAACTGGGGCACACAACAACAAATGGAGAAGGTCCGTGTCTGGAAGAGAGCACCGGGGCACAGGATGACTTGGAGTGAGGAAAGATCCTACTAATCTGGGCCGGGGTGAGGTAGGCTCTATTCAAAACATTGAACTGAATATACTTGAATCTAGCTCTTCTAGATACAATATGGGGTTAATCCAGAATCTTGGCCCTTTCCGTATCATAAAGGGATCTGGCAAGATCAGTTTCCCAGGTAGTCCTAAGTAGTCACCGAGATCTGTTGACCTGTAGTTGGAAAGCGCTATAAAGCCACTTTATTTGCTTCCCCCGTATTCCCACTGTGTATAGTGTTTGGTAAACCTTGTGTGTCAGGGATATTCTACGGCGAGTGTTAAAGAGAGTATGAAAGGAGTGTAGAATTTCGTTCATACGTAAAAAATTGGCCAGGTGGGAGATCGCAATCTGCCACTAACTTAGGAAAATCAATGATCTCATCATTATGGAAGAGGTCACCAGTGCCAGAGAGACCAGCCAAATGCCCAAATTCCAGAGTAGATGTCCCATGCGCAAGCACCCTATGAGGAATGGCAAACCCAGCAAGGGAATGGCACGAGCAAAGGGTTTGTGCATGCCCGTCATATTATTGGTCCTGGTCAAACAAGCCCTTGCCAGACATAAGAGGCTTGTGGCTCAAGAAAGAAGACAGGTAGAGGGTAGAAGGAAATAAAAGATCATTCAGAAGTCGTCCCTAGAATCTACCAATGAAAGCCCTGTTTCATATAGGGAATGGCCTGAGAGCCTATGAGCTGTCCACTGCAATGGAGCAGCCAAGTAGTACTGCTCAAAATCAGGGAGGGCCAGCACCTCCTCATCCACTGGGAGTTTCAATGTGGCAAGTGATTCCTGACTTAGTCCAAACCCCCAAATCAAAGTATCCAATGAAGAGTCCAAGAGGAGGAGGGGAATGTTAGTGATGTATTCAGAAAGGAGATGGATACTTCACGATAAATTATTCAAGTTACTTTATTAAGTTAAGATGTTAAGATATAAAGATAACCCCATCAGGAGCAGCTGTCCTGCTGCTCAGCCCTCACCCAACTGACATTCACAAACCACTAGCATTCCACCCATCCAACATTCCACAACACAGACATTCTAGCTGAGCAGCAGGAAGACTCAAGATACAACATATCTCCCTTCGTTAGGGGAACAACTGCATTGTGCAATCAAATGGATGAAATTTAAAACAATACACTCTAGTACATTTAGTCAATAAATTTAAACAATGCATACAATAAATTTTAACTCATCTCGCGCACTACAGTCTGAAGAGAGCATCACATTACTTCCTGAAACAAACAACAAACCTACATCCTACGTCCATATGCCACACATCATACCAGTTGGCCAGACAAGTATAACAAGGAAGGCACACAGGAACAAACCTTAACACCATACCAATCAGGGGAAAAAAAACATGCCCGCCTCAGACGGAGAACAAGCACTCACATAACTCATTCATGCGCCTCAAAACAACGTGCACACCTCAGACCAAGAACAAGCACTTACATAACTCATTCATGCGTCGGGAAACAACATGCACACCACAGACCAAGAACAAGCACTTACATAACTCATTCATGCACCTCAAAACAACGTGCACACCTCAGACCAAGAACAAGCACTTACATAACTCGTTCATGCGCCGGGAAACAACATGCACACCACAGACCAAGAACATGCACTTACATAACTCATTCATGCGCCTCACAACAACGTGCACACCACAGACCAAGAACAAGCACTAACATAACTCATTCATGCGCCGGGAATAATAAAGACCGACCATATACAGCATAGTCATCTCATATACAGGGTGACCACATACAACATAGCCCGCACACACAGAAACTAATGAGTTGCCTAACAACTTGACACAACTCACACACAACACTTGTTGTGGAACAGCTCTGGGTGACTTAAACACTTACAACCAAACAACACTAACAAGGGGTGACCACATACACATAGCCCCCCTAAAACACAAGCTAATGAGTTGCCTAACATCTTGACACAACTCACACACAACATTTGTTGTGGGACAGCTCTTGGTGACATATGCACCTGTTACCAAACTACACCAATACTGATTGACTATACTGCAGTCATATCAAACAAAACACAGGGACCTATGTTGCCGACGTTGTCTCATTGTCCCCGTCTTCATGCTTCCATAGCATTTATTGTCCCTGGACATTACCCCCCAACATTGTAAACAGGAACCATCGTCTTCTTTCTGCGACCTAAGATTTTCAACAGTTTCCTCTGATTACGCTGACACGCTTCAATTCTTGAAATCTTTGAGCAAATCCTGTTACTGTTTGGCTCTGAAACCAGTTTCCAAAATTGTGACTTACATAACCACTGTGCTCAAAGAACGGCTTGGAAAACGACAAACTCTTCAAAATAGTTTTCTTCCATGCAGCAAGCCATTCTATTTTTTAATTGCTTAACTTTCCAAAATTTCGGTTTTCAACATATGCAGAAATGAAATGATGACAGTACCTGGTTCTCCTAACCAACCTTCCGAATGCACCTTTGACAACATCTTTTCATTACGATGTAATCCTTGTTTTGCCATAATCAAAATGGAGGCACGCACAACCACGTAAAGTCGGGTGGTTCACGGCATGCACAAGGGCCAAAGCACTCAGCCAGATGCAACTCGTCACAGAAGATGACGCTAATGCTCGCTGAAGAAGAAAACATGTCTCGTGCAGATTTTGAAACGGAAACGGTAACCGTCACTTCTCCATTCTTAAGCTAACAGTCAAAAATAATAAAATGTACTTTACTTTTTCCAATGTCAATATTTCTCGATAGATTTTCATTCCCATTACAAACACGAGCGGCATAAATATCCCAAAAGCACAATTTATCCCAAAGCACCTTCATCCGAGGCTCGATCTTCTTCCTCCGAACCACAAGCCCATTCAGATTAAGAGCTGTAAAACATTTGCAAATACTGCAAGGACTTCCACACTTTATCAGATGTTACTGACACCCAATAATCCACTTCATGGCTCGATCTTTGCTCATGTACATCTGTGAAAACCATGGCAGGAAATAGTTCGCACTTCACTCTGAGGCCCGATTTTAGCCCCCCGAACAGAAACAGAAGAGCGACAGTTATTACTCCACCAATCTCCACCTAGGCTCGTCTTATCCTTGCCCCCGAACTTCAAACAAACAATAATTCAGCTCACTTTAAGTTGTTCTGGCACCCCTGGGTATTAGGGCGACCGATGACAGGGTCACTGATGGGGTTTTTTCCTTTTGTGCCAGACAACGTTTAAGCCATTGATATGATGAAACAAAAGTCATTTACCTCAAGATTTCCATGTTTTCCGATTTTCTGTACCTTTCAGATTTCGTTTTCCAACAAGCTTTGACTTCTCTTTACTGTTTCAGTCAAGTCTCTGTTGTTTTCTCAATTTCCTTGAATTTGCACGCATGGATTCTTCATCAAAACATCGCCAAATGATGTATTCAGAAAGGAGATGGATACTTCACGATAGATTATTCAAGTTACTTTATTAAGTTAAGATGTTAAGATATAAAGATAACCCCATCAGGAGCAGCTGTCCTGCTGCTCAGCCCTCACCCAACTGACATTCACAAACCACTAGCATTCCACCCATCCAACATTCCACAACACAGACATTCTAGCTGAGCAGCAGGAAGACTCAAGATACAACACTTAGCAAAATAATACAGGAAACGAGAGAGCATGACAGTTTTTACCAGCGCCACTCGACCAATCACCGACAGGGGTAGGGATGACCAAAAGGTTATTTGGGTTTTGAGGGTTTGGATCGCGGCACCCAGGTTGCCTGGGTTCAGTGGACACCAGGGTCGCGGGAGCACATGTGCATTCCCCAAGTGGCAGCCAAAAACCTTGGGCATCCCATGAGAACAACAGACCTCTGCCATTTGAAGGCCGAATGGGACAGATTGGAGAGAGAAGTTGTGACATTTAGCCTCTAAGGGCTGGATCATGGCCCCCGTAAAGATTAAGATCTGCATTCAATGGCAGACAGGCCTACAATTTAGGTGAGACATCTGGGGTTCAAAGGAAAACCCCTTAAACCACCGCCAACTTCAAAGAGACAATAGTATAATTACTAGTGCAATCCTTCAGTAAGGGGTGAGATACGATTGCGGGGACGTGGGAACGGTGAACCAGGACTGCGTGGTGCACACTGACAGAGAAATCTCTTGTGCACATTGAGGATAGCTGTACAAATAGTGGTTGGCCTGGGCCAAGAACCTGCTGAAGTGTGGCACCCTATAGTGTGCTCTCCAAGGGCCCGACCGCGGGCCTCCTGTTCTTTGGAGATCTCGGGGACATCAAAGATCTCCGGTGAGGGACCTACTCCATCTACCTGTGACATCTGGAGAGTGGTGCCCTCTCAAGTGCCCACCTCGGCTTCTGATTCCCAACTGCTAGCGTGGTGTGAGCGTAGAACTTAGACTTGTGTCTGGAGACCGGAATGACTAGTGCGGAGCCCCAGAAATAATGCCCGCATCTAAGGTGTGTGATTCCTGTACTGCGGGGACCCTGACACTCATAAGCATCTTGTTGGTGGTGAGTGGATACACCGGTTGTGGGACCCCGCATGGCCCGTTTCGTTGATTGTGCCACATCTCTCTCATGCAAAATGCCGACTGCATGCATGCAGTGTCCGATTCACAGGGTGCGACCCTCAGAGATGTGTACCCTTAGTAGTGCCTCTAACTACCTCATATGGCTCTGCTCCTATGTGTGTGGGACCGGACTACTCTGCTGTTTCATCGTGCAACGGACGTTGTGCCTTATTTCCTGCAGCCAGAGCGGCTGACTCTGGAGCACGGGGTTACAGTTTGATCTCCGGCGCTGGCAGCAGCTCTGCTCAGCATCATGTGACTCTGGGCAATAGCTCATTTAATCTCCTCGACAGCCCCCAGCGCCTTGAAACCATTATGGAGGTGATATGCTCACGCTTTATAAATAGCAATTCTTCTTATTCTATATGTGTGACCGGAATTGCCTGGTGCAACCCTTCTCAATGTCTACCAGTCACTGTGCCTCATTTCCAGGGAGGTGCAGAATTTGCAACTCATGGTGTTTGAAATCTGAAGTGCCTGGTGCGACTCCTACCAACACCAACCAGATGCTGTGTGCGGATTGCCTGGGCACGACCCAATCATCGTATAAATATGGGTGCCTTCTCCTATCAAGAGGCTTCCCAGTGTTACTCCCCATTCATCAGTTGATCCCTTTTGGCCCTCATCGTGGCTGACCAACTGCCCTCTCCACACGTGGCTCCTCCCGAAGACATCTTAATGAACAGTATTAGCAAGAGAGAGATTGACTGGGTTGAAGGAAGGCTTCCGAGACAGTTTAGAGGTGGGTCCAGAGACTGTGTTATTCCTTGTGTTTTGAAACCTGTGGGTGAAGTTACAGATTGGCTGCTAACCTACCCTTGTTTACGTCTACTTCCTAATTAAAACTGCTACATATTCCCATCTGCTTCCTGAGGACCCAGACTAAGTGTGACTTCGGCCATGTGCGGCACAGTGTCCAGGAGGCGGGGTGGGTTATCTAACATCAACCTTGGGATGAATTAAAGGGTGGAGGGAGGCTTGGGCTACGGAGTTTGCAGAGGGTGAACTATTAACCTGCTGGGTTCTAGTGTCACTTCATTAGAGTGCTGAGTGCGTATGTGTGCAAGAGCTTTCTGCATGGACTGGCTGATACCTGCTGCACTGTGTAGTGGTGCAGAGTGAATGTGTGTGAGTTGGAGTGAACGTGCGCATACCGCCTGTGATTCACAACACTGGCCAGCAGTGCCGCTTCATATGTTGATTGTATGCCAAAAGCACAATACCTTTGAGATTGGATTTACTCATGTGGCTCCAGCACCACAGTGCTAAAAAGTGTTCTACTTTTGTGTACGTACAAATTGTTGATACTGTACACTAAATAAGCATGCTCTCTCTCTCTCAATTTAGGGGCGGGGGTTAGATTTGGAATTGTCCACAGTGTTCATACTATTGATAGCTTCACAATATGAGTGGGCCTAGGACTGCCAGTAATATTTCCAAATGTGTTTTATGCCCAAAAAGTATAGGGTGTTCATGTAATAATAACCAAATATGTGTGTTGAATATACATGTTTTTACGTGCATCCTGTGTGAAGTCTCTTTTGTGATGCTCAGTGTATTTATCGCAAGTGAGTACTCCGCCTTTGCTTTACACATTGCTTCTGATATAAGCCTGACTTCTCAGTGCCAAGCTACCCAAGGGTGAGCACGGGTTGTACAGCGATTGTAATCACCTGCCCTTGATGAGAGAGGTAGGTTCTGCTTGGCTGGGGGCATCCCTTCCGCGAACTATATACTGCCTGTTCTAAAAGGTACCCTGTACTAGTATCCCACAGGTGGCCCCAAGGAGGCGAAAGCCATGCCACCAAAGGTTCCATGGCCATAGCATTTAATAACAATGATAGGGGACAACCATGATGAGTGCCTCTACCTACAAGCCATGGTGCCGAGATACACTTCCCAGGTTTAACCCGAGCTGAAAGTGCAAGTATAGAATGTGTATTCATTTCCGCCTGTACGGGACTATCCTGAATGGACTCGCCACTTTGTGCATATAATCTCAATGCACGGAATCAAAAGCTTTTAGCTTCTATAGTCAGTATTTAAATAAGAGAGTGGACAATTTGACACCAAGTGTGTTGGGACCTTGTGGGGTTTTAATAACGTATTTGTTTATTTATGAGATTTGTTGAGCGCGCAAATACCCTAAGGAGTCTCGGCGCTTAGGATAGAGTGATTGTATGGTAGGTGTTTATTGATTGAAAAGCCAGGTTTTTAACTGTTTAGGGAAGGTTATTAAAGATGTGGTAGTTTTAATTTGGTGCGGCAGGATGTTCCAAAGTTTGGCCGTAGTAATTGAGAAAGATCTGTCACCCCAGGATACTTTCTTTGTTTTTGTAACCTGTAAGAGGCTGGCAGTGGAGGACCGTAGTACACGTGCTGGTCTGTAGGGACATAGGGATTGTTTCACAAATGCAGGTCCTGATGCGTGGATTGTCTTAAAAGCTATGCATAATGCTTTGTATTTAATTCTGTGTCTTATCGGTAGCCAGTGAAGCTGTCAAATTGTTTTAGAGATTGATTTAAATTTGGGTGTTCCTGTAATCAGTCTAGCAGCTGCGTTCTGTACCAGCTGCAGTTTATTCATTACTTTTTCTTGAGCATTGACGAGGAGTCCATTACAATAGTCAATGCGTGACATCACCAGAGTGCTAACTAAGGTTTTTATTGTGCTTGTGGAAAGGTAGGGAAGGAGTTTCCTGATCATTCTTATTGTAAAAAACGCGGCGGGAACCACCGCGTTAGCATGATGCATGAATGACAGTTAGTTGTCGAAAATCACCCCTGAGTTTCTAACTTTGGTGACCGGGGTGGGAGGTAGTCCAAGATTTTCTGGCCACCAAGTGGGGGACCAGGTCAGAGTGAGATTGCCAAAAACCATTACCTCAGTTTTATCCGAGTTTAGTTTCAGGCAGTTCTCGGTCATCCACTTGCTTATCGCAAGCATTCCCAGTTGGAAATTACGGGCTACTTTCTGTCCGTTGTCATTGACCGCCAGGACAAGCTGAGTATCATCTGCGTATGATGTTAACGCTAGATGATGAGCTTTAATGATTCTCGCCAAGTCAGCCACATAGATATTAAAAAGTGTCGGACTTAGCGAGGATCCCTGGGGTACACCACAAGGTAGAACGAATGGTGATGATGAAAAGTTACCAAACGACACGGATTGCTCCCGGTTAGTTAGGAAGGAGGAGAGAAGTGAGATAGCACTTTTTGATATTCCTGTTGCCGTGACACGGACGATCAGAGTAACATGATCGACCGTGTCAAAGGCTGCGGAGAGGTCGAGCAGTATAAGCACTGCAGCGCCCCGAAGGTCCAGGATCATCCTGATTTCATCAGTTGCTTTGATTAGGGCGGTTTCTGTGCCATGTCCCTTCCTAATTCCAAATTGCGAGTCGTCTAAGCAGTGGTTGCGGTCAATATATTTGGAAATCTGGATATTCATAATCTTTTCCACGGTTTTAGCTGGATATGGGAGACATGCTATTGGCCTGTAGCTGGTGACGTTGGCAGGGTCAAAAGTGCTTTTTTTGATAAGTGGTTTGATTACAGTTCTTTTCCAGATAGAGGGGAAGACACCTGAACTAAACATGGCGTTAAAAATTTCAGTGAGTTTATGACCGATGATTGCAGGTGATCGTTTGAATATGGAAGGGGGACAAGGATCGTTAGGGGCACCTGAGTTAATTGTAGTAAGAAGGTGGGAAACCAGTTCCGGGGACACCTGGCTGAAATTCTGGAAAGTGGGATTATTTTTATTATCAGCAGGAAAGCATGCAAAATCATGAATAGGTTTAGGAACAAGTGATAATGAAATGAGATCTGTAGGAGTGATATTATGTGTCTTAAATTTAGACTAAATAGTGCAAACTTTTTCTTGGAAATAAGTTGCTAAGGAGTCACACATGAATTAAGTAGTATCTACCGAGATAGGTTTATTATGTCCCGATAGGTGTGTGACAACCTGATAGAGTTGTTTGACTGAATCATGTGCTGAATTAATATGATTGATGTACAATTTGCTTTTTTCGAGGATGACTAAATGTTTGTATTCAGTTAGTTTCTGTTTATAGCAAGATTTTTCAACAGGATCATAATTTCGGCGCCATTTCCGTTCTTGCCGTCTGCAGTTCTGTTTTTCGAGCCAGAGGGTCTGGTTAAACCAGGGGGCAGAGCTTAAGATCCTGTTAGTAGATCTTTTCTTTATAGGGACTGTTGCATCAATTATATTCTGAAGCCAGATGGTGTGTGTGTGATATCTGCCGCTTCAGGGTCAGAAATATTAGTTATCTTTGTATTATGTAGTTTATAGTTGAATTCGGCCACATCGATGCTTTGCCATGCTTTGAAATTGGTGGGGATAGGGGGTTTAGTGGATGGGAAGGAGTTGGTGGTGGTTTTAATAATGAAAAGTATCACAGAGCGATCCGTCCAAGTTAGAGGGAGGGTGTCTTCTACGGAAAGTGAATTGAGGCTGGAAAATAGTCCATCTAAAGTATGACCCGCAGAATGCGTTGGGGATTGAACAATTGTGTTAGGCCTACTGTTTCGGTTTCGGCCTGAAGGGCTATGGTGTCAGAGTTACCAGGAGCTTCCAGATGGAAATTAAAGTCTCCCAGAGTGGTGAAATTGTTTTACCCTGCTATTGGTTCTAGAAGAGAGTTCAAGGAGGATAAGAACGTGGTTCGTGGACCTGGGGGGCGATATAGGAGAATGCCTCTAAATGAGTTTGAGTATGGGGTTAGGAAGGTGAAATTAATTGCTTCACAAGAAGTTATGGGTATGGGTTCTGTCCGCAGTGTGAAATTGTTGCGATGGATGATAGCAATGCCTCCTCCTTTTTTTAATGGCCTATCAAACCTAATGTTCGTGTAGCCTTCGGGGGATGCTGAGGTAAAGTCTGGTCCACAGGAAGGATCCCCCCATGTCTCCGTTAGGAAAAGAATATCTAAATTCCAACTTTCAATAATGTTGGCAATTTCATATTTGTGTTTTGGTAGCGATCTTACGTTGACTAAGTGCTGAACGGACAACTTTAGGTGATATGTTTTTTTTATTTTTGGTGAGAATCCGTGAGTGGGGATTTTTCATTAAGAGAAGAGAACAGGTAGGGCAGGTAAAGAGGGATTAGTTTAATTGGTTTAAATCAATGGTGTTACATTTATGAAGAGGCCTGTTCATGGCTTTAAGATGTTCCGGTTTATATGCTAGGGTGGAGAGTCGAGGTTCTTGTATGGAACCGGCAGGGGTGTTGGCCCTGGGCCCGGTCCAGGTGCGGACGGTTGCAGACCGGCTTGCCTTTGGCGGGCCTTCGGCGCGCCACTGGCGCGCCGCCGGCGGGCCCGCTGCACGCGTCCGCTGCGTGTGACAGGTGGCATGGTGCTCAAGTAGTGGTATAGCGGCAGACTAGCCTGCTAACTATCGCGCTAAGGAACCGGAAGTGAGTAAACTTGCTGGTATTGGCTTCCCTACACACAAACTGCAGGCAGCAGTGGACCGGGGGAGTCATTGCAGTAAGTAAAAAATCAGTATAGTAATTTTTAAAATTCGGGACAGTGCACGAATTAAATAAACACACAGTCAAACATACATGCGTCAGGAGCGCATTACGAAGCTCCTTACATGCAGATTTCCCGTGTGGTAGTCTGCAAATCACCAAGCAATCGGCTCTATCCAAGGGGGACTTCCGGGATAGGCGTGCTTTAAGTAGTGGTATAGCGGCCGACTAGCCTGCTAACCATCGCGCTAAGGGACCAGAAGTGAGTAAACTTGCCGGTATTGGCTTCCCTCCACACAAACTGCAGGCAGCGGTGGACCGGGGGAGTCAATGCGGTAAGTAAAAAACCAATATAGTCATTTTTAAAAATCGGAACAGTGCACAAATTAAATAAACACAAAGTCAAACATACATGCGTCAGGAGCGCATTACGAAGCTCCTTACATGCAGATTTCCCGTGTGGTAGTCTGCAAATCACCAAGCAATCGGCTCTATCCTAGGGGGACTTCCGGGATAGATGTGCTTTAAGTAGTGGTATAGCGGCAGACTAGCCTGCTAACCATCGTGCTAAGGGACCGGAAGTGAGTAAACTTGCCGGTATTGGCTTCCTTCCACACAAACTGCAGGCAGCGGTGGACCGGGGGAGTCAATGCAGTAAGTAACAAGCATTTACAATGCAATGGTCTCGGCATTCTTAAAGTTAGAGCTATTGGCATTGCTCATGAAATTATTTTTATTTATGTTTTTGTTTTTAAAACATAAATAAATGGCATTGTCATTTACAATGCCAATAGCAGGGCAGGAGAGCAAGCACAATGAAAAAGGGGGCAGGACAGCAAGCACAACCAACTAGGGGGCAAGAGAGCAAGCACAAGCAACGAGGGGGCAGGACAGCAAGCATAAGCAACGAGGTGGGGCAGGAGAGAAAGCAAAAGCAACAAGGGGGGGCAGGAGAGCAAGCACAACCAACGAGGGGGGCAGAAGAGCAAGCACAACCAACGAGGGGGGGCAGGAGAGCGATCAAGCACAACCAACAAGGGGGGGCAGGAGAGCGAGCACAACCAATGAGGGGGGGGCAGGAGAGCAAGCACAACCAACGAGGGGGGCAGGAGAGCAAGCACAATCAACGAGGGGGGAGGGGGCAGGAGAGCAAGCACAACCAGCGATGGGGGGGAAGGAGAGCAAGCACAACCAACGAGGGGGGCAGGAGAGCAACCACAAACAACATGGGGGGCAGGAGAGCAAGCAGGAGAGCCAGCACAACCAGCGAGGGTGGGGGCAGGAGAGCAAGCACAACCAAGGAGGGGGGGGGCAGGGGAGCAAGCACAACCAACCAGGGGGGGCAGGAGAGCAAGCACAAGCAATGAGGGGGCAGGACAGCAAGCACAAGCAACGAGGGGGCAGGACAGCAAGCACAAGCAACGAGGGGGCAGGACGGCAAGCACGAGGTGGCAGGAGAGCAAGCACAACCAACGAGGGGGGGGCAGGAGAGCGAGCACAACCAACAAGGGGGGGCAGGAGAGCAAGCACAACCAACGAGGGGGGCAGGAGAGCAAGCACAACCAACGAGGGTGGCAGGAGAGCAAGCACAACCAACGAGTGGGGGCAGGAGAGCAAGCACAACCAGCGATGGGGGGGGAAGGAGAGCAAGCACAACCAACAAGGGGGGGCAGGAGAGCAAGCTCAACCAACGAGGGAGGGCAGGAGAGCGAGCACAACCAACAAGGGGGGGCAGGAGAGCAAGCACAACCAACGAGGGGGGCAGGAGAGCAAGCACAACCAACGAGGGGGGGCAGGAGAGCAAGCACAACCAGCGATGGGGGGAAGGAGAGCAAGCACAACCAACGAGGGGGGAACAGGAGAGCGAGCACAACCAACAAGGGGGGGGCAGGAGAGCAAGCACAACCAGCGAAGGGGGGTAGGAGAGCAAGCACAACCAGCGAGGGGGGCAGGAGAGCAAGCACAACCAGCGAACCAGCGAGGGGGGGCAGGAGAGCAAGCACAACCAACGAGGGGGGGCAGGAGAGCAAGCACAACCAACGAGGGGGGGGCAGGAGAGCAAGCACAACCAGCGAACCAGCGAGGGGGAGCAGGAGAGCAAGCACAACCAACGAGGGGGGGCAGGAGAGCAAGCACAACCAACGAGGGGGGGGCAGGAGAGCAAGCACAACCAGCGATGGGGGGGCAGGAGAGCAAGCACAACCAACGAGGGGGGGCAAGAACACGGGCACAATCAGGGAAGATAGGCAAGAAAAGCGAGCACTCCCTGGAGGACTCGGCAGCTTCTCGACTTCTTATGGCGGCGGCTGGGCAGAAATGGCGTAGGAAAAGCGCCACCATTTTCGCATTCAGGGGCGTGTTTTTTGCTGTTGAATGACGGGTGACGTCACATAGTTAAAAACTGCAAAAAACACGCCTCCGAATCCGAAAAAGACGGGGCATGAACGGAGTGACGCCCCTCTTCTCCAATGGCTGGCCTCTGTTTAGGAAGCCAGCCAATGGAGAAGAGGGGCGGGTTCAAGCCCCCATACTGTAAACATAAAATCTCGGCTGCGCGACACTGCTGCGCAGGGTACGCTAGGCCGAGACCTAAAAAACCAGTATAATAACTTTTAAAAATCGGAACAGTGCACAAATTAAATAAACACACAGTCACACTGTTGTGCTCTCACCTTATTGTTGCCTCAGGAGTGCCACGGAAAATGAAGCTACGTCCACAACTTCCCCCTATCACCACCATATGCCAGAGTAGAGACTGGGAACATCTAATGGTGAATAGGGGGAAGGAGGGAAAACATAACAAGGGAAGGAGGGAATAACAAGAGATCTTCTCCAATCGGTGTGGTCAGGATATCTGCAAGGCTTCGGTGTGCGTCTACTGCATGGGGAGAAAGTATAAGAGAAATACCTGCCCCAGCGTATCTAAATTCTATCTTATGTGTGATTTCTGTCAATATGTACCTTCTATGTCTTTGTTTTCTCCTCTTGAGAATGATGTGACGGCGTAGCTTTCATATGAGGATTTCCTGACTTTATGATAGATACAACTCAGTATTAATGTATATCTCATGAAGGGAATAAGTATCTCTAGACTTGAATCTCTAGCTTACCATATATAGACTGGAGATAACTCAACAAACAATCAAATAACCATAGGATCATATCATCAATGCTTACTTCAGCATAGTACTTGATCCCTATCGAAAGTTCATGGCATGTTAGATTCACATGAACGCCATGAAGAGAATTCCATGTGCTTAATTACACACCCGATAGCGCCCAAACCGCCATCAAGTATAGGAATCCACAACAAAAGAAAATGTGGAACAGAAAGAATCTCAACCAAGAAATTACCTTTCAGAATAACATAAGGCTAAGGAATGACTGAGAATTCAAACCTTTCCAAAATACACAATGCTAAATGACAGGCTGCCCCTGTAAAGCTCTAAATAGCCCAGATAACGCTAAATCAATAATACATGCTCTACAATCACCGACGCTCCACTTACGACGCCTGGAACCGTCGCATCCTCCGCGAAATGCCACCACCGTGACTCGGACGATAAACTGGAACTGGCTCGAACGCAAAGAGCTTCCGGAGAGAAGACGAGGGCTTAAGGCTCACCTCCTCTCCTCATTCGCATGCGCTAACCTTTCCGCATGCGTTTACTAAAACAGTGTCGGCCATCTTGCCAACCACTTCTACGTCTTCTTGCCAACCCCGTATGCAGGCATGACCGTACACCCCTCCCAGGAGTCCCACAACCGGTTTGGGCTTGTTAGGATATCTCCTATGAAAGGCGCGGACTAAACGGGGTGCATGTACCTGACTTGCAGCTTCCCATGTACGTTCTTCAATTCCATACCCTTTCCAATGAATCAGGTATTAAAGACGTCTACGTACTCGTCTGGAATCGATAATAGCTCCCACTTCATATTCCTCATTGTCATTGATTATTGTGGGAATAGGCACAGCAGGAAGACGGGTTCCGGGTTCAACAGGTTTAAGGAGAGAGACATGAAACACAGGGTGTATTCTCATGGAGGTAGGTAGATCCAATTTCATAACGACAGGATTCACTATTTTACTGATGGGAAAGGGACCTACGAATTTAGGTTTGAACTTACAGGATCCTCCCAAGGCCAAATATTTGGTGGACAACCATACTTTTTCACCAAGCTGATAAAGGGGTTCAGGTTTTCTCTTCATATCAGCCCTCTTCTTATACTCAGTCTTGGCTCTATCCAAATTCTCTTGTATATTGGTGTGCACTGTTTGTATGTGGTTAACCAGATCTGATACAGCAGGGGTATTACATGACGCGGACAGAGGGATAGGCAAAACTCTGGGATGGAAGCCGTGAGACCCATAGAAGGGGTTATAGAGGGTGGAAAAGTGATGGCTATTATTGTATGACAGTTCAGCAAGCCATACCAAGTCATCCCACTCAGTTAATCTTTGTAGTGCCTGACATCTAATGAATTGCTCAAGACTCTGGTTGTCTCTTTCAGTCTGTCCGTCTGTTTGAGGGTGGTGACTGGAAGACATACGAACATCAATTTGTAACTGTGTGCATAACTGTCTCCAAAATTTAGAGACGAATTGAGCACCCCTGTCAGTGATTAGTACCGAGGGAAGGCCATGTAGACTAACAATCTCGTGCAGGAAGGTGGTTGCCAAGGAATTGGAAGAGGGAAGGCCTTTTAACTGGATAAAATGAGCGGTCTTAGTGAACATATCCACCACCACTAGAAGGGTGGTATTTCCTCTTTTGGTGCATGGGAGTTCAACAATAAAATCCATAGACACAGTGTGCCATGGGTTAGGAGGAGTAGATATTGGTTGTAACAATCCCATGGGTCCTCCATGGGACACCTTTCCTTGAGCGCAAATGTGGCATGTCTTTACATATTGTTGAACATCATGCGCCAGATGAGGCCACCAACAATAACGTCTCACTAGTTCTAGGGATCGCTTGTAACCTGGATGGCCTGCTACACTGTGTGTGTGGCACCATTGTACAACCTGCTGCTGTAACGGTAGGGTAGGGATAACTAATCCTCCTTGGACATAATGTAGACCCTGCATTATCTGGGATGTGTGGTTGCCTAACAAAGTGGTCATTGTAGGGTCTTGTTGTGCATCTCTTATGTTTTGACGGAATTGTTCCTCTACGGTTACTGAACCTATAATCTTTTGAGTGTCAAGGATAGTAGGTGGTTGCTCAGTAACGGGAATAGGCCCAAACCCAATATGTGACAAAGCATCTGCTCTTCCGTTTTTTCTACCTGCTCTGAAATGGACAACAAAATCATATTCGCTGAAGAATTGGGTCCATCGTAATTGTCTCATTGACAAGGCTCTAGCTGTTTTCAAATATTGTAAATTCCTATGATCTGTTAGAATCGTGACAGTATGGTGGGTGCCTAAGAGGTATTGACGCCATTCTTCCAAAACCTTTTTTATGGCTAGAAGTTCTCTTTCTCCCACAGCATAGTTGGTTTCCGCTGGTGTCAGTTTATGGGAGTAATATGCCACAGGATGTAGAATACCTGTTTCTGCGTCTGCTTGGGATAGTACCCCACCCACCGCAACCTGGGAAGCATCTACTTCAAAAACAAAAGGACTCTTTTGATCAGGATGTCTTATTATGGGTGCTTGTGTAAATGCTTTCTTTAAAGTTCAAAAAGCTTCATCAGCTTCTGTGGACCACACAAAAGGTGTACCCTTACGTAACAATTTGGTAATTGGAGCTACTACATCAGAGAATTGATGAATAAATCTTCTGTAGAAGTTTGCGAATCCTATGAATCGCTGTACATCCTTGACATTTGTAGGAGGTGGCCATTGCATGATGGCAGTAACTTTCTGAGGATCCATTTGTAGACCTTGAGCTGAAACAATATACCCTAAAAAGGCTACTTGCGATCTATGGAAGAAACATTTGTCCAATTTACAGAACAAGTGGTTGTCTTGTAACTTCTTCAATACTGCTTGAACATGCAGGTTGTGTTCTTCTAATGTATGTGAGAAGATGAGTAAATCATCGATGCAAGGTATCACGCATTTATCTTTCAACGGATGTATGACATTACAACGCATGCTTTTACATTGCATGCTTTTACATGGCAGTTTTTACAACGCATGCTGTTACAACGCATAGCGCTTTGGGGTGCTGGATAGTGAATAGTTTAATTTACTATTCCAACTCCAGTCCCCGTGGACACTAGGGAAGGTGTTGGATAGTAAATTAAATCTATTCCCTATCCTAGAGCGCCCCCCAGCGCAATGCGTTGTAATGGTTTGCTTTGTAAAAGTTGCGTCCTAAAGGCACTGCGTGGTAAAAGTTGCGTTGTAAAGGATGTTTCCCTCTTTCAACACCTCCTTAATAAAATATTGAAATGTGGAGGGAGCGTTACAAAGCCCAAAGGGCATCACGAGATACTCATATTGCCCATATTTGGTACAGAATGCGGTTTTCCACTCATCTCCTTCTTGTACTCTAACGAGGTAATAGGCTCCCCGTAAGTCTAATGTGGTGAACCATTTAGCATCTTTGATTTGGTCTAATAAGGAGGAGATGAGTGGTAGCGGATATTTGTTCTTTATGGGTATAGAATTAAGGGATCTGTAGTCTATACAGCATCGCAATCCACCCTCCCTTTTAGGAATAAAAAAGAGAGCTGAAGAAGCAGGAGACCAGGAAACTCGGATAAATCCTAGTTCAAGCATCTTATCAAGGTATTCTCTTAAATAGATGTTTTCCTTTTCAGTTAAAGAATATACCCTACTTGTAGGTATGCGTGCACCTGCTTGTAAATCAATACGACAATCATACACCCTATGAGGGGGTAGACTAGTGGCTTGTTCTTCGTCGAATACAGACTGAAAAGCTTGGTATTCTGTGGGTAATACACTATCAGGTTCATCTACTGTGATCTTTTCAGGAAGTGGTGGGAGTGGCACCACTAGACAACTCTGAGAAATTCCAGTGCTTATTTCTTTTTTAGAAACAGATTAAACTTCGGCTCTATTTGATCCTTCTAGGTCCCGTTTTAAATGATTTGCACACATTTCCGAATTAAAAGTGATCCGTGCATGTTGCCAATCTATAGAAGGATTATGCTCTCGTAACCATGGAAGCCCCAAAACCACTGGGAATTGTGGGGATTGAATCAAATCAAATGCGAGGGTTCCCAATGATTTGAAGAGACATAAAGTCCCAGGAGAATAGTGGTATGGGTGATAGGTCCTGACTTTAAGGAACTTCCATGAATGGTAAAAAGCTTCTCTGTAACCTCTTTAGGAACTTCGGGTATCAACCATTTCATGGCCCATTGTTTGTCGATAAAGTTACCAGAGGCTCCTGAATCAATCATAATAGAGACATCAATGGTTGTAGTGTTCCAATGTAACTGGGCAGGAGTAAAGAAGTGGTCTTTGTTGGAATGCAAGGATGAGACCATCAATCCTGAATGGCCCGATGACGCAGTCTCGTCTAGCCTAGGGACTCCTGGTTTTCCGAATTTCGGTATTGTTTAGGTTTAACAGGACATTCTCTCAAGAAGTGTCCGGCTTTTCCACAGTATAAACATAACTTGTGGTCTCTTCTACGCTGCTTTTCTGATTCACTGAGGGGTCCTTTAATGCTACCTATTTGCATAGGCTCTGAATCCTCTACTTTTGTCTCAGTGTCCACTTTCTTTTCACGAATTCCTTCTCTCAGGTACTCAAATCGTGTTCTATCTTTCCTTCTTTCTCCTAGTCGATGATCTAATTTTACCACTAGATCTATCAATGCAGTACAATTCTCAGGAGGATCTACAACATGAGCCAAAGTATCTTTAAGCTCATCACGTAGTCCCTTGTAAAAGAGGGCACTACGTTTTTCAGCCAGCCATTCAGCCTCTGCTACCAGTCGGTTGAATGTAGAGATGTAAGAGGGTATATCTTTCGTTCCTTGTTTAAGATTTAACAATTCTGTGTCTGCGGCATGAGTGAAGGTATGCTTGTCAAATAATTTACGTAACTCCCTTTTGAAAGCGTCATAATCCAACAAGACATTGACTAATGAAAGCAGCACACTTGGTAGGGTCTCCGTAAAATCTTTCAGGTGGGGCCAGTGGAATAGATTGAGGTGCCACTACCTGAATGACAGGACTTTGAGAACTAGCGCCTCCTCCTCCATCTCTATCTCGGTTCAATGCATCTACTCTGTTAGAAAGGGCTTGGGTTTCTCTTTGGAGATTCCCGATCATATTAGCTAAATCTGTGAGATTCAGATCCATGGCACTCAGGTGGCAAATATGTAAAAAGGCTTTGCGTTCTGTCGTGCTCTCACCTTATTGTTGCCTCAGGAGTGCCATGGAAAATGAAGCTACGTCCACAACTTCACCCTATCACCACCATATGCCAGAGTAGAGACTGGGAACATCTAATGGTGAATAGGGGGAAGGAGGGAAAACATAACAAGGGAAGGAGGGAATAACAAGAGATCTTCTCCAATCGGTGTGGTCAGGATATCTGCAAAGCTTCGGTGTGCGTCTACTGCATGAGGAGAAAGCATAAGATTAATACCTGCCCCTGCCTATCTAAATTCTATCTTATGTGTGATTTCTGTCAATATGTACCTTCTATCTCTTTGTTTTCTCCTCTTGAGAATGATGTGACGGCGTAGCTTTCATATGAGGATTTCCTGACTATATAATAGATACCACTCAGTATTAATGTATATCTCATGAAGGGAATAAGTATCTCTAGACTTGAATATCTAGCTTACTATATATAGACTGGAGATAACTCAACGAACAATCAAATAACCATAGGATCGTATCATCAATGCTTACATCAGCATAGTACTTGATCCCTATCGAACGTTCATGGCATGTTAGATTCACATGAACGCCATGAAGAGAATTCCATGTGCTTAATTACACAACCGTTAGCGCCCAAACCGCCATCAAGTATAGGAATCCACAACAAAAGAAAATGTGGAACAGAAAGAATCTCAACCAAGTAATAAACTTTCAGAATGACATAAGGCTAAGGAATGTCTGAGAATTCAAACCTTTCCAAAATACACAATGCTAAATGACAGGCGGCCCCTGTAAAGCTCTAAATAGCCCAGATAACGCCAAATCAATAATACAGGCTCTACAATCACCGACACTCCACTTTCCACGCCTGGAACCGTCGCATCCTCCGCGAAACGCCACCAACGTGACCCGGACGATAAACTGGAACTGGCTCGAACGCAAAGCGCTTCCGGAGAGAAGAGGAGGGCTTAAGGCTCGCCTCCTCTCCTCATGTGCATGCGCTAACCTTTGTGCATGCATTTACGAAAACAGTGTCGGCCATCTTGCCAACCACTTCTACGTCTTCTTGCCAACCCCGTATGCAGGCATGGCACAAACATACATGCAACAAATAGTATTATCCTGAGCACTCTGTGCACTTTTTCAACAGTATTTACTTTAAATTTCCTGGTGGGTGCCCTCGTCGTCGCACGTAGCCTGAAAAGTGCAGTGAGATTAAGAGTGGTGCGACATGGTATATTTTTAGACTGTTGGTTATTGTGTCGGGTGACTAATTTGGTCCTGTTTGATTTCCTTTCTTTAGACCCCTGACGAAGGGTCATGGCTGTTGTTTGACCCGAAATGCATTGGGTATTTTGAAAACATGGATTAACATAATGATGTATCACACAACATAAGATTTTGTATTATGTTGACAAGAGCAACAAACACCACGTTTAAATGAACAGATGTGAAGTGTTCGAAATGGAATAAACTTGAATAATTCAATGAGAAAACTTTGTTTTCGTTATTATCGGAGAGCCCAGTCTAGAGGGTAGCGTCCCTAACCTCTACATTCACTTGACAAACATACATGCGTCAGGAGCGCATTAAGAAGCTCCTTACATGCAGATTTCCCGTGTGGTAGTCTGCAAATCACCAAGCAATCGGCTCTATCTGTAGAGATGAGTGTAGCATTAAGGGTAGAGGGAAGGGAGCCTTTAGAAAAGATGGCCTCATATAATATCAGCAATTGAGGTGGTACTTGCTGGGTAAACCGAGTATAAAATTCACTTCATAGGCCATCGGTACCTGGGACTTTCCCTCGAGGGAGGGATTTCGGAGTCGAGAGAATCTCAAGTACTGTAATGGGCATGTCTGGGGGCAGTTGGGCCTCTGGGGTTAAACGAGGAAGCGGACGTTGGGCAACAAAAGTATCAAACCAGCCCTCAGGTGGTAGTGGTGGGCCAGCATATAAGTCCCTGTAGTAATTGTAAAAGGTGGCATTGATCAATGTCTGGGTGTGAGCCGTGTTCATGGAGGGGAGGGAGATAATCAATTAAGTAGAATCAGGCAAGCAGAGGGGAAACCAAACGTGCCAGCAAGCAGCTAGATTTGCCTCCCTCATTGTGGGTCCTAGCCAGGTAAGCAGCACAGTTCAGGCCCTAAGTAGTTTGGCAAAATCAAAGTACTTAGCTTGCGCCTCGCTCCACTCACCCACCTTGTCTTGTAGAGCACCACCGCTTATTTCAGCTCCGTCAGGGTCGACTCAGCCTTTTGGATATCCTGTGTAAGCACCCTACGGGCACCCACTGTGGAGTTGACGTAAAGCCGCCTTATAACGATCGTACAAGTTTCCTACTTCACCAAATGGGAGGAGGATTCTCTTTTGAAAGAAGAGGTGTTTGGACACTGTCTGGTGGAACACTGGGTCGCCTAACATCGTAACCCATAGTCTCCAAGTGGGAACCGGTGAGGGTGGAGCTCCATATGCCACTGTCATACTGAGAGGGTTATGATCCGATAACACTCAGGGGTGGTAGTGAGTGGAGGTCACTGTGTTTGGGAGGGATGTAGAGCAAAGAAAATGGTTCAGTTGGGAATCTAATTTTTGGACCGGAGATAAAAGGAGAACTCCCTGCGTGCTGGATAGTGTCAACCACTGCTGGAGCATGTCTGCATTATTAAACACTGGAGATTGCAATAAGGGAGGCGTTGAGCGGTCGAGTTGAATGTCCAGGACTGAGTTGAAGTCCCCACCAATGACCCATTGGGCAGTCGGACAGTCTATAAGTAAGGTTGTTAGCTGAGTCAAAAGGCCAATCAATCTAAGTGGGGAGCATGCACAACACCTACGTTCCCTCAATGTGTGGCCATTGAGGGAACCATGAAGGAACACAAAGTGGCTGTCTGGGTTGATATGTACCTTGTCCATCCTGAAAGGGACCCCCGCTCTCATCTGTATTGCGACTCCTCTAGCATAGGCAGAGTAGCCGATGTCCTTGCCCCACCATCTAGCCTGAATCCGAGACACTTCCCCAGTGGACAATTGAGTTTTGTGTAACAAAGCAATGTGTGTATGCCAATGGAGAAGTGCTGCATGTACCCTATAACTTTTTTTGTGGGAGTTCATCCCCCTGGCAATCCATGTAATTAGGTTATATGAGTCAGCGAATTAGTAAAGTAGAGGAGCTGTGGTCGGTGTTGGGACCAAACCAGTGTAGTGGGGAGGGAACCTATGTGTACTATGGTTGCTTATGCAGAACCAAAAGACTCACTGGATGTGGATGTCCGCACTGAGCAAAAACCCACCGTCGAAACACAACACTTAATAGAACACAAACATTCCAATGAGGCAAAGGAAAAGGGAATGGAGGATAAAACAAGATAAGAACCATTCCCTAGACATATGGGCCAAGGGAACATGGAGGGTGTCATGGCGATTGCATAGAGGAATATCCAACCCTGCCAACAGTGCAGAACGAATGAAGGGCTCTAGTAGGCTCACTCATGTAATAGGGGCCAATGTATTATGGAACAGATGATTCCCTGGCATGGCCCCCCAGACAGGGGAGGGTTCACAAATACCAACATACTGAAGTCAAAAGGTGTGTCATGGGGGTAGTCACATAGCCTGTGATGTAGGTTTGTCATAGTCAACAAGAGTCAGCCTAAATCAGCGATAGACTGCACAGTGAATAGTGGCAATGAAGGAGTGTCGAGCCAAGTTCCTCCAAAAAGGAATCCTCTCCTGAGATAGTAGATTTCGATGTAACTAAATGCAGCAATTTATTTTTTTATTTATTTTGAAAGTTTTATATAGCGCGAACAAGATCTTTGCAGATATCAGAGCGCTTTACAAAGCCGGGAATGCCAGCAAGAGAGTGGGGTTACACATTATAAGTGGGAAGGGTAGGTACGTGAGGGAGCAAAGTAGTACAGCACATCAATAATACAAATATAACAGTTAAATGTGTGCATAGATAGTCAGTAGCGTCAATAATACAGGTAAAATAAATAGTATAGAGTTCGAACAGAGTAATACAGGTCGGTGTAGAGTCTTTCCAGATCCACGCTAATAGGTCAGGTGTATTTGGACATAAAAATAGCTTTTACTTCTTTCTTAAAAAGTGTGAAGGAGGAGATGAGCCTGGTTTCAGGAGGGAGTGAGTTCCAGATCCTGGGTGCCATTCCTGAGAAAGAGCGTTTATAAGTTTTTACCTTCCGGAATCTTCGAGGTTTTAGCAGAAGATTGTTTGAGCCTCTAGTGTTTCTAGAGCTGCCGGAGATTGACAGCTTCTGAGTGAGGTATCCGGGAGAGCTCAGATGTAGAGCCTTGTGTGTCATGCAGGCGATTTTCAAATGTATTCTGGCTTCAAAAGGCAGCCAGTCCAGTGTTTTCAAGTCAGGGGTGATGTGCGAGTGTTTTTTTGATCCAGTGATGAGTCTGGCTGCAGCGTTTAGAGAGGCTCTTAGGGGTGCAGTGCTGGTTAACGGGAGACCGCAGAGGGCGGTGCTGCCGTATTCAATTCGCGGGATTACTAGTGCTTGTACTGCAGTTTGGAAGTCTTTGGCTGGTAGGAAGGGTTTGAGTTTCCTCAGGGTATTGATTTGGAAGTTCGCTCCCTTAGTAGCCTTGCTGATATGATGCTGCATGTTGAGGTTGGAGTCGAGGGTTATGCCTAGGGATTTCGCTGAGTCCACTATGATGGGTTGGACATTGAGTGCAGTTAACTGTTTAAGCCAAGTTTGCGTGGTGGGGATCTTCGCGGGAGGTGTGATCAGCAGGAATTCTGTTTTCAGAGCATTGAGTTTGAGATGATTATCAGCAAGCCAGGATTGGGTGCTTCTGATCGTTGAGTTCAGTAGTAAGATGTCATTGGGGGATTGTAATTTGAGATATAGTTGGGTGTCATCTGCGTACATGTGAAAAAGTACATTGGATGCTTCAAGCAAGGTGGTGAGAGGTTCCATAACTAGGTTGAACAAAGTTGGTGATAGGCAAGATCCTTGGGGGACGCCTAACGAAACAGGTATTGGAGAGGACATCAGGTTGTTACTCTTGAATTTCTGCGACCTGTTGTGTAAAAAGGAGGTGAACCACTTGAGAACAGTCCCAGAAAGACCCATTCTTGTGCTCAAAAGATCGAGTAACTTCTCATGTTTGACAGTGTCGAATGCTGAAGAGAGATCAAGCAGGATGAGGAGGCAGGTATCACCTTGATCTAGGATTTGAAGGGCGTCGTCAATTATGTGTGTCATAGCAGTTTCCGTGCTGTGTCCTGCTCGGAAGCCTGATTGATGAGGGTTGAGGAGATCAAACAGATTGATGTGTTTAGTCAGTTGTAGTTGAGCGCATTTTTCCAATAATTTGGCGAGAGTGGGAATATTGGTAATGGGACGGTAGTTGTTAAGGTCGGATGGGTCGGCAGAAGGTTTCTTTAGCAAAGGTGTGACTTGTCCAACTTTGAGGGAGTCAGGGATGGTTCCTTCTTGGAGCGAGCTGTTGATAATTTTAGTCCAGAGAGGAAGGAGCAGTGGGGTGAAATCTTTGACAGCGTTTGCAGGGAGGGGATCCGTGAGTGATTGGAAGGTTTCAAGGTGCTGAGCAGTTTGCCAATTTCCTCTTCGGAGTAGGTTTCAAAGGTTGACCATGTTGCATTGTTTTTAGGTTCGGTGGGTGTTATGCAGTTGAATGTGTTGTGGAGTCTTGCGTCAGCGTGGAGATCATTCTTTATGTTGTCAGTTTTTTGGGTAAAGAAAGTGGCGAAGTCTTCACAGGAGGGTGCTTCGTGCAAAGTATTGAGAGGTTGGGGTTGTTCCTTGGCTTGTGTTCTGATTAACTCAAACAGTTTTCTAGGGCGATTTTTTGCTTGGTCGAGCTGGAGGCTGAAGAAGTTTGCTTTTGAGCGCTTTCAGGGCCGGACTGGGAACCGAAACTGGCCCTGGCAAAGTGCTCGGCCGGCCCCCCCTCCCCCCGGAGGGTTGGGGGGTGCAACCGCGCTCTTTGCCAGGGCCGGTTTTCGGCCGATTTTGTTACAGTGCCGTTTTTGCAGCTATGCTGCAAAAAACGACCCTGTAACAAAACCGGCCCCCTGGGGTCCAAAACCGGCCCACTGCCTCGCGGCCGACCGGGGGATTGCCCGGTGCCTGCAAAGGCCAGTCCGGGCCTGAGCGCTTTATTTTCCTGAAGTAGGCGTTTCTCTTTTCTTCAGGGTTTTCAGGTGCAGTGCAGAGGGAGCTGCCCTCCAGATGCGCTCTGCCATTCTCATGGCTCGTCTATCTTCATTGAGACTCCCGTCGTACCATGGGTTAGAGATTTTAGCGGAGACTCTTTTAGCTGCATGGGAGCAGCCTCATTAATTATTGAGGTCACGGCGTTAAGATAGTGGTCAGTCAGGGATTGGACATCTGTAGCGCCCGTAGGCGGGAGTAGGAGGTCGCGACTGCTCGGGGGTATGGAGAATGGGTTGAGTTTTTTCAGGTCTCTTTTCCAGACTTTAGGTCTGGAGGGTTGAACCGAATTGAGTTTGACTTTTTCATTGATGTGGAATGTGACAATATGATGGTCTGACCAGTCACAGGGTTGAATAGACTCAAGTTGAGTAGCGTCCTCTTTGGCGATGATAAGGTCGAGGATAGAGCCTTTCTCGTGGGTCGGACTGTTGCATAATTGTGTGAGGTCCAGGGCGCTGAGGAAGCTTTTAAGACTATTTACCACCGCATCATTGAGATCGTTCCAATGGAGGTTGAAATCACCCAGGTATATTTGGGTGAGCTGTCGTCCTGCGTTCGTTGAAATCAAGTCCATCATTTGTTGGGCGAAGATGAGGTGGTCTCTGGGAGGGTGGTATATGCCATGAAGAGAGCATATCGGTTTGCCATCGCTGATGATATCGAGGCAGATGTATTCGTAGGAAGTTGGAGAGGTTAGGGGCAAATGATAGCATAAACCACATTCTTGGTTCTACAATTGGTGAAGCCTAAGTGAGTCCACGTCATGTTAGTATGATGAAGGGTTTTACCCTCAATAGTGGTGTCACATGCAATACAGTTTCCACATCTGTGGTGTCCCTCTATTGGTTTGAGGTGCCATTGGGACAATAAATCATTTTTTGGTTTAATTGTCCTGATGTCTGCGCGAACTATTTGCTGACCAATATTTTGGTTTTTCTTGAATGCAAATATCGGGCAGGGAAATGGTATTTCCAATTCTTCTAACAGATGCCAGTGTTTCAGCACCATTTGTCGTATTTTGTGGGTCTCTGCACAAAATGTCGTGACGCAGACCAGGCTCCCTAGTTCACGTTTCATTTTTGTTTCAAAGAGACACTCTCTGGGTGTATATCGAGCTCTCTTAAAAGAATGTTTCAATAATTTTTTCGGGTAGCCCCGTTGAACCAATTCATCTCAAAAGTTTTTCCCATGCTGTTCAAACTGTCCAATCTCTGAACAGTTTCTCCGAATCTGGAGAAGTTGCCCATATGGCAAATTCGCCCTAAGGTTTCTAGGATGCGAACTACCATAATGAAGGATGGTGTTTTTATCCGTTGCCTTCTTGAATAGCGACGAATTTAAGGTTCCACCGGCGTTTTTTATTTCCACATCAAGGAAAGTCATTTTTTCGTTACTTGAGTCCAGTGAGAAATGTATATCCTGATGTCGTGTATTTAACCACTGGTGAAAGTCTCTCAACTCGGTGTGGCTCCCCTGCCACAAGAGCCACACGTCGTCGATGTAACGATACCAGTGTACTATGTGTTGTTTGAAAGGGTTATTTTCCTCAACAGATTTTTTCTCGTATTCGGCCATGTATAGTACGGCCATTTCAGGAGCATAAGGGCACCCCATCGCGGTGCCCTTAATTTGCATGAAGAAGTCCTCGTTGAAACGGAAATAGTTCTTTTTCAACGTGATTTCAGCAAGTCTCAGTATAAAGGATGTGGGAACTCTATGGGGTCTTTCCCTATAGTCAAGATAAAGTTCAATCACCTCTAACGCTTCGTCCTGTGGGATCTGCGTATAGAGTGACGTCACATCCATAGTCACCATTAATTGTGATGTATCGTCAAATGAGGCACCCTCCACTTTCGTTAATAAGTCGGTAGTATCCCGTAAATAAGCTTTTACTTTTGACACAAAAGGTTTTAGGAAAAAATCCACATATTTGGACAATGGCTCAAGGCACGAATCACACCCCAAGACGATTGGTCGTCCTGGGGGATTGGACAAGTTTTTATGGATCTTTGGCAAAAAGTATGCCACTGGAGTTCTCGGGAATTTTTTAATCAAAAAGTCACTTTCTTTGGGACCCAAGAAACCGCTGTCTCTGCCAGTTTGCACGACCTCTAAAATTAGAGACTGTATTTGTTGTAAGGGGTCTGTCGTCAGTTTTCGATACCATTCCTGATTATTTACCTGGGAGAATCCTTCTGCTAGGTATTTGTCTCTTGGCCAAATAACAACGGCACCGCCCTTGTCGGCCTGCTTTATTACCAGTGAGGGATCTTCCTTTAGATTTCTCAATGCTGTCCGTTGTCCCTTAGTGATGTTTGGTTTGACAAATTTCTGCTGATGTTCTAGTTTATTAATTGATGACAACAGGATTTGTTCAAATGCATGTATTTGTTTGGGAATGTTTTGGGTTGGTACGGAAGTGGACTTATTTCTAAGGCCCGTGGTCTCCATGTTACTGATCGGCGGATGGTTAGCAAAAAAAGCTTTCAATCTGATCTTGCGACAGAATTCTATTGTTTCCAACTTGATCTTGGTGAAATCTGTCTGTCTGGAGGGGACAAACTTGAGCCCCAAATTAAGGACTGACTCTTCGTCCCTTGTCAATGTCCGAGCGGATAGGTTGACTATGGTGGAGGGGCTTTTTACGATTTGTAGAAGTTTCTCCGGGTTCGCATTTCCCATGGTGCTTTGAATTTTACTTTTGACTGCTGGCCTTTCTCTAAAAAAGAAGTTTGTTTTTTATTGTTGCCCCATCTTGATTCGGAGCCTGATGACTCGGAGGACGAGGTGTCAGAGAAAGTTTTGAACCTGTTTCTGGATCTTCCTTGAAAGTTTGAAAGTGCTCCTCGAGATTCTGGTTGGGAGTAAAAATCGTCTTTAAGGAAGGGGTAAGCCCTTTCTAATGTAAAGGATTTAGAGTCCCTTTCGTACTGTGCTGTCTTGTTATTGATAGTATTGTCTTTAAAAGACTGTATCTCTTTGTCTATTTTCTCTAGACTGTCCCTGATAGCCGTAGTAAGTTCCTCAATTTCTTGTAGCTCCTTAGCGCATATTCTCTGAGCTGTTTCTATCGTATGGACCATCAAGTCCCTGCTGCACTTTGTGTTTATGCAGCTAAAGCCCTTTTTTTTTTTGTTTTTTTTGAAAATCTGTTTATTAGCATAGTGGTTAAAGCAGTTACATAAATTTCCAAGTCCCGGAAAGCAGAGTAAAACATGTATGTGCCTGCTTAAAACATATATTTGCATCACCATTTTAAATTTACATTTTGTGGCGATCGTAACTGTCGCAACGAAACAAACCCCGGCATGTTCAAACCCTCCCACCACCCTCGATCAACCCACCCGACACTCTCATGACAGATATCTAATTGAATAAATTGGATGAACATTCCTCTGGGTCACTCCAGGTATTACAACGTGTAACTACTGCTCACTGTACACATAGACGGTGCGAGGCCACAGGTCAGCATTTGGGTGCCCCCCTTCCCATAGGTATGCATCCCAGCCAATAACAGTGCATGCACGTCCGGCTCCGGACACATTTATTCCACATTCTGTGTGTCACTGGTATCCCCCTCTTCCCCATCGTCTCCAGATTCAAACGCGCCCAGAGTGACAAACCAGTCCAACGAGATCGTTTTTTTCCGTAGGCCTCTGTATTCTTCGCGCTGCAGTGCTTCTCCCTCTGCCTTACCCCAGCGCACTACTTCCGCCTTCCATAATTCAGGGTTGGGTGGCTTGGGTGACTTCCATCTCATCGTGATTGCTCGCTTCGCTAATAATAGGGCCAGGTCTGCAAAGCGTGTCGCCACTGTCCTACTGCGTTGGGAGGGCCCCAGCCCCAATAGAGTGCCTTCTAGTGTAGGAGATCGGGACAGAGCCCCTGCACTCTCAAGTGATGCATGGACCGTGGTCCAATAGTATCCTAGCTTGGGGCATTGCCACAGCATGTGTATCAGTGATGCGTCTTCGGTGTCGCAGCGGGGGCAATTGCTTTTCGCATCGGGGAACATCGTATGTATGCGGTGCGGGGTCAGGTAGGCTCTATGCAGCAGCATTAATTGAATGAATTTGAACTTGGGGTTCCTAGCCACCTTCTTGGGAAATTGCAGGACGCGGTCCCATTCTTTGTCTCTCATGGGCCTACCAATATCCTCCTCCCATGTCTCCCTAAGCTGCGAAAGAGGGAACGCTCTCCCTTCTCTGATGCCAGCAGTAAGCCATCTCGTGAGGTGTGCACCCGATCCCATTAGGTAGTGCATCTTGGTGAGAGGGTTCGTGTCAGGTTCTTGGCCCTCAGGTGACCATTTGTGTGTGATATAATTGCGGAGACCAGCGTGCAGCAGGAATGAGCCCCCAGGTACGCCCTGTGTGATTCTGAAGTCTTCAAAGGACAACAAGTGTCCTTCTGCAAACAGGTCGCCCACATGCGTTACTCCTTCTCTATGCCAGGTGGCTAGCGAGGTCGTCGTGAGAGTCCCTGTGCCCAATGGGATGCCCAAGAGAGGGATCGTGGGGGCATAAGATGACTTAGGGGAAGTGTATTTCAGTGCCTTCCTCCAATAAAGGATCGCCAATCTAAGAAGTGGTGGGGCATCTCTCGGCAAATCTGAGTTGGGCAGGAGCAGTGTGTGTAGTCTCCCCCTACCATGATCCTCTTCCGACATGTCGATCTCATGGAGATTGCGACCAGCCACCCAGAAAGCCAGCCATTGAAGCTGACACGCATAGTTGTAAGCTCTAAAGTCTGGCAAGCCCATACCACCAGCGTCAGAGGGAAGCTGTAACTTGGACAAGCTTATACGTCTGCGGCCGTGTCCCCATACTAGCTCAGTGAGGAGAGTGTCAAGGGTCTTAAATGTCGCCGCCGGGATCAGGTACGGTAAGTTGGTGAAATGGTAGAGGAGACGGGGAAGCATCACCATCTTCGATATCGCTACTCTGCCGGGTATGGAAAGTGGCAGTGTCAACCAGAATTGTATCTGCGACTTCAGAGCTCTGATGGCCCACCCAAGGTTACCGTCAATCATCAGTTCAGCCTCTCTATAGATTTGCATCCCCAGGTATCTAAAGGTGGTTTCCGCTATCTGGAACTCGTAAGGGGCGAAGGGTAGTGGAGTAGTCAGACCTGTGTCCGCAAATGTGAAGCCATAGGACTTGGATTCGCTTATGGTCAGACCAGAGATCGACTTAAAGTCCTCAAAGACCTGGGAAACCGGGCTCAGGTCTCCCCTCAAGTCTCGGAGATACAATATAATATCATCTGCGTAAGCAGACACAATATGTGCCGTCCCGTGTCTACGTATGCCATGGCGGGGAGCCATCGACCGAAGCCGACAGAGCATAGGTTCGAGGGCAAGGACAAAGAGGAGCGGGGATAGCGGGCAGCCCTGCCTGGTGCCCCTCGCTATGGCTATAGGGGCCGATATATGGCCAGAGGTGCGCACTCTAGCCGTGGGGGCGGTATACAGTAATCTGACCCAGTCGAGAAATTCAGATGGTATCCCAAATCTGGACAGAGTGGCGAACATATAGTCCCACCTAAGGGAGTCGAACGCTTGTTTCAGGTCCAGAGATATGCAGCCCTCGGAGTGCACATCCCTCCCGTCTCCGAGCATTAGTTGGGCTAAACGTCTAAGGTTCATGGCCGTGTTGCGGCCCGGAATAAAACCACATTGATCCGGGTGGACCAGTTGCGGTACGTATTGCACGAGCCTCGCCGCCAGTACCTTGCTCAAAATCTTGGAGTCAGTATTGAGAAGGGATAATGGCCTATAGTCAGCCATCTGTAGCCCCTCTTTGGCAGGCTTCAATAGGGACGTGATCAACGCCTGCATGGAGGACTGTGGAAGGGACGTCGTCCGTAGGGCCTCTATATAAACAGCGTGCAACCGCGGCGCCAGAAGGTCTATGAATGTCGCATAAAAGTCAGCCGGCAGGCCATCTGTACCAGGAGTTTTGCCCTTTGGAAGAGATCTTATCGCCTGCTTAATTTCGGCTATCGTAATGGTGCACTTTAGATCTTTGGCCTGCCTCTCAGTGAGTTGAGGCAGAGTCAGGTCCCTCATGAAGGTCTCGAATGCATCCTCGGGTAGGGGCTGCGGGGGGCTGTAAAGTGTAGTGTAGTAGTCCTTAAACGCTGTGTTAATCCCGAGTTGGGTGTTAGTTGGGTTGCCCGCCTGGTCTAGGATAGTCAGAATGGGATGGTGAATTGGGGAGTCACGCAGAAGACGAGCTAGAAGGGGACCAGCCCTATCCGCCTGTGTATGTTGCCTGTTCGTGTATTCTTTGTAGTCTAGGAGCCTCAGGTCTTCCAGCAGCTCCGCGTGCCTAATGTGAGCCTCCTGTAGTGGTGTGAAGGGTGCATTGGTGCCGGCTGCCTCATTTTCTAAGGGCGCAAGTGAGTTCTCCACTTCCTTCAGTCGAGCAATTACCTCTCGCTTCCTACCCATCCCTGTGGCCATTGCCGCCCCCCTCAGGCAAACTTTAAAAGCGTCCCACTCTACCAGCCGGGTACTGGCTGTGTTGGCATTTGTGGAGAAGTAGGTAACTATAGCATCTGATAGGGAGGCCCGAAATACAGAGTCTTCAAGGAGATCTGGAGACAGTCTCCAAGTTGGGATGGGGGCCAGACGCCTACCCCACCGCCAGATGAGTTCGACAGGGCTGTGATCAGACAGGGTTTTCCCCATGTGTTGGGTCTGGATTATGGAATCCGCCAGGGAACGGGAGCAGAAAATGTGGTCGATTCTGGTGTGGAGCTGATGGGGCGGGGAGAAAAAAGTATATTCCCTGTCTCGTGGATGTGCGCTACGCCACACGTCTGCCAGGTCCCAGCCCCCAGACCATCTCTCAAGAGCCTCCGCCTGTTTCTTACTCTCAGCTGCCTGCAAAGGGGGATGTGACCTATCTAACGAAACATCAAGTACAGCATTAAAATCCCCACCAATCAACAAGCGATAATCCGCCCAATCTGCATGTACCCCATTTACTGACATCAGGAACTCCGACTGATTTGAGTTTGGCGAGTACACACACCCAAATACAATAGCATCCCCGTCCAACAGCCCCCGCACAAATGCATATCGTCCCTCATTATCTATTCTTTGCTCCAACATCTGGAAGGGAACAGAGCTGCGGAACCAGATCGCTGCCCCTCTTGAGAACGCAGAATAGGAGGTAGCAAAGAGCTGCCCCCTCCATTTCTTGCGCAGTTTCATGGTCTCAGCAGCATTCAAATGTGTCTCTTGTAGGCAAGCTATCTGTATCCCCCTGCGGTTAAGCTGTGCTAATATCCTATGGCATTTCTGCACTGCCCCCATGCCACGCACGTTCCAAGTGCACATTTGGTATTTATTAAGCGGCCCCATTTCCATCTATGTGGTGCTGCCAGGTAAAACACCCAGGTACCCATGTCAGTTCAGTTCCCTGAAAAGATGAGAGTGTCCTGTAACCCTGAATTCCCTGAACAGAAGGGTCCCCAGGCCAACGTGCCTGGGATCCAAACCATGGTGCCCAACGGGGGCACAAGTCAGTTAAGTTTGTGTGCATTTCGGGGGTGACAGGCCACTGTCAATAGTCACTGGGCGGCCTGTATCGGTTCAATAGCCCTCCATACTGTGGGCCCCCCATGCAACCCACCACATACTATATAAGGAGGGGGGGGAACAGTTATACGTTACCACCCGGAGGGGATCACACGTGTAGCAGCTCAGAACTCCTCCGCCATCTGGGCCGTGACCTTTGGAAAAAGCGGCAAGCTGTCAACCGATCCGGACACCTCGGTGTGAGTGTCAGTGGTGACTGTATGTCCATCTATGATCGCTTCCGCGTCGTGTGCGGCCAGTGCCTCCTCTGTTAGTTGTTGACGCCGCGATGAGGACGGGTGTCCGCCCAGTCGGGTACTAGAAGGGTGCGGCTGCGCTGATGTACCATGTGAAGAGTGTTGTCCTGGGCCAGAAGCGTCGCCCCGCTGATCCGGAGGGTTCCTGCGGTCTCCGCCGTGGCGATCTTCAAACGGGTCCTGTGAGGTCGGTGGTGTTAAAGTGACTTCCATCCATTCCTCTGCTTCTTCTGGTGAATCAAAGAAGTGGGATTTGTTGTCATGTATAATTTTGAGCCGTGCTGGGAACAGTAGTGCATATTTCATGTCTCTTTCCCTTAGTTTGCGTTTCACACCCATAAAGGTGGACCTGGCGCGCTGTACAGTAGGAGTGAAATCAGGATAGACTGAGATGTTCTTGTCTTCAAAACGTATCGGCGCCTTTTCCCTGGCCGCCCTTAGGACAGTGTCACGATCTCTGTAGTGAAGAAGGTGCGCGATCAGGGGACGAGGAGGCGCCCCAGGTTTGGGGGGGCGCGGTGGCATCCTATGTGCCCGCTCCACACTATATAGGGCAGTGAGGTCTTCCTGGCCCACTAACTGCCGCAGCCAGTCCTCCACAAACTGGGTAGGGTTCCTCCCCTCGCTTCTTTCCGGAATGCCTAGGATGCGGACGTTATTGCGGCGGGCCCGTCCTTCGGCATCGTCCACTCTATCCCACAGTTGTTTAAGCTGTTTCTCCATACCCTCTAACTTCGTGGAGTGTTCCGTCTGTTGTGGCACAAGGTCATTCAAAGTGATCTTCTGTTCCGCTACACGCTCTGCCAGCTTGTCATGGTCAGCCCGCAATAGTGACAGGCCAGTCGCCATGTTGTCTATTCGTGTTTCCAGGGCTTCGCGCGTCGCACGTATTTCATTGAGGATGAGGTCCAACTTTGCGTCCTGGGATCCTCTTCCGGTCGGTGGGATGATGTCCACATTAGAGGAGGCCAGTGGGTCCTCAGAGCCCGTGGACTGCATGTCCGTTGCGGCTCCCTGGTCATGAGTTCTGCCCCTGTGCTTGCCCATGGATCTCGTTAGCAGGGTGGCGTTGTAATGGGCACCTCCAAGTGCCGTTGCTTACTCTAGTGTCCAACCAGAACATAGTACCACGTCCACCGAGTGTACAGAATGCAGTGGTCAGGGAGGCAGAGATTATGCAGGGTCTATGCGCTCTGCACTGCGGGTGGGGAGTCTGTACGTCCACTGGTGGCCGAACGGGCAGGTATGACCCCTGCGTCCAGAGTGCCAATGAAGAGGGACCAAGGGGCCCTGGGTAACAGCAGTTGAGGCGTAGAACCCTATCAGGAACACGACGGGCGGCCGTGCTGGAGTTATATGGCCAGGCTTCAAGGCATGTGTCGTTCTCCTGGTCAGTGGGCCGGTGTCAGCAATCCGGGGCTCTTGGGGTACGTTTGCCACTGCGGGGTGTCCCGTCTCAGAAATGCGTCACTGCGGTGTAGGATCCCACCTCACATGCAAGGCGCCACAGTCCCAGTCCCGGAGGGCAATGCACTGCTCAGATGTGCCTGCAAAATGGCGCCGGCGAGAGACACTGCGCCTCAGATCCGACGTGCTCAAGGGGGGTCCAGGTAAAGACTGGCTCCCTGTGCCAATGTTTGGTGATTGGCGGCGCCCCACTTGCAGCCCAGGACAGCTCTGCTGAGGGCAGGCGCCGTAGTGTGAATGGTGAGCAGGCCAGCCGATCCGGGGAGATTCCCGCGTGTCTCACGGACCCCACAGCAGGGCGGCCGGGCAGGGCTCAGTGCCAGGAGGCAGGCAGTAGGGCCACGGGCTTACGAGGGTGCCTATTCGCGCCCCGTTACCTCCACTGATGGCCGCAAGCACCTCCGTCCGGGGCCCCGACCGGACCGCGCTGATGGTATAGGGCGAGTCGGGCAGGCCACCTACTCGAGCCCGGGGCTTCGCTTCGTCCAGGAGGCCGCTGTGGGTCCCAATGTCGCAGCGCTCGCACGCTGTGGGTCGGGTGGACAGACACCGCTCCGCTGCTGTCAGTGCCCCCCCGGGGGTCTCCGGTAGCAAAATCAGGCGGGTTGCAATCTGGGGCTGCAGGATAATATGCGAGTGTTATGGGCTACGGACGGAGCTCAAGATCTACCCGTCCACCATCTTCGGCTCCAGGCCACGCCCCCAGCTAAAGCCCTTTTTATAGTCCGCATCATCAGTAAAGATCACAGGGACATTCTTCACCTGAAGACCCCACGGGATGGTCCCACCCCTTAGGTGCTTCAGGAGAAAATGGCCGTGTAATTCCGTACGAATCTGTTTCTTGCGAAGTCTAGTCAGTTTATCAGTTTCGTTTTGCTGTTGAGCTGAAGAGCTCAAGGTGACTTCAGCAAAGGGGGATGTAGCCAACAAATTTTGAATGTGGCTCTCAGAAAAAGAAAGAGTGTCTTTCTCGCCCATTACTTTGGAGGGACAAAGAAGTCTCTCCACGCCGTGAGCAATAAACAACTAACAACATGGAAAATTCTAATGCCCTTGGAACTCTTGCGAGTGTACACTCGCTCTGAAGTTTGAAAAACAACGGAGTCTGGTCCTGGGACTAAGGGGCAGCTGGACCTAATATAACTGAAGAACCAAGAAGTTGCTAGCCCTTACAATAATTTTTTCTCTTTAATTGTTGAGAATACAAACAAAGAGGAATCTTCTGTTTGTTAGGGTTACTTTATTTCAACCCTTTTGAAATTTTGAATCATTTTTAGATATATTTTTTCATGGGTGAGAAAAACACTTTACACAAAAACATTTACAATATTTACAACTATCATACAACTGACATATATACAGATAAATCAACATTTATATACAAACTTCTTTTACATGAAACAATGGCGATTGTATATCCACAAATAATTAATCTTTGTGAAATCTCAAACCACTATAATGCCCAAAAGGTCAAAAACAAGCAAGGCAACAAAAAATTGGATTTAACTCTTTCCAATCAATTTAGAATGATACATAATCAACTAAAGGACTAGTGAATTATGATGCCTGTTTGCCGTTTGCCGACGCGTTTCGAATCTGGGAAAAATCACAGATTCTCCTCAGGGCTCTTTCAATGTAGTAATCTATGAAAATAAAGGAAGTTCGTTTTAATAACTGGAAATTAAAATTTGAAGTCCCCTGAACATACTGATAGTCACTATTTTGGTTACCTTCACAGGTTGGTGGCACGGACCCGCAGTCCAAATATTCAGGTAGGGATGGGGACCATGGGCTTTTGATTTTGACAGAAAGTTCTGTTTTTAAAAAAATACGAGATGGTTACTAGACCACCCAATGCAGTACAGTTTAAGTGGCTCTACAACTACAAGGCTCGAATATCATACCTTTAAACGTTGTAGCGGTAAGGCTACTGGTGTTTACACACTGAAGTTATTCTGCTCGTGGAGCGATGCCGATGATATCTGTAACGCACAATTATAAGTTGTGCTTAGTGGTCGTTATTTTGGATACAGACGGCAGTCACGCTTAAATTTTACCGCGGTGCGGGACATACCTGTGGGTTTTAGATGGGGTTCGCTGGTCACATTGTCGTTACTCTGAACCAAACACTGCCGTGAACTTTACTGGTAGGCGGGGAGCAAGCTGTGGGCTCCTCCGCGGCGTGTAGGAATGCGTGCCTCAGTCGCGCTGAATTCAAAGAAAAATTATAAGGAATTATTTGATTAGGGCGACACACGCGGCGTTGTGTTTGCCATTAGCTCAGACCTCGATTTCACTCACCTCACTCTTGGATGGGTGGACCAGGAAATGCGAACTCATTGGTGGAGAAGCAACCATGTGAGCTCCTACATCACAGTGAACGTTCCGCTCGGCATTATGGTTATTGTAGTCTTTCAGCAAATAAGCGCTTGTGAGTTTTAGAGGCGGGAAATCTCGGATAGTGAATTCAACCCCGTTTGGGTGCTGTTGAATTTTAGTATCAGAAAGCCCTCTTTCCTCAATAAAATTTGCTCAGTGTTTGTACCAGATTTGGGTTGATTTATACTAAACAACACAGTCCATTGGAACTCGTTCTCTCCATGTTTGTTGTCAATGAAATGTTGGACCAGAGGCGCAGTGAGAACTTTGTTTTTAATGCGTGACCTGTGTTGTGTCATGCGTGTGTTAACTTGTTGATTCGTCTTGCCTATATAAATTTTTAGACAGGTGCAAATGATAGCATAAACCACATTCTTGGTTCTACAATTGGTGAAGCCTAAGTGAGTCCACGTCATGTTAGTATGATGAAGGGTTTTACCCTCAATAGTTGTGTCACATGCAATACAGTTTCCACATCTGTGGTGTCCCTCTATTGGTTTGAGGTGCCATTGGGACAATAAATCATTTTTTGGTTTAATTGTCCTGATGTCTGCGCGAACTATTTGCTGACCAATATTTTGGTTTTTCTTGAATGCAAATATCGGGCGGGGAAACGGCATCGCTCCACGAGCAGAATAACTTCAGTGTGTAAACACCAGTAGCCTTACCGCTACAACGTTTAAAGGTATGATATTCGAGCCTTGTAGTTGTAGAGCCACTTAAACTGTACTGCATTGGGTGGTCTAGTAACCATCTCGTATTTTTCTAAAAACAGAACTTTCTGTCAAAATCAAAAGCCCATGGTCCCCATCCCTACCTGAATATTTGGACTGCGGGTCCGTGCCACCAACCTGTGAAGGTAACCAAAATAGTGACTATCAGTATGTTCAGGGGACTTCAAATTTTAATTTCCAGTTATTAAAACGAACTTCCTTTATTTTCATAGATTACTACATTGAAAGAGCCCTGAGGAGAATCTGTGATTTTTCCCAGATTCGAAACGCGTCGGCAAACGGCAAACAGGCATCATAATTCACTAGTCCTTTAGTTGATTATGTATCATTCTAAATTAATTGGAAAGAGTTAAATCCAATTTTTTGTTGCCTTGCTTGTTTTTGACCTTTTGGGCATTATAGTGGTTTGAGATTTCACAAAGATTAATTATTTGTGGATATACAATCGCCATTGTTTCATGTAAAAGAAGTTTGTATATAAATGTTGATTTATCTGTATATATGTCAGTTGTATGATAGTTGTAAATATTGTAAATGTTTTTGTGTAAAGTGTTTTTCTCACCCATGAAAAAATATATCTAAAAATGATTCAAAATTTCAAAAGGGTTGAAATAAAGTAACCCTAACAAACAGAAGATTCCTCTTTGTTTGTATTCTCAACAATTAAAGAGAAAAAATTATTGTAAGGGCTAGCAACTTCTTGGTTCTTCAGTTATATTAGGTCCAGCTGCCCCTTCGTCCCAGGACCAGACTCCGTTGTTTTTCAAACTTTAAAGCCGAAGAAGAGCACACCCTAACGATCTCACAGGGACAAGATGCTAGTCGCTTGATGTATCAAGTAGCAGTATTGAAGTCTGAATTAAATACCAGCCTCAGTCAGAAAGCCGCCCAAACTTACAGAGCCCACAGGAAAAAAGTTTATGAGAGTGGTGAAAGGGTTGGTAGGCAGCTGGCACTTCGAACTCGTCAGAAAAATGTAATAAATAACATCCCTTCAATAACAGACAGCGGGCAGACTTATTCCCAAGCGGCAGACATTATCTATCGGTTCCAACAATACTACCAAAAATTGTATTCTGAGGAAATGGTTGCAACTGAGAACGACGTAGAAGGATATCTCGATAATCTTCTTAATAATCTCGAGGCTGTGAGGCTGTTAGATGACATCACCAGGGAAGAGTTAGAAAGTGAAATTACACTGGCTGAGGTGGTAGCTGCATTATCTTCATTAGCGCCCGGCAAAGCGGCGGGCCCAGACAAACTGCCAATTGACCTCTATAAAATTTTAAGTCATCAACTATGTCCCCTTCTTCATGACTTATTTCTTGGGGTTCAGTGGAATGGGGTTTCCCCAGAGTCTTGGGATGAGGCTAATATAATTGTTTTTTCGAAGAAAGGGAAACCTCCCGAGCAATTAACCTCGTACCGCCCTATTTCTTTAATCAATTCGGACTCCAAATTGTATGCCAAGGTGATGGCTGTCAGGCTCGGTGGGGTCGTTGAACACCTTGTCTCTCCGTGGCAGCATGGTTTCGTCCCGGGTAAGGGGACCACTGACCATACACGCCGTGCTATAGCCCTGTTCGATGCCATGTCTGTCACGGGGAGTCGGATGTCAATGATCCTACTGGACGCTGAGAAAGCCTTCGATCGCGTCTCATGGAATTTCCTGTGGGCAGCCATGTCACGCAACAATTTCGGCCCCAAATTTGTGAAATTAATCAAGTCTATGTATTTACGCCCCAAAGCAAAACTCCAAATGTTAGGATCAGAATCTGGATACATCAACATTGCAAGAGGCACCAGGCAGGGGTGTCCATGTTCACCCCTGCTCTTTTCTTTGTACATTTACCCGTTAATTCTGAAATTTTTGGAGAGCAATATTATTAAACCAGTGCTCAGTGGTCAATTTGAGACAAAAGTATTGGCTTATGCCGATGATATCGCGGTCATTACACCTGACCCGATTGAGGCTATTCGTGAAATCGAGAAATTGGCAATAGAATATGGTAATTGCTCGGGATACTCCCTTAATAGAGAAAAGACAGTTATTCTGTGTACATTGTATGCCCGGATCAAAGGAGAGCCGAGAATGCCACCTATCTTGGTGTAATCATTTGTTCTAACACTAAGCTATTAGCGAAGCTTAATTTTGATCCTCTCCTTGATAAGATAAAGAGGGACCTGGACAGGGTAAATAGTCTTCACCTTTCGATCATAGGCAGAGCCAATTTCTTAAAAATGAATGTGTTACCCAGATGTCTATATCTATTTCGAGCGATCCCTCTAGCTGTAGATCATAAAATGCTAATACTGATTAATTCACTCGTGTCCAAATTTGGCTGGCAGCATGGTAAGATCCGGAGATCCCATAGCCTCTTGTCGCTTCCACTTGATAGAGGTGGGCTAACAATACCCAACATTATTTTTTATCATTGGGCAGCATTTCTTAAACAACTCACCCCTTTAATTAACTTCCCAACCGAAGAAAGTATGATGGACACTGATCTAATACCTTCAATTTATGAGCTCCTACTTGGCCAGGATGCTAAAGGTTTACTTCTAAAACAAACTGAGGCAAAGTATTACAAGGAACTTAAGGGAGAAATCATAATCAGTGCTTGGAGAATCTGGGATAAAGTTACTAAACTGATGCACATTGGGAAAATGAATCGGTACACACCTCTGTGGCACTCAAACATAACACGTGGTCTCGAGTTCGATTTTATTGCAAGGAAGTGGGAAAGGCTGGATATCAGAACAGTTAATGATTTTTTGTTAAATGACTTTGATACTACCTTTACTGATTTGAAACTGAAACATGGTTTGTCTAACGGAGATTTTCTCAAATTTGCACAAGTATTTGCTAAACTTAAAGCTAAAGAGTCTGTAATTTGTTTGTCAAGAATTGAAATTATTGATGTTATGCTTAGAGTAAATACTAGAATAGGATCATTTTACAATATTCTTTTGACTAAAACCCACGATGACCTTGAAAAAACCGAAACAAAATGGGCGTCTAAATTAAATAATCCCAATGTCGACGTAGATAGAGTTATTATGGCTAGCAATTTGAAAGCACAGCTTTTTAAAACCGTATTTGACCTTTATTATACCCCGGCCAAATTATTCGCCTGGTGCAAAAGAGAGAATGACCTGTGTCCCAGATGCTCACAAGGACCTGCGACTCTTATCCACATGTTTAGTAATTGTTCTGAGCTGGTCTCAATTAAAAGTATGATATCAGCCTTTTGGGAAGAGCTATTTCGACATAAATTACCCGAATCGGAAACCCTTTTTTTATTGGGACATGATAACTCTTTAAAACTATCGAAAACCGAAGAAAGACTGCTATTTATTGGTACAGCGGTATTAAGGTTAATTCTGTCAGCTCGCTGGAAAGAACCCGACCCACCCAGCTTTCAGATGTGGCTAGCCCGCTTTCTAGCGGTTTATAGTTTTGAAGTAGCCATTTATCATACTAGAGGATATAAATCAAAGAAGTGGGGGGATGCAATTTGGCTGCCTGTCACTAACTGGAAAGCAGGCTTAACCCCTGCTTTTGGGAGTAGATGATTTGGCTGATCCCAATAAACACTGTTAATAATTCTGCTGGGGGAAATCTTTAAATCTTTACATCCTGCCCCAGTTAATATTGTCTCTCATTCCCTCTATTGCCCTGTTGTTTTTTTTTTTTGTTGTTTTTTCTCATTTAGTTAAGTTTTTCTCAAGTGTTTATGATGTACTTATAATCATTGCTCTATGTTTTTTTTGTGTGTTGCTATTCTGTTTTTTCTCCTATATGTCTCTTGCTGCTCCTGGTTCAATAAAAATAAAAAATAAAAAAAATTTACCTTGTGTATTGACCATTCTTATTTTGAAATATTTAGATAAAAGTAACTTCATAAGTATACACAGTTTGTCTTTATTGATGGGTTATTGACATAATGCATATCGTGACTATTGTTTGGTTAAGCTTTTTCTTCATTAGAGGTCCTCATGAAGGAAATAGCATCCGTCTCTTATTATTTGAGTCCCTGTTAGCTCTCTCAAAGATCTATCGGAGAACCAGATGTTTGTAAGTGGTAATTTAGTTTCTATGGGGCCAAACTCTTAGTTATAATAAAGTATCTATTTTTGATATTGGAGATATAGTAAATGATTATAAAAATAACACTGCTTCCGCCGGATCACCTTGTTAACGAATGCCCTTGAACCCATCATATTTTGCTAATTCTCACAGGAAAGGTTTGGGTTTGGATCTACAGGTAATAGTCGTAGTGCCATGATGCTCCTATGAGTGACCATGGGCTCTCTATATAAGTTAATATAAATGTAAAGCCTGCCTTTGTTTTGGATAAAACACAACTACAAGTACCAGATTGCAAAGGGTATTTTAGCACTGTACGGAAACTCCAGTAGAGCTCTCCAAACATACCCACTGAAGTTTATCTTGCACCTGTCTCCAGTACTACAAAAATTCAGAGGTCTTGAAAAGCACCACTATTCTGGACTGGCAGGGCAGACCTAGACAGGGAAAATCTACATTGAGAGGATTGCCCTAAATAGGGTGAACCTCCTGATGCCCTGTGGAGGATAACCTGCCATGCCCGGCAGGGCAGATCTGGACTGGGTAAATCTGTATCTGAAGGTCTGCCCTAAATAGGGTGGACCTCCCATTTAACTTAAGGTGGCAGGCAGTTGGGGTTGTTCACATCAGATGATTGTGTACTGAATGAGGGCCTGATTCCGAGTATGGCCGTCCGTGAATCGCCAAACCAGGGGTTGCGCAGAGGTGGCGGTGCGCACTGGCGGTCCAACCGCCGTATTATGACTCTGGCAGTCGGACCGCTGCAACCACTGGGGATCATGGCGCAGCAGTCTGAATCCCGCAATATGCTTGACAGTGCCTCTGTGGCAGTGAGCCTGCCATGAAAACTGTGGTGGAGAGGAAACTAAGTGTACCCTACATGGCCCCCTGTTGCCTCAGGGCCAGGGGATGCATGCAGGGGGGCACATGGTGTGCCCCCCTGTCTGCATGCACCCCCTGTTCCAGCTCAGCATGGGCTTCACCGTTCATGCCGTGCTGGAAATCACTGTGGCGGTCTGAATCCCGCAATATGCTTGACGGTGCCTCTGCGGCAGTGAGCCACGAGAACTGTGGTGGAGAGGAAACTAAGGGTGCCCTACATGGCCCCCTGTTGCCTCAGGGCCGGGGAAAGCATTCAGGGGAGCACATGGTGTGCCCCCCTGTCTGCATGCACCCCCAGTTCCAGCTTAGCATGGGCTTCACAGTTCATGCCGTGATGGAAATCACTGTGGCGGTCCCACAGTACTGCCTTTGTAAAGCTCTCCAATGAGCCTTTGAAAGGCACTGATGTGGGATCACCGAAGCAGGACTGCCCGCCTGGATTACAACTTGTAATCCATCCGGTAGTCTACTTTGGCAGTGTGGGAGCGGGGCGGTGGCATGGTGGCCCGGTACCACACAGCCAAAGTCGTAATCAGGCCCTGAGACTGCTTGGGCTCTCCCTTCAGCAGTTTCCTCTCCTTGAGGGGGAATGTGGCACTGGTAGTTTGGTAGGGCTCCCACTCCACCAAAACTGAGGGGCATATTCTCAAGGACTTATAGCCGAGTTAGCGGCACTTCATCTCAGCCAAAGTGGTGATAAATTTATCGCACTATTCACAAGCTGGTGCTAACAGCCGATATCACCAGTTTACCTGCGATAGCAGTAGCAAAAAACATTGCCACTAATGACACCGGCAACTAACGCTAATGATATGCAGAGAAGGCGTTCCCGTGCAAAAAGTGGTGACAACACCACTTCGCAACATTCTCAACGAGCAGCCAGATCGGCGATAAGATCACAAAACATGCAATAAGGTGCGTTAGCAGCAGGGATTTAACACCTGCTCTTACCTGGTGTAAAGTCGGACGACAACCTGCCCCATAAAAGGAAGTCCAGCCCAGAGCCACACCTGAAGAACAACAGATGCCATGGAGCTACTAATCAAACAGCTCGGACTCCCAAGAGGGACAGAAGCCCCCCCCCCGCCACCCCACCCAGGACCCCCCTCCGGTGCCCTACCCTGGGCACCCCCCACCCTCCCGGACAAAGATATTTCACATCAACTTCACTAAATCATGAACAAAACAATTTGCCTGATGTCGCACAATTACAACAATTAGCATTCATGTGTACACTGAAAAAGGAGAATCATTCATTCATCATTGAAATTCCAAACAAAATATTTCATTCAAATGTAACTCAAAACAAATATTTGGAAGAGTCATGGCAGGGCTTCCCTGGACAATCTGTAAGTCACAGCCTGCAAGACAAAATTCAAGATAAGAAGGTGTGTCATGCGCTCATCAAAGGACAGAGAGAGAGAGAGAAAGAGAGAGAAAGAGGGAGAGGGAGAGAGAAAGAGAGAGAAAGAGGGAGAGGGAGAGAGAGAGGGAGAGAGTAAGAGAGAGAAAGAGAGAGAGGGAGAGAGAGAGAAAGAGAGGGAGGGTGAAAAGGTAGAGAGGGATCGAGAGGGAGAGAGGGAGAGAAAGAGAGGGAAAGAGAGAGAGGGAGAGAGAGAAAGAGAAAGAGAGAGAGGGAGAGAGAGGGAGGGAGAGAGAGAGAGAGGGAGAAAGAGAGAGAAAGAGAGAGAGGGAGAGAGAAAGAGAGGGAGGGTGAAAAGGTAGAGAGGGAGCAAGAGGGAGAGAGGGAGAGAGAGAAAGAGAGAGAAAGAGAGAAAGAGAGAGAGGGAGAGAGAGGGATAGAGAGGGAGAGAGATTGTACGAGGAGCGTAAGGCCGCTCGGGCTCTTGGCTCATACATGCCAGCTGTTGTGTGTGTATCGCTATTGGTGCACCATAAGCCTAAGGCCTGACCTCAACTGCAGCACGAAAGCCACATCACATTTCTAGAATGCAAGCAGTAGTCAGACTAATTTTAGGGATGAAGGCTCCTTTGTCTCAATACATAAGACGGAAGGACATCTGCACCTCCGACCTTGGTCTTGAATGTAGCTGGCACCCCCTGAGAGAGATACCATAGCAGATGATGACGACTCCCACACCACACCCAGCGCAAATGAAAGACCAACGTATCCACACCCCACACACAGAAGTCCCTGCTTGAGGTACTCCTGCATGCCCTTGACACTTACATACTCAACAACCCATATGTTCAAATGTTGCACACACATACGACTCATTGCTCCGATCTGTGGCATATCATCCACATAACTGCCGCAGGTCAGAGGAGTGCCGGTTCTACGAGTGCCAACAACGCAATGGCAGGACATCCTGGGCACATGCACAACCCCTGTCACGTGGAACTGTACTGTGCATGTACGCTACATTTGTTGGGGGCACTGCCACTGGCAATGTTGCGCATCAGTTACTGTCTGAGCTTCCGTCTTGCGTACGTCACATGCGTCCAGTACTGGTTCCACTGTCGATCATGCACTTCTGAGTGGCCCATGGATGTCTGCCTATCCAACACAACGGTAACTGAACTGGATTATGACTTGTGTGTGCGCCCCTGTTGGCCCACGACCAGGAGTGCAACCGTGATACCCGTGCATGGGATTCCTTGATATTTGGCTATGTGCTGGCAATTGGGCAATCTGAGATTGCACAAGTCCTTGTGTGCAGTGACCACATCGAGGCGCTTCCCTATTGGGCTGTGTTGCGGATTGGTGAAAAGGCATGGATGGAGCACATCTATCCAGACCAGTTAATGGATTGGCTCTCCCTCGTGTTCGTTGAACTCGACAACGACGTACTCTTGGAACTGATTGCCAAGGAAGCTGCGCTCGCATTCATGGACGAGTAACTACGTTCCTGCAGCCACAACTGATTGTAACCCAGAGCACAGGTCCCAAAACCTTGTTGCATTTTGGAGGAATGGTCACATACCCCACCACAGCAGTGGACTTGTCTGCATTCGCCTGGACTCAGAATGCAAGTGCATGCACCTAAGCGTGTTGACACACACCTGTGCATGGTGAGGCAGTCCCATGGGCGAAGCTGCACAGCGTCATTTGGCAACGTTCCTAAATCTAACATACTGCTGGAGGGAGAGTACACACATGGCAATGTAGTACTACATGTGACCTTGTTGGACCCTTTCACCTGCTCACTGTCAGCAGAGCAGACAGTCAGCGCAGTACGGTGGTACAGCACTATGCACATCCCATGGGCTGTGAGTCATGTCCCCTGACACGGGGCAATGAGCATACGCCAAACATCACATGACTCGTCCAGCAAGGCAAGTTAGGCTGAGACTGTTGCCATCCGTAGCGATTGGTGTTCATTTTTGCCTCCCCATTTCTTGCACCTCTACATGTTCCTATGCTGCCTCTTAGTGGCTGAAACATTGGTCTGCATGTTGTGACCCTTGTCTTGCCCGTACTGACACGCACATGCTAATAAAGTCTACGCAACTTTACTAGTGTTCAACTGTGATGAGTGTTGATTAGAATGACAAATCGTGTGCCTCAATGAGCATTGTCCGTACACAGGGAGGGACTGACTGACGCATTTCACTTGGAGGTGAGTCCCTATTGACAGCTCCACCTCTGTGAGCCAGACATTGTGGTTGGGATAGTTGCTGGTAGACCTGTGCTCTTACGTGTCTTCAGCAATGTGAGTATGGTGTCCAACTTCTTGCCATGTGGATCAATGTGATCCATCAAAACAGGCTGTGTCCACACAGTTGAGTGTGAGTAGGTATGTAAAGAGATGTTCTGTTGTCACATGTGATGAGGGACACTACATTGGGGCTGCTACCGAATTTGATATTTTTACACACAGCTCTATTTAATACATGGACATGGGGCTACCTTGGGGGGTTGTGAGATTGTTGTTCATGGGCAATGAGGCCACAGCAAGTTCACACCTTCACAGTTATCTAATTGGCCATGTGGGTCAGGGTCATGCACATTGATATCATTTCCCAGGGTGTATCTTTTTGTGCAATCAATGTTCCTACATTCATCCATACTATAATACTTGATTGAACATAGACATGACAAGTCTTTGCGATTTGGAATGTTTTATTCACATTCTGTGGTGTGTCGGAGCTGGATCAGTACATGGCCATGCAAACCACACATTACATGGTTGCCCAGTGGAGGGCTAATCAGAGTCCTTTGAGGAATGATAAGTTAATCGGAAGAGGAAGAATTCAGTCCGCAGCATGATTGCTGTGTCATTGGTAACCAGAGCAGATATGGCAGTCCATGTCGGGGTTCAGGTGAATGTCGCAGAGTGTTCCGGGGGACAGTGGAAGGTGTTGTTCGAGGGCATGATGCAGAGGGCTGAACCAAGCCGGAACCGGCCATATTACGGGGATGAATGCTACAACCTCCTTTCGAACACAGAGTCATTACCATCCACATCTTTGTCCTCTGATATGTCTCCTGTGTCAGGTGTGTGTGGTGGTGTTATGGCTGCATCACTGTGTGCCACTAACACATCAGGGGGCGAAGGTGTTATGGCTGCATCACTGTGTGCCACTGACACATCAGGGGGTGGAGATGTGTGTGTCGAAGTTCCTGCAGCAGTCATCTGGGACTGGCTCTGTGGCAGCAATGGCAAGATGAGGATCTGCAGGGCATGGAAGATCCAAGCTACATCTCGCTGGTGTTCAGCCGTGGCAGCCATACTTGCAGCCAGCATCGGCTCCATGGTCTCCATTGTCCTCCGCAGCTGTGCAAACTCTGTGCTGTCATCGCTGGAGCCTGTCTGACTAGACAGTTCTTGTATCCGAGTAATGACTCCAGAGAGGTCAGCCAAGAATTGTTGTAGAGCATGGAACGGACTGTGGGTGTCCGTTAGGGACTGTAAGTGGTCCCTAATGGGACTTATACACCCACGTATGGCATCTAGTTTGGCTGCCATGAGGTCAAAACCCACCCGCACCTGTTCAGCCAGCTCCTTCTGGCAGTCTAACACACGGCGTTGGAATGCCATGTGTCTTTCAGTGAGGTGATGGAAGCCAGCCGGGGTGGTGGGTGCTTCCTGCTGTGCGGTCTGTGCAGGGGGTGGGGTCACCTCGATGCAGCTGGGCTGTCCTGCTCCTGAAAGTGGGGTGCGGAGGCTGTCCACAAGCCGTTGGAGGGTGTCGTAGCAGATGGCCAGGGGGTCCACTTCATCACTGAGGAGATGTCTTGTCTGCTCTGCAGAAGGTGTTGATTTTCCCTCTGCAATGTAAAGGGGTGATGCAGGTTAACAGTGTGTGTGTTCCATGTATGTTGACGCATTGTACATGTTTACAGACAGACAGCATAACAATGTACATTGTGACTGGTTTGGAGGAGCTGGCTATTTGATGGGAGAAAGTGGACATTTCGACTACATGACGGATGTGAGGTTGTACTCGTACATTATCATCTCAGTTTCCTGCTAATCCAGATGTGATTGGCCAGTTTCTACGCACAAGCGGCACCAGTTGTGTCCTCTGTCCTGAAGTGAAAGTGTTGCGCGTTGTACCACATTGTTGTCTATGTTGATGTGCTGTGAGTGCTATGTGTGTGTGCTGCATTATCGGAGAGTCACCCCTGCAGCTCTGATTTAGCGGCCACTTATCCCTTTGAGGCTGTGTGCCTTTTGACGTGTGTACTTTTACGGTGCTGTGATGTTGGCGACTTGGGTTATTTGTGCTCTTGGACGGTTTTTGTACTCTTGTGCATTGTTTGTCTGCAGATGTGTTGTGGACGTCAGGGGTTGTATGTGCAAGTGGATGTGTCAGAGTGTAACCTGCTACTTTGAGGATGTGATCCACACTGGGCCACCTCAGTGTTGTGTCGTGCACCATGTCATGTATTTTGACTGCAGCCATGCTATCGGTCATTCAGTGTCACTTGCATTGTCAGTGTGGCTCACAGAGCCGCTGCTTTGCTGGATTCAGCACATGTGCATGGGTAGGTTGTGGGATAGGTGATAGGGATGGAGTCCCCTTTGTGCATGGAAGGGGGCATACTTGGTGTTTCTATGTGTTCTGCAATGTGCCAAGGGTATCAGGGACATGTTCCAAAATCGTTGTGGGTGTGCAGTGTGCTACACATAATTGTGCATGTGTGCCATTGTGCCCATCTCCCCGTCCCCCCAGTCCCTGGTCGTTACTCACCCTGTTGCTGTTGGGTCAGGTCATATCGAGCTGTGTCTGGACTCCCAACTCCTTGCACCGTCTCTACACTGATGACTGTGGCCACCATTTCCTCCAGCTCATCCAGCTCCACCTGTGGCGCTGGACTTCCACCTCCAGTCGCCGTTGCTGCCTTCCTGTTGGCAGCGAGTTTCTGCTTGGTTTTGCTTTTCACATAATGCCAGCGCAACTTGACCTCCTCCATTGACCTCCTCAACACTCCAACTGAATTCACGTTGTTCACGATGGACTGCATATTTCCGTTTGTGTTGCCAATGACACAGTGGAGGTGACAAACAGTTGTTGGTAGTGTTCTATCACCTCCGTGACGATGATCCGGTTTTCCTGCGGACTGAACCCCCTCTTCCTCTTCCTCTTCTCCTTGCCCTTCCCCGACCCGGGGTTCCAGGCTGATCCTCCGTGGGGCATGTGGGGTTCGAGTTGTCCTCTGCACTCGGTCCGGGTGCATCCATGGTGCTACACAGTTTATTTTGGTGTGTTTTTTTTGTTGCTTTTATAGTGCATTTTCCCGCATGACGCGTGGGAATTGCAGGCCTGTTGCTGGTTGTCGCTGATTTTTGTATCGCGATTTGGGGCATCGCAACTTTTTTCGTGTTTGTGTTTCGCATTTTTTGGGCATCGCGTTGAATTTAACGCGGTCATTTGGTGCGTTATCGTGAGACTATCACATGGTACCGCCGAGTTGTGAATACACCGTTAACACTGTGTTATTTTGTCGCGATAGATTGCGATGTGCAAAGTTATGCTAAGCTAATTTTGCGATAATTATCACAAGTTCTTGAGAATATCCCCTAAGTGCGTCCCTAAGTGAGTTGGAGTTTTGTGGATTGAGCCAGAGGGCGGTAATAGGGTTGTCTACATATCTTTCTTTTCAGTACATGTGCCCCATGCCCAGCAAATCTGTGCATGTCGCCTTCTTTCTCTGTTCTTTAGTTTCTCTATTTCTCTTTCTGTCTCTTTTCCTCCTCATCTCTTCTGTCTCTCTTCCTACTCTTTCACACTCTTTCACTTTTCTCTGAGCATCTCTCTCTGTTCCTCCATTTATTGCTGCTTCCGCAAATCCCCCTTGTCCCAACTAAACACGAGGCAGATTTACTAAAATATAGTACAACACAGCAAAGCAACCAAAGTTACTCCACTATGCTGCACTCGGGGAGAAAGTAGCACAGAGCCACATCCACTAAGATATGGCACGGCTGTTTTGTTCCCCAGCAGCGGCACGCAAACCGGCTCCCTAGCACCCCGCACACACTTTTTAACCATAGTGCAAAGTGTGTGCGTGATGTCTAGGATAGGTTTTGTACGGGAAGGGTACTTTTCCAGTAGAAAATACTGTGCCTAGAAAAGCTTTTCACACATTGGATGTTTGCTTCCCAGTCCAGCACACATGAAATGTGCAAAAAGTCAGGAGAAATTAAAATATTTCTACTACTTAGTGCCTGCCTCAAGAAGGCGCTAGGTTTTGGCGCAAAGCATTGTGGAACAATTTTAGAAGATAGGGCTGGAAGGTAGCATGGGAACACCCATGTACCACCCATGGGAAACCCATTTAAAGCAACCAAGGTTTGTGCTGGAAAGTACATATTTTATCAAGATTTTGCACAAGTTTGCATCATTTTAAGTGACTTCGCACCAGCGTAAAGTCTTGATAAAGCAGCCCCAATGCGCAACATCATACAACTTATGTTTCCATTGCTTGGAGGGTGTCACAATCCTTGGTTTTAAATTATCTCAACCTTTTAAAAACTAAACACCTCCCAGGACAGCAGTAGGATTCACTATTCGAGCAAACGAGCACTGGACAGTCCCCCACCGCCAGAAAGTGTTCACTTCACATCAGTTCAATGCTGTCAAATGTCCGACTTCCTCCTCCCTGCAGAGGTGAAGGGCTGAGACAGAGAGGGAGGCAGGATGTTCAGGCTGCGTGACTGAGGATGCAGAGGAAGCTGTCATCTCGCACATACAGTGTCTGCATCACTCTCCCCTCCCTCCGTCCAGCGACCCCTCCCCTCCTCCGGCATATGGTGGATGTTCATGGCATCACCAGGGACGTAAGACCGAGAAGAAAGAGACGCTGGGACTTTGTCGCAAATTGGCCACATTAGAAAAATACTTGAATATTTTGCTCCCGGGTCTGAAGAACTACAAACAGAGAGGGGCTCATTAGGCAAGGAGGGAAGGGGGGGCTCTCCTCCCCCTCCCATGCCCACCTCACAGGATATAGGGAGGGGAGATGATAAGCCCATCACCATCTAAAGACCCTGGCCGGGGGCTATCCTGCACCAGCCTCCCCCTCTCCCCCCCATGATTCTGGGAGGTGAGCATCTGCTGCCAGACCTGGGATACAGGATAGGACAAAACACCAACAGGCTTGAACAGTAAGTTAGGTCTAATTTTCTTAAAGTAAATAAATACACCGTAAAAAAAACAGTGGTGTTGGAACAGTTTTCACAGTGGGGGTGTTACATCACTGAAGTCATGGGGATTGTGAAAAATCCAAGCGTTTCACAAAGAACAAGTGTCACTAATGATCTACCCCCATTCAGCAGGAGAGTGGTAAGGGTGTAGTATGAGGGTGTAGTATGTGGATGCCTTTTGGACCACATTGTCACAAATATATTACTAAATCATCATGCAGAAGCACACTGTCATTTACAGACAGCACATTTTCCATTGACACGACCACTACATTTCTCTCAGACATACAGGGGCATATTACCAAGGGCCTTATCGTCGCTTTAGCGGGAATTTTCCCCCCTAAAGCGACGATAATTTTATCGCCCCATTACCTAGCTGTCGCTAACACCAGTTAGCGACAGCTAATAGGCGATAGCGGGCATTTAGGGGCCCACTTTGCATGTCAGCGATATTTATCGCTAATGACATGCAAAGTGGGCGTGCCAAGATGTTAGCGAGTGGAAACAGTCGCTAACATCGCTATCCCCTATTACCAACTTTTGGAAATAATCGCGCTAAGCTCGATTATCTCCAAAAGCTAACGCCTGCCCAGAGCAGTTCTTAGCCATGTTATCCAATGGAAGGTGGATAACATGGCTAAGAGCATTTGCTCGGTAATGCATGAATATCGCTGACTTTTCAGCGATATTCATGCATTTCGGACGATTTTTATCGCTTAGGAGATAAACCTTGATAATATCAAGGCTCCTAAGCGATAAAAATAGGCGATGCTCAGCGATATATTTTTAGCCGCTAACCAAGCTGAGCGATATTTTTCGCTCATGCTTGGTAATATGCCCCACAGTTTTACTGATAAAAATGAATAGCACAAACAATAATGTGTGGAAATCATGTTCAGCGAGTATTTTTTATTTGCGCCTCACCGAGTAAAGAATCTTGATCACTTTTGATCTTTGTCAATTCTTTGGTTCCATCACTTTCAAAATTACAAAACAAAAGTGCTTCATTTGTGCTTTCCCAGCTGCTTAATTATTTTGAAATATTTGTACAGTGTATTTATAAGTATTTACATTTTGTTGTATGTTAGAAGAAAACAACATCCTACACCCTTTCCTTTCACACCAGCAAGATTGTCACAGTTCACTTTACAAAATCCTCACACTTTTTCAGTAAAGGAAAGAAAAGTAAACACCAATCTCCATGTTAAAAGAATAAGCGTTAATTTATCAGACTAGACTGACATTTGAACTTTGTCTCTGAATGCACAGCAAATGTGACAAGATAAAAACAAAATTTAAAGCCATATTTAATGCTCATTCACTTCGGAACTCCAGCATGTCTATTGAAAGTGCTGTAACCCCCTCCGCAACCTTACTGACAGCTCCTAGGGTTAAAAAGTGTTTACCTCTCAGTAACAATAGCTTCCTTTGCATCATGAGAGGTATATGCAGAAGCAAAGCTGGAATTGGTCAACTTTGCTCCGGGGGTGGAGTCATGAAAAGCGAAATCTGACAGTCAACTGATATATATATATATATATATATATATTTTAAATCAGCTGTAAATATATACTAAAAATCGACAAATGTGGCAGTAAATCTGCTCTAGCTTAATTGGTCACAAAGAGGCTGTACTTGAAATATCTTAGTGTTAAGACACCAGTTGGAGAGTTCCCAATTTTGTCCAGTTTTGGCTCATAAAGTAGCACAGAGGGTTAATGTGCCTGTCGCAAAGCACATTGTGTAACATGAAAATCACAGATTTGTATTTTAAGTTGATAGGTAAGTGGATTACTGTTTTTGACATAGAGATCCTTTTGTTACTTCCAGCTCATAATTTGCAATACATCTTTTATAGCACAGTGAGCTATGAACCGGCATCAAGGAGCTGCATCCAAACTGTAAGGGTTTAGATCTTTTTTGTCTTTTTCTCAATCTGTTTTCATTCTAAGTTTGCAATGAAGGGTTGCTTTGCATACTAATGAAGTCTTTAATACAGACAGCCCCAAACACTAGTTAAGTTTTAAATTCTGAATGTGTTTCTCCCTACCATGCACTCTTCACATATAGGGCCAGATGTACGATGCTTTTTAGCGTGCGCAAAAGGGTCTTAGACCCTTTTGCGCACACTAAAAAGCATTGGCATATTTGCAAACAGTATTTTGCGAGTTCCAAATAAATTGTCACTCACAAAATACTGTTTTGCGACTTGCTATTAGGAAGGGGTGTTCCCTTCCTAATAGTGACCGCAAAGCTATGTACCAATGTTTTGTGACCGCAGTTGCGGTCGCAAAACACTTGCAAATTACCACCTACTTCAAATAGGTGAGAATGCATTCGCAAATGGGAAGGGGTCCTCAGGGGACCCCTTGCCCTTTGCAAATGCATGCAATATTATTTTTTAAAGGTCCCAGGGAACAATGCCTGCCCTTAAAAAATTAAACAACAACGTTTCATTTTTCTTTTTTAAATGCATCCCATTATCCTTTAAGGAAAACGGGCTGCATTTAAATAAAAAAAAAGCTTCTTTATTTAAACGCAGTCCCAGACATGGTGGCATGGTGGTCTGCTGAGCCCAGCAGGCCACCATCCCTGGGAGGGCCTGTCATTCCCAATGGGCTTGCAAACTGCGAGAGGCTCATTAATATTCATGAACCTCGCAATTTGCGACCCCATTGGGAATCGCAAGCAGTGTTAAACACACTGTTGTACATGCCAAATTGCGCTTCGCAAATTGAGAGTCGCAAATGCGACGCAATTTGTGAGGCGCTATTTGGCAGGTCATACATATGGCCCTTAATCTCTACAAGGATGGACACTATGTGACAGCTATACCTCAAAACCTCATTACATTACGTAACATTTCCTGTACATTAATTTACACACTTGTATGATTTATCGTCTCTCTGTGTGTGATGTAAAGTACCCTGATACCCTACCAGGGCCAGACTGACTACCGGGCGTTTTTTAATTCTGCCGAGCTGGGGGCTGATTTCACTGCGGTGGGGGCTGATTTAGTTCATGGAGACCTGCGTGTACTTCAAAATAATTAAAGAAAAACGAATTTCGTTCAGCACACGCAGGTCCCCATGAACGAAATCAGCCCCCAGCTCAGCAGAATTCTAAAAGGCCCGGTAGCCAGTCCGGCCCTGTACCCTACACTGGTAAAAGTAGGGCTATAAAAGAATTTGACAAAAAATAAAGTAGTAAGTGCCATATTAATTGTCTGTGTAATTACTCATACACACAGATACTTCTGGCAATCTTACAATGCATACACATCTCTTACATAGGGGATGTTGGGACGGAAAAGTCCCCTGCAAGATAACGGACATGCACCGTGGCTCAGAGAGCCAAAGCTGCATATGGTAATGGAAACCCAGTTATGAAATTGGTCATGCGACATACATAGATCATGTGTGTGTGCTGTGATCTAGGCTTACTTTGATGGACTGCGCTCTACCAAGACCAAAGGGGCACCAAAAACACTTCTCTCAAAATGGGTTGGGCTACTACCCTCACCCAGAGTTGTGAAATACGGGCACGGCGGTGGAAGCATACTCCTTTGGTGGACAATAGACTGGCAGGGCTGTTCCTGTGTCATAGGAGTGGAGCTTACTGACCCATTCGATTAAAGTTCTTCAGCTGTATTTGCAACTCATTTGGCCTTCATAATGTAATGTTGCGCTGTGAAGCACATGCTTGTTTGTGTGTGATGCATGTATGTATGCCCGTGAGAGTACATAACATGGGTTCTGTTTTGGGAAGTCCAGGGCCTAAAATCCCTAAGTTGAAGTGTGGATTGCTGATATTCCTGGGGCTGGGGGGAGGGCTACACTGGGATGGGAGCAGAACATCCCCTTTGCACATCAAAGGCATCTTATAATGCAGGAAGGGTCCTGGGCAGGGAGAGTACAGTGTTTATTGTAGATGTGGGATTGATAAGGTATACACTACAGGAACACAGAATCACACACGCATTTTCCAGAAACAACTGAAAACCTACCTCTTCCCTCTGGGTAGAGAGTGAAGAGGCTTGCATGGGAGGAGCCAAAGAGGATGATATGCTTGATTAACTGTTGCTAGCCACACCATAGCGCGGGGACACACTCGCCTCAGTGTAACCAGGCGCTCTATAAAACTTATTATTATTATTAAAAGACGGAAGGCTACTTAATCCTTTTAACCTTTGTGAGGCATATGTCATCTGCGGTATTCAGTCAATATATCAAGTTAGAAATGTCGACTTACACTAATATCGAGTTCTAAATATCATGACACAGAAATATTGACAGCAAGAATATCATAGTCAAGAATATCGACTTTAAGGTAAGAAATATCGATTTGAAACATATAGAAGTCATTAATATCTTTTCAAAAACTATAGTTGTTTAAAATATCGATTTTTTAATTTGTTATGTATGTTAGTATATATTTTAAATGTATGTGATTTTTTTTGTATAAGCATTTTTTATGTTTTTTAATATATGTGTTATATTTTTAGTAGTTACTAATTTTATTTTAATGAAATGTGCGTTTTTTAGTTCCGGAGCGAGTTGTGGGTTTATAGGGGAATATGGTAGGAAGTAATTTAATTATAATAAATTAATGAATATATTTATTTATAAATATTTTTTTAATTTGAGATTTTATAATGTTAATTGTGTTTTACATTTTTTGGGGATACATTTTAGGTGCGGGTTTTATGGGTTATAGGGGTAAAGGGTGGGAAGTAATTTATTTTTAATTAATTTATAATTAGTTGTTAATTAATATTAATTAACCATTAATTATGGCAATTGTGTAATTAATGTTAGATGCGGGTTGTGGGGTTTATAGGGGTAAAGGGTGGGGAGTAATTTATTTTTAATTAATAATAATTAGTTGTTAATTAAAATTGAATAATTCATTGACAATTATGGTAATTGTGTAATTAATTTTAGGTGCAGGTTGTGGGGTTTTTAGGGGTAAAGGGTGGAAAGTAATTTATTTTTATTTAATTAATGATTAGTTGATAATATTACTTAATTAATCGATTAGTGTAATTGTTTAATGATTTTTTTGTGTGTGGTTTTTGGTTTATAGGGGTGAAGGGGGAGTAAATTAATTGTACTTACTTTATAATTAGTTGTTCAATACTATTAGTTATTTAATTGAAAAAGGGTTTTAATTGTGTAATTAATGTTTTTGCAGTTTAATTTTAGGTGTGGGTTGTGGGGATTATAGGTGTAAAGGGAACCAACACTCCAAAAACTACCCCAACCCCAGCCCCCTCACCTGAGACCTAAAAACTATGCCCTACATCCCAAAAACTACCCTGACCCCAGGCCCCCTGCCCTGAGCCCTAAAAACTATCCCCAACATCCCTAAATTACCTCAACCATGCTCCCTGCCCTGTAAACTGTTCCTTTTCCCCCGCCCTTAGCCCTAAAAACTGTTTTCTACCCTAAAAACTAGCCTAACCCACTCCTTAGTCCTAAAACTTACCACCACCATGAAAAACTACCCCCTCCGCTCCCCAAGACTGTAGTGTAGTTCCTATCATCCCAATAGGCTCTGCGCATTGGAATAATACCTACAATAGTAAAGGCCTAGACCAGACGTTAACTAGGTCTACTACTGTCGATACTAGACTTAAAGTTTTGGGTTTGCCAGCTTAGCTCAGAGTTCACTAGAAACTTTCTCGAATGTTCAGGAAAGAATTAACTCCCCTGATTAGACAAGAAGGGATTTAGTTTCTGACAACCATAGAACATGACAACTTTGCTCTCCCCTAATCAAGAGTATATCTCGAGAGTCGTGTGAACAAAAGGCAATTTATTTTACTCAGTCAGTACGTGCATTCTTAGTCTCATCAGAATGTAGAGAAAAGGAAGAGACGGGCGTGTTCAATAAAAAGGTGTTATTTATTGATCAGTCTCTTTTCTCATACAAGAGAAATGGATCGATATTATTGCAATACTTATAGTTAAGTAAAGTGCATACATTAAAAGCAGAAGTATAAAATAATACTGTAAAAACATTGATATGGTTTCTAAGCCATAAGATGTTTTAAAATGAATAAAATATATTACATACACATATACATTTGACTAAACGTACTCAACTGGTGTTTCTAAATACGCCTACCCCGTGTACCTGACCTAAGCCTAATACGTGGGCGGGAATAGAAAGTTACAGTTTAAGTTAAGTTTGTTTTTGCCAAGTGAATAACTAAAGAATTCTCTGTGAGGGGTTATTCAGTTCTGTACCTGGAAGTTAGGATGAATGAGGGATGGTATCTCTCTCTCTGGTCTCGATATTCCAGGCTGCCTGCGAGGGCTGCCCAGAAACGCCGGGGCTGGAATTCTCGGCAGGAGAAAGCAGCTTCTCTCAGCGCGTCAGGAAGGCGGGGCTGCGCCAGCGGGGTCTGCTCTGCTCTTCGCTTCGGCAAGTATGGCTGCTCCGTCTCGTCACCACGCGTGTGTTTGCATAGGGCAATATCGGTAATATTTATACCTTTAAGGTGCCGAGATTGACGTAAGGATGGACATAGATACGTCAATAAGGATGTCATACGACTTGCTCGTTAGCACATTCTTTTACTGAAGTTCTCGGTGAAATCAAAACAATGGCCGCAGGGTTTTGCCCAGGTTGTCATAGGTTTGATTTGTTATGAGAACTCCGTATGCCTTATCAGGGGCTGGAGGAATATCGCTTGTCTAATTAGATCGCAAGCGTTATGACCTAATCAGATAACACGTTCCTGTGCCGTAGTGTGACTGCGTCAGATAACGGTATCTGCATCATGGGGGTTTTCTGCCTCATGGGCTGACTACTTAGTTAACTTGTTAGTTTGTTAACCAGAATAGGGTCAGGAATAGGGGGATCGATTCAGAACCTATAGGAATACATCACACCCACTCCACGCTAACTATGGTCATATTTACTAATCTATGCATAGTATAACATAGTACAACATACTATAGAGTATAGTGTATACCTTACCACCCCAAAATACATAAATGCATTTTGAAATTTTTCAAATATACGGAAAAAATTGCAGTCATATGTATTGTATGCACTCAAGCTGTATAATTATGCCAAAGTAATCGCATTTGTATACATTATTGCTATTTGGTATATGAGAATTACACATGAAATGGCTCTTAATACAGAAAAAAAGTTCGAGACCATTCCATCACATAATAAAGTATTTGTGAACATACCTGCGGGCAGCTAATGTCTATAAGCTATGTCTATAAGCTAACTAAAATTTAGAAACCTTAGTTCTTTAAGAATAGTTCTTACTTTAAGCAGAAGATAGTGTCCCGAAAAATATGAAAAAATATTTTGGGGCTGCTGAAAAATTGCTGTCCGTGAACTGGAGGAAAGATTGTTCATGTGACTTTATTTTTAAAGTTGAAGGCCGAATTCAGGGAACGCCGTGTGCGAGCTTGTTCAAAAGTCTCTATTTCTGCTCTGGTGAGAACATCATATCATTTAGGCTTTCGAAAAAACTGTCAACAGCTTCCTGGGAAAGTTCCACTAACTCGGAAATAGGTGTAATCATGCATTCGTGCGCATGATTGTCTCCATTGACATTCTGATTTGCATTGCTGACAGAAGGTCGTACCTGTTCGATGCTGCTTTCATCTTGAACTTCGCTACCCATCAATCGTAGTGGTGAAGCTTCCACGAATGCCGTCATCAGGATTGGTAGCCTTTGAGGGCAGCACAAAGCATGAACCTTGATCGGGCTCAACAATGTTTCTGCATCCATCGGCGCATCCGATTGTAGCGTCAGACAGGTGTCTAACACGCATTCTTCTCCGCATAGCAGACACCTTAATACAGGTAAAACACATCTTTGCCACATTGGTCGAAATGATAGAAACCAAGTCATATTTAGGTCTCTAAGCCGGGAGAGTCCCAGGATTTTTGATATCCGGTCCCGGTATCCAATGGCTAGGATTGTTTCTTCCCTTGTCGCAAGAGTTTTGTCTGTGACATGGGTTGCCATAACGAAAAATAAGGACTAAGAATAGGATTCCTGCAATTAGTCCCAGGATCAGGGGAAGTCCGCCAAAAATCGAATGGACGAAATCTGGAAAAATACCCAGTATGGCTTTGAATGGTGTTAATGCCATCAAAAATACTGTCTTAAATACCTTTGAGATCCCATTGGTATCAGAAATATTTAAGATTTCATTTAGAATTTCCGCGAAATGTATGGGGGAATTAGTTGATAACAATGAATGTATCTCTGCAGTCGTCCTTGCGACTTGTAGATCATATGTTTCTTTTGATGACGAGAGCCTGGTAGGCGTCTGAAGAAGCACTGTTTTCATTCTGCTTAAAGTATCTATTCGAATAGAAGTAATTTTCAAATTGGGCCATGCCCTTGCCTCCCTGTCTGGAAAGGAGCTGGGGAACAACGAGCGTCCACAGCACTTGACCTTCGCAGTCGTAGTTACTAGATAAGGAGTCCCGGGCATAAGACTACAACATCTGCGGTCTACAATTAGAATGTAACTCCCATTATAGAGTCTTTGAAAGAATGGTTCTATTTCTGTTGCAGGTGCGCCTTGCTGGTGACATGAAAGGTTGTATGAATTCCCTTCACAGGCTCCATGCAAACTAATTCCGTTATACAGAAGTGTGCCGCTTAGTGACATCGCACAATTATTGCCACTAAGAAACACTTTCTGTCCTTTATTACTGACACATGCATGTGAATAGGGCAGGTTCCATATTGTTTTAAGGTACCCCTTTCCCAATTTCTCGTACATGCCAGCCTGTATATATTTTTGGCAGTATTGAAACCTGAAGGTTGAAATTGGAATATTAATTATCCCATGTATTATCCATTCACTGACAGGTCGTTCTGACATTGTCATTGGTAATCTCTCAAGTTTCTCAATGCTCAGGATTGTATAATCAGCACCCCTTTGCGCCATACTGATTTGTCTATCAGTAAGGTTAAAGATTTGGAATAGTGACGTTGTGTTGATTAAACGCCAAGGCACATAGCCTGAACGCAGATTTTGTAACGTCCAGCCAAGCTGTACAATAGAACGCAATTGTGACTGACCGTGTTGTAATAACAGTAAGTCTTGCGATAATATGTCGATTGCTGAAGACACAATACTGTCCAAAGAAAAAATTCTGGAGGACAGAGTCATTAACCCATTGTCCACTACAGAAAGTGATTTTTCCAAATTAATACGGTCAATTTCCCGTATTCTCTCTGCTGTTTCAATTTGAGTAACCTTCCAGGCCTCATTGTATGCTGCATATACAGAGGCTGCTATGAAACGTTTTTGACGCTGTTTGCGTGGTCCCATTATGAAATCACGCAAGTCAGCACCATCAGTAAGTAAAGTTAGGTGTTGCTTAATTTCTGCCAGTGTGGAAGTTTGCAGCCATTGAAGGCATAATTTGCCCACACTGTAGGTGGTTATTATCCCTGGGTGATGTCTTTGGGGATATCTAGGGTCTGGCCTGGTCATTTTGAACCCCTGTGTTTTATTCAGGAATCTGTCTTGACAGTTATTAGTATCTGTGGGCCAGATCAACCACTGTTTCCAATCAGGATGTGTTCTGTTTTGGTTTAATATATGGTTTACGTCTATCTCTTCATCTGTAGAAGTGTTGCTAAACATTGTTGGTTTTGGAATAGACGGTTTAATTAAATCTTTGATTTTGGCTAGGCCAAGACAGGTGGTTTGTTGAACAGTGTCATTTAAAAATATCATTTGTTCTGGGATCATGCAGGCTCTAAACAAAGCTTCTATACCCTGTACTTGCCAACCTTTTGTACCCCAAACACTTTTCAATTCAACATTTTTGTCCCAATAATCAAAACCAAAGGTATTCAATTTTTCAAAAAATGAGTCTGAATAAATCAATATTGTGTTGGTTATCATGGTCTTGGTTCCTGTCTTGTTAGACAATTTAAAATAGAATGCTTCAGCATTACTTGTGTTAAAACCTGAAAAGTATGAATATTTGTCATAGAAGATTCTTGAGCTTCCTTTTGGAGGGGTTGCACAATGTTCCCATTGATTATAATTTAAAACATTTCTAGGCTGTGCAGATTTATGTAGAAAATGGTTACCATAATGGTTATAACAGTACATACTATCATAATTTGTAGAACCCTGCAAATAATGATGTTTGGTAAATTTAGCAGACATTACTAAGTCAGACATCATATTATTAATGCTTTCGAAGTCCCAATCATCAGCAAATGAGCTTGGTTTTGCAAAGTCACTCAATGAGATCTTAATTTGGTGTGGATATTTCAGGATTTCGACCGGACCATAAATTTCATAGTCAGTGTTGTCCCAGGCTACCCCACCAGGTATCGGATTGGCTGTGAAGTTGGCTGAAGAAAGTTCTCTTTTCTCGACGTGTGAAGATGTGTGTGGTTTGAGGATCAAGTTGATTTTCTGACTTGCTGTGTCCATTTTAGCATATTTTCCCTCAATGAAGCGTCCCAAAGTTAGTACCATGATGAGCCAAAGTATGAGGATAAATGCACCAAAACCCACCCAAAATTCAATCCATGGAGAAATCAGATATGTTTCTTTCAGTTGTTTCAAAAGTTCTTTAGCTTTATCTTTAAAGGTTTTTGATGATGGCTGTGTTTTTGATTCACTGAAGCCTTCAGAGGAATCATCGAAGTTTATGAAGTAGCCGGATGCAGTTCTGTCAATTGTTCCAATTGGTTCAGGATTTCTTTTTCTTGCATTTTCACTTGGTACTTCATTATAGATTGGTGTGTCCCTGCTAAATGTTTTTATTTGGGTTTTCAGAGGTCTGAGTTCTATTGCATTGTTGCATAGTCCTTGTTGTTCTTCTGTAGGCGTTTCGAATGTGATGAGCCTCTTCGTTATGACCTCTGTACTGGTAGCAAACCTAGGCGTTCTGCTACTTATTGGGAGTCCACTTGGCCTACTGTTTGTTATCGGCCACATGTTGTGGTTTTACCAGGTCGATTGATACAACTCGGTTCTCCTTTTTTCCAGCAAGTGGCGGTAGTACAACTGATCTTGTCCCGTTGACAGACAAGACAGGAACTGCTTTTCTGTAAGAAGGCCCAAATTCCTTCTTTACCGCGATCTTCTCCCTGACTAGATCCCCGACTTTTGGAATCCAGACAGGTCTTGCTGGGACAGGTGGTGGTTCTTCAGTGGTTGTTGGCTGTTGTTTCAACTTTATGTTGCTCAGGTTTTTTCTTGTTTTGTTTAAGTCCTGCAAAATAGCCAAACGGTCTTTGATATCAAAGCTTTTTTCTTTCACCACTGAAGTCTGACTATCAATGTCAGAGATCATCATCCTAGTTCCAAATAATAATTCGTACGCACTGAATCCCTTCAGAGAATTTCTTGGCAAGTTATTTAGACTACGTTGGACACTTATTAGATGTTTGACCCACCCAGCTCCCGAACCTAATACCCTTTCCGCTATAGATTGCTTTATGCCTTGGTTTATTCTTTACACCATCCCGTACCCTCAGGAAGGAAGTGAGAAGATTCCCGCTGGACTATGCTCATTTGGTCATGTTTCCCCTCAGGCTGGAGTGCTAGAGTGAAGACAATGGTCAAACGTAGCATGCTCTTAGCGTATATGCCATTTAGACTCCCAAATCTTTGTATAACAGCCCGGACGTCAGCCGAGTGCTGGTGATCTACATTATAAGTGGAAACTAGCCTGTATATGTTAATCGCAACCCTTCCTTTTTACTCTTGATTTTTTTCCGGAGTAAAACGATGAGGTATTAAACTGTTTCTCTCCCCACTGCGATCTCTGTTGCAGTTTGGGCAGTTTTTTACAAACATGGTGTGACGCAGACTCATGCCTGGCCACCAGTACCGTGATTGTAATTCTTTCAGAGAATCTTTTAGTTCGAGGTGTCTGAGACCCTCGCCCATATGTGCGTCTGCGATTAACAAGTTTCTCCTGTCCATGTTTGGAATCACCCTATCCCCCACTCCAGGGATTCGAGCAAAAGGGACGGAGTTTGCATCGATTAAGTATGTATAATTGAGTGGATAATTGATCGGTAACGCTGAGCAGTCGCCTTTAGATGACGTTTTCACTGCCAGCACTGTTTCACCGTCAATGTATTTTAATGTACGCTTTTTTCGAACTACGGGAGCCGATTTAGTTGCTGCCGCTGTGGCTGTTTCAGCCAATGAATTCCCTGCAACGTGAACGCCATCACGCTGATGACTCAGTGAGTGTGTCACGTGAGTCTTTGGTAGTTCTTTTTTCAAAAGAGCTATTTGTTCCCAGAGCAGTTTCTGCTTTATTGTTGCATCTGTGTCATCTTTGTAACCGTTTTGAATCCATGTCTGCAAATCCTTGTTATATGATTTGACGCAGTAGTATGAATCTGACACTATAAGTGTCGGGAATTCGCGATCCGCATTATCTAGCGCCATTTTCAAAGCTACTATCTCAGTTTGTTGTTCTGAATTAGTTTCTACTGAGTGTGTTTTTGTTAATAGAGGTTTTAGTTTACCTCCGCGCCACACTTCTTTTGTAATCCCACATGTGGGGTTGTATGCTTGTTCTCCCCAAACGGGAGGTTGAGCATGTCCGTCTGTATAAATTACACAGGCGTAATGTCGTAAAGGCAGAATATCGATTGGCAGAGGGAATATTCTTTCATATTCTAGATTTTTCAACTCTTCTAGTTCTGGATCAAGGTAATAGTATACTTTGTCCGTTGTGATTGAATTCACCCATTGTATCCACTTTGGATTCAATGTTGTTGTTGGTAAATTACACAGTGTTGTTAGTGCCTCAAAGGCTGATTCTGCTGTTCTGACTGTGATATGTCTACCGTCAGCTTGATCTTTTCCTCTAGCTATTGCGGTTTGAACTGCATGAACAATTCTTTCTGTACTGCTGAACTTCTTTTCAGCTTCTGTGTACAAGTGTGATTTGAATGCAATTGGTACCTTTTCTCCCTCATTAGAGGTCAGGTATGTGAATCCGCATCTCCCTGGGATGACTCGAATCACAAGATTGCGTGTGTTATCACGTGTTTCTAATTTTGTTTTAATTAGCATGTCTGTTTGTAGAGATCTCAAAATTTCTGTGTGTATTTGAGTCCAATTGGATCTTTTAAAATCTGGTTTTATCAGATCATAAAGGGGCTTGACCCTTTCTGCGTAATTTGCAATGTATGTTCTTCCGAAATTTAGGAAGCCTAGAATCGACTGTAGGTTTTTTAGTGTTCTAGGTGCTTGGATTACGGCACATTTCTCTAGGAAATTGTCAGCCAGGCTTTTGCCTTCACTTGATAACTCATATCCTAAGAACAGGACTGTCAGATGGGCAATTCTGGATTTTTTAAAGTTGAATTTGTAACCCTCTGCAGCGAACCCAAGTATTATGGTGTTCACTCTTTTCAAGTGAGTCTCCAAGTCATCATCTGTTAAGTAAATGTCATCGACATAAGATAATGCTTCATCGTCATATAGTTGTAGTAATTCTGTTACTCTCGCTGAGAATACCCCCGGGCTGTTCTTGTACCCCTGGGCTAACCGACAGAATTGTTTTTGAGTGCCATTTATTGAGAATGCAGTTAAATATCTGCTCTCTGGTGCTATGTTTTGACAAAAGAATCCATTAGAGATGTCCAAGGTTGTTTTGTATTTTTTGCGCACTATGTTATTCATTAGTGCAGCACTATGTGAGTTTTGCACTGCAAAAGTTTTGCAACATGTGTTAAGGTGTCGGTAATCCAAAACTAGACGGTATGAATTGTCTGGTTTGGAGACCGGAAACAAAGGGTTGTTCATTTGTGAGGTGCAAGTTTCAATCACCCCCTGGTATTCTATCTGATCTAGTATTTCATTTACCTGTTTTTTAGCTTCTTGCTTAATTGGGTACTGTCTTTGTGCAGTAGGTTGTGATTTTAACTGGATTTTGTGAGGAGGAGAGTCCTCATCCCATCCCACGTGATTTTTATATAAAGCAGGAGCTAGAGCTACTGCCCACTTTCTAGCAAGTGTGTATTTTTTATGAATAGGAATTTGATTTGAGAAGGCAGGCATAATTACTTCTTCGCCATGAGGGCACTCCCTGACAAACTCTGGTGGCCAGTCTTTTTCAGCTAGAAGGATATCATAGCCCTTGGAGAGATTATCCCAAAATAGTCCCCTTATTTTCCTAGTCTTATCTCCCTCTATATGCAATGTTATTTCGTATATTTTGTGAGGTTTGCTAACTCTGGTGTCCGCAGTTTCCACTTGAAGATATTCATTCGTGTCCACTGTCTCCAGATGATTCATAAGGACTTTGCGAGCTATGCTCACTTCTGCTGCGCTGTCTAGCATTGTCTGAGCCCATTCCCCATTTTTCAGTTGTGTCCTCAGTATTCTCGGCATTGTTAACTACCTTGATACTGGCTACCTTCTTTTTTGGAAATTGTAATTTCTTTTTTAGCTGAGCAGGTTCCTTGTCTTTGGACTTGGCGTGCTCTTCTCTTTGTTCTGATCGTCCTCTTCTTTCCGATTTCTGCGAGGAAGTCTGAAAAGATTGAGAGGGACGTGTATCAATGTCTTGATATCTATCAGGCTTTTTTATATTATCCCTATTTCTAAGGTTATATCTATTCCCAGAGGGGTCAATTTGTGGTGACCTGTGTCTCTGGTTCGGAGATTTTTCTCTTCGCCTAGGAGACCTTCCTCTGGACTGGAATTTCTTTTCTTTAGGATTGGATTGTTTGTTTCCATCCCAGTTCTTTTTTGGTGATGTAGATTTATTGTTATAAAATATTTTTTCAGGACTTTCAATCAGTTGTGGTTTTCCTGGTATCCCACCTAAACTATCTCTGCCTAGTTCCTCATAGGATTTTTCTATGATTCTGGCTATTTCAGCTGGTTGGTCTGCTATATCTGTCTCTTTTAACCTCTGGCGGATCGCCACGTTTGCTGCTTCTCCTTTTATGTTGGCTAATAGTATAGCCGAGACCTGCTTGAAGTCTTTCAGTAATTTCATACCAAGAGTTAAAGCGGGTTCTGGACAATATTCATCTTGAATTTGTTTTAGCACATCTGGTATTACCGAAATGGATGGAACACCATGCGTTTTTGTGTAGATGGAAGCAAAGACTGTACCCCAAGTGTCACAGTCCTCTATGTGTGGTGCGATTCCCATTGGGAGACAGATAGTCAGAATTCTGTGTTTTTCTAATGGGGTGGTGTCAGGAAACACCGCCTCTATTTGGGTGATTTTCTGTGCCAACCAGAATGGTATTTGTTCCCGTTTAGCCGGTACCTTCCCTAGACAGGACTGGATGTTCTGTGGTGTAATTTTATTTGTGTTCCCCTGGTGAGGGGTCAGCTGTGGAAGTTTAATCGCTGGCTGAATTGTTGAAGTCCGCATCACATATTGGACTAATTGTCTATGTATTTTTATTAATTGTTTTAGCTGTGTTAACAGCTCTGCTGCAGACATCCCTTCGATGTCTGGATGTGGTGTGTATCCGGCTAGGACCGGCCACGTTGCTCCTGGTCTACCTAAAGGACCGAGCCTGGTGATGTGATTGTTATGTTTTAGGGCGCCATCAAATAAGAGCAGGTGCTCTTGAAATTTGAGTGGTACTTCCACCTCCTCGAAAGGAGTGTACGTTTCAGGAGGTTCCTCTATTTTGTAATAGTGGAAGTACTTTGTTACAGCATTTGCTGCTGGAAAATGTATCCATGAATAGTATACCTCAGTCTGCCGATATTCGTGTGCCTCAATTACGAATATGACTGTGCCACCTCTAGGTGTCAGTCCATTTTCTATAAGTTTTAAAGTTATAGATCTCCTTTTGATGACCGGGATGAGTATTATATCCTCGTCTGCTGCCTGCATGGTAGCATCAGCTGCTGCGAGTTCAGTTGCTAATCTAACTGCCTCTCTTTCATCCTCATTGTCTGACATTTTACTGTCCAAAAGGTTATTTTGTTTGTTTGCAGATCAGGTTTCTTGTGGAAACAAAGATTAGATGCACAATATTTTGGAACTGTGTATCCTTCAACGTTGACTATACCAAGAACCATACATAGGAGTTCCCTCCTGCGAGGTCTGGCGGATATTACCTTTCACCCACTCCAGACGTCTTTGGAGTATTATGGGAAAAAGGGGTCTGAGTGAGAAAGCACGACTGAGTTACTTTAAATGTCTTACGTTAGTTTTATCGCCCTTTCCAAACGCGTTGGGCGCCATGTAGTGTAGTTCCTATCATCCCAATAGGCTCTGCGCATTGGAATAATACCTACAATAGTAAAGGCCTAGACCAGACGTTAACTAGGTCTACTACTGTCGATACTAGACTTAAAGTTTTGGGTTTGCCAGCTTAGCTCAGAGTTCACTAGAAACTTTCTCGAATGTTCAGGAAAGAATTAACTCCCCTGATTAGACAAGAAGGGATTTAGTTTCTGACAACCATAGAACATGACAACTTTGCTCTCCCCTAATCAAGAGTATATCTCGAGAGTCGTGTGAACAAAAGGCAATTTATTTTACTCAGTCAGTACGTGCATTCTTAGTCTCATCAGAATGTAGAGAAAAGGAAGAGACGGGCGTGTTCAATAAAAAGGTGTTATTTATTGATCAGTCTCTTTTCTCATACAAGAGAAATGGATCGATATTATTGCAATACTTATAGTTAAGTAAAGTGCATACATTAAAAGCAGAAGTATAAAATAATACTGTAAAAACATTGATATGGTTTCTAAGCCATAAGATGTTTTAAAATGAATAAAATATATTACATACACATATACATTTGACTAAACGTACTCAACTGGTGTTTCTAAATACGCCTACCCCGTGTACCTGACCTAAGCCTAATACGTGGGCGGGAATAGAAAGTTACAGTTTAAGTTAAGTTTGTTTTTGCCAAGTGAATAACTAAAGAATTCTCTGTGAGGGGTTATTCAGTTCTGTACCTGGAAGTTAGGATGAATGAGGGATGGTATCTCTCTCTCTGGTCTCGATATTCCAGGCTGCCTGCGAGGGCTGCCCAGAAACGCCGGGGCTGGAATTCTCGGCAGGAGAAAGCAGCTTCTCTCAGCGCGTCAGGAAGGCGGGGCTGCGCCAGCGGGGTCTGCTCTGCTCTTCGCTTCGGCAAGTATGGCTGCTCCATCTCGTCACCACGCGTGTGTTTGCATAGGGCAATATCGGTAATATTTATACCTTTAAGGTGCCGAGATTGACGTAAGGATGGACATAGATACGTCAATAAGGATGTCATACGACTTGCTCGTTAGCACATTCTTTTACTGAAGTTCTCGGTGAAATCAAAACAATGGCCGCAGGGTTTTGCCCAGGTTGTCATAGGTTTGATTTGTTATGAGAACTCCGTATGCCTTATCAGGGGCTGGAGGAATATCGCTTGTCTAATTAGATCGCAAGCGTTATGACCTAATCAGATAACACGTTCCTGTGCCGTAGTGTGACTGCGTCAGATAACGGTATCTGCATCATGGGGGTTTTCTGCCTCATGGGCTGACTACTTAGTTAACTTGTTAGTTTGTTAACCAGAATAGGGTCAGGAATAGGGGGATCGATTCAGAACCTATAGGAATACATCACAAGACCAAGCCCAAGCCCCACAAACCTCACCATGTCCTCTCCAGGGTCCAGAGTCTTCAGCTTCCTGTCTACCTCTTACGCTCTGCGACCAAAAAGCGCACTGCCTTAACCACGCATATGCGTTGTTAATGCACATGCATGGTTATGGCAAGCGTGGTATGGCTTGCGGGAAAATTATATGTGTGGCTCAGCCCGCGTTGTTAAAGTCGTTTCCTGTGCCTTTGAGCTCGCATTTCTGCTAACCTGAGGCTGTGTGAGCCTACAGTCTATATGCCTCAAACTCTGTGAGTGCTGGTGTCAGTTAGTATGAGGGTCTACAAGCCAGTGAGCTTGAAAATATGTGAACACGTTCAATCCTTGCTTTATAAAGATTAGTATTCAAGTCTAACCTAAGGAACCATGCTTCCCAGCAGTCCTGAAGAGTAACGACTGTCAACGGCCAAACAAAGTTCTAACCAATCAAGTGATGCCAAAAGGAATAAAATCTCACAACTATCAACAGCAAGTTCTTGCACAGTGCTGAAGGGTCAATTACAGGTCGTGAAGCCAAAAAAGGAAGAAGAAAGGGCAGCATCAAAATGCAGAAGAATACCATTGACATGGCTCCCGGATCTTCATCTCAAGAGCCATTTTAAGAGGCAAGAGAGAGCACATCGAGCCATCGTCACTAGCGCGTGTGCCATGAGCAGAGACCGATGGGACAATACTCACCTCCGTGAATTGAATGGAGTAAAGACCTACCTTTAAGACCTACATAGGAACATCTACATGTTATTACAAGATCAGAGGCTCATATTGTGCTCTTTAAAGGCATATTGGCAGTAGCCATAAAAGCACGAATCCTTGGTTTCCAAAAAAACTTCCTGAGTGTGTGATCACAAGACAAATCTGCGATGCAGGAATGTCCTCAAGTCTGACATCTGTCCAACCTGTCATAGATCCATGAGCAGAGTAAACCTCGAAGATGTAGTGTCCACCCTTGCAAGATTCACCATCCATTTCTGGGTTAGTGTAGGAGAGGAAATGGCCTGGTTTTTTGAATGACACATTTACCTGCAGAGGAAGGTGTTCTTATGTGGGGGATATTGCTTTCGTATTCTTTTAAACACCTCAAGGGCAATCAGCTAAATAAGCATAGAGATAATCCACAATGACCAGGTTCTTCTTTGTGCATATGAAAACAAAGGAAAACAGAAACAGCACCCAAATAAGGATTATTACATGTGTGAAAATCTTAAAACACACTTGCTCGCATTAGTGTAACGAACATGCTTCAGACATGTTTTCTTGCATGGGCTAAAATTGCCTACATGAAAGCCTATTTCGGATATAGAGCAGCTTTGTATTTGACTCCCAAGGTGACAAAATAGAAGATGAACTTGGATACTATCTGAAGTCAACTCTTTCATTCGTAGGAGCGTCGCCCCACTGCTCTCCGAGCAGTTCAAAAGGAAAAATAAATAAATAATAACATAACTTTATTATCATTTTATTTTTCAGATTGCAGTGGCTCAGTTTCATGTGCGGGCAGGGCAGGGCTGGCCAGAGCAGGGGGAGGATAGGTGTCACTCTCTAGGTGCGCATAACGGTTTGTCCGGCCGTCTTGGGCCACCCAAACTATCATACGCAGTTTGCATGTTCTCCACTGGCTGTACAGCCTGGGTGGAGAATATGCACAACCTCCAAGTCCCCGTCTGAGCGCCGGACCATGACGCTCAGACCAATCACGACACTGCTGTCATGGTGACAGAAGCATCATGATTGGCTTAGGGGAGCCTGGTTGTAGCAGCCGCAACTGTATATGAGCTCAGCTAGGCAACTGCTTGATGAAGCATGACACCAAGGACCCTTTTGGTGTGTGAGCGGTATTTCAACAAACATTGTGTATGCCTTACATTTCTAGACATACAATAATCCTCTTCGAGGTGGTGCCTTTTGTTCCATTAAATTATGGTTCATTTAATTACCTTGTGGCTACTGCTTGTAACTTGTACTTGTTCAGTACAGTATACATTTGAGTCCTCTCTACCAGCTTACCTCCATTCACATTTACAAGGGGAACCACTAGCTGGCTGACTCTGACTGAAAGACTACTTGTTTTCATTTTGTAAATTAACAGTTTCAGCCTTAGATTGGTGTGTGAAGTGATTTTAGTTGACACGGGGCAGATTTATTACTTTTTAGTGTAAATTTGCTGCACTGTGTTGAGTAGGGGGAGAAAGCAGTGCAGAGCTATAAGTGGCCGGATGGCCCTGCGCTGCTGCACAAACAGGCTGCCAGGCACCACCCATAACCTTTTCACCGTGGTGCAGAGGTGTGTGTGCTGTCCAGCACAGGACTTCTTTTGGAAGCATACCCTTCCAGTGCAAAATCCTATGACAAGACACATTTGTAAACATTCCACACATTGTGTGCCGTACAGTGCAGCACACATGCAATTTGTGAAATGTTTGGAGAAATTAAAGCATTCTTCATGTTAGCACCTACTTCAAGAATGTGTTATTTTTTGACACAAAGCCAAATCTGGCTATCTTTGTAAATCGGATTTTACAACAAAAACAGGCTGTGCTGATCCGGCAAATGACACTCAAGCAACACCCCCTTGGCACCAGTGAAAAGCATTACTTTGGCTGGGAAAAAGGATCCTTTTAAACACCCTGGTAATGTTCTGTACTGCTTTGTATACCTGTGTCAGTTCCCCCAGGTGCAAGCCCTTAGGAAATCTGGCACCTGATTGTAGGCATAAGGTCCTCTGAAAATCTTTTGAAGAAGACCAGACAGTAACATAATAAGTTTGACAGACAGTGCCTTGAGGATATGGGCATCATTCTATGGCCAGCTAGAAAAACATTTGGGCGTAAGATGTGGAGGAGCAGGTTCAGATAATCAGAGTCTCTTGAGTAAATGGCAAACCAAAGGATGTTCCCAGCTGGTTTCCAATCCATGTTGGCATTCTCTGCCGAAATGGCATACCTGTGGCCCTTATATTTACATTATGCCTTGCCCTATATCCCCTACCCCGCCTGGAGAAACTGAGAATGCCTATGAAATCTGCTGAACACAGTTGATATCCCTGATTGCACCAACTACACCAGACTCACTTGGGTAACTGCTATGATATTATAGTAGCCTAGGATTCACTGGGGACAGCAACTGCTACTGACAAAAGAGCAGGAAGTCACTAGGTTGCTTTGGTGGTACATACAATGGGACTTCTGTAGTAGGGAGCAGGGTAGGAACAATGAAATAAGAATTGGCGAGTCTACTGGCTGTTGAGGAAGCATCTCAAACCATACTTTAATGCACCAAGAGGACATATTTGGTACCAATGACATGGTGTACCAATGACATGGTCTCTCTGAGAGCCTAAACAACACACCTGGAAATAATAAGAAAAGGAGGAAAATCATCCAGAGCTCTCAGCAGGCAGTCTTGTGACAAGGCATCTGTCGCCATTACCTCTGTATCTAGTTTCCACCTAGAGAAGGAAAGAAGCTGCAAATTTATGTGGGAGTGAAACTGCTCCATGATCAAATTTGGCATTTGAATTACCGAGGTATACAAAAGCCAACTGCTGCAACTCTGAAAGCGTCTAGAGTGCCAATATACCACAACATCATGGGTCCCTGTAAAATATTTAGCATGGATTGAAATTTGATTTTGAAGGTAGAAATCTCACAAACTCACAGGTAATTCCTCTAAAGAATTTAAACAAGTCCTGCCACAATGAATTATGTAGCTGTTGTAGACAACCATATTGTACAGCGTTATGATGGCAATGTCCTCTGCATGATATAGAGTCTTGTTCTCTGCCTTGTGTGCCTCAACCGCATACCTGTGATATGTTTTCTATTTTCGGTCATGTCACACACTAAACGTGCACTGATTGAGGCCTGGTCTTTTGAAAATGATAGGTTCTGGACCTAGTTCTGAACCTGGAGGAGTGCACAAAATGCACACTCATAGTGACAGGGGACTACATCCCTGTCACAGGTGCGTGGAACGCAGTGGTGGTAGCATATTGCATTAGTGAATTGTAGTGAGAGGCGTTTTACCTGTGAGACATGAATGTATGCGTACAGGCCCAGTCATTTACAGTTTCGCTGCTCACGATGAACAGGAATCCTGAACGCAGTATCCTCTGCACTGTGGATGTGCGTTAGATGTAATATTATGCCGTGCACAAGTGAAACAGGCCTGCTGGTACTATTTTGGAAACCCAGTCTAGACCAGAGTTCAAGATGGAGGAGAGGTTGCTTTCTCCAGACAGCAAATGTGTATTGCTGGCAACTCCTAAATGAGCAGTAGGAGCGCCCAATGCTATAGTGAGGAAAGAGGAGAAGGCTCTTCTTAGAAGTGCCAGGTCACCTCCTGATATATTGGGCTGGAAATTACTCTGACAGTAGCTGCTATTACGTAGATGGCAGGGGGTGCAGGCTGAGGCCTGCAGTATCTGTTGTTAGGTGCATAAAGAACAATTGAAGGACAGAATGCAGAACAATGTCATACATTCACCCCATTACAGAGATCTGGGCCTAAATCCATCATTGTTTTGCTCCCCATGCCATTCCAGTTTGAACCCAGCCATATGCAAATCAGTCTTGACCCTCATCAGTCAGGATAGCTTGACTTCGTGTGGCATGGAGAGCACTGGACCCACGTCTGGGCATACCCGTCCTACTTGGGGTGACACATGCAAAAAGAACAATTGATGGACAGAATGCAGAACAATGTCATACATTCACCCAAGTACAGAGATCTGGGCCTAAATCCATCATTGTTTTGCTCCCCATGCCATTCCAGTTTCAACGCAGCCATATGCAAATCAGTCTTGACCCTGTGCCCAGTGTGAACAGTCCAGCCCGAACTGCCAGGCCAGTTCCTCCCTGGACTGGAAACAAGCATCCTAGGACCGGTTTGGGGTTTTCAACCCTCATCAGCCAGGATAGCTTGACTTACAGTGGCATGGAGAGTACGGGACCCACGTCTGGGCATACCCGTCTCACTTGGGGTGACACATGCAAAAAAAACAATTGATGGACAGAATGCAGAACAACGTCATACATTTACCCCGGTACTGAGATCTGGACCTAAATCCATCGTTTTTTGCTCCGCATGCCATTCCAGTTTGAACCCAGCCATTTGCAAACCAGCCTTGACCCTGTGCCCTGGGAGCAGTCCAGCCTGAACTGCCAGGCCAGGTCCTCCTTGGACTAGAAACAAGCATCCTAGGACCGGTTTTGGGTTTTCAACCCTCATCAGCCAGGATAGCTTGACTTACAGTGGCATGGAGAGTTTGGGACCCACGTCTGGGCATACCCGTCCCACTCGGGGTGACACATGCAAAAAGAACAATTGATGGACAGAATCCAGAACAATGTCATACATTCACCCCAGTACAGAGATCTGGGCTAAATCCATTGTTTTTTTGCTCCGCATGCCATTCCAGTTTGAACCCAGCCATATGCAAACCAGTCTTGACCCTGTGCCTCATGGGAACAGTCCAGCCCGAACTCCCAGGCCAGGTCCTCCTTGGACTAGAAACAACATCCAAGGCGTCCTTGAATGGGCCCAGACTCTTGCTCACTTTATCACCATTAGCAGCTTTTCTATAAAACCGGAGGAACCAACACCAAGACTGAATCTAATATGCTACTTGTGTTTACTTCACACACACATCAGCCTCCTTAGGTCCTCCTAAAGCAAGAAATGGCTATACTATCTTCTCCACAAAAAATCGACTAAAAATTTGTTGAATGTGGCATCTAGCATATGCCTTTATCCCATGCCCATACTCATGATTCAAACCAAGTCACAAGATGAGACCATTTTCATGTTAACGGAAAGGTATACTGTCTGTGAGTGAGGGAAGGAAGTGCGAACCCTTCAGGAGGAGTGAATCTTGGGAGGGACTGCTGTGATTGACCCTGGTGAAACCAAATGCCCTGAAGGAATTGCAGTGCTGCCAGGTTTTGCTGTGCAACCTTTGCCATTTACCCCCGTTGTAGCTGCCAGGCACCTCAAGCAGTGTGCTCACCTAGTAGGCCTGACTGAAGCCAGGCTTAAGTGCCTGCTGGAGGCCTGTGCGCCCCACAAGTGAGATGTGTGATTGCAGTACTGCCAAGTGTGTCGTTGAGTTGGAGTCATGCCAGAAGATTAAGTGACCCCACAGGTATTGTGAGGGCACCTCATGAAGAATCGAGGTTGTCTCCTCTACGCACTTTGTGCCGAAGATAGTGCTTGGCTTCCTTCGCATCCCAGAAGAAGCTTCAAGGACTCACCAGAGTATCGGTGTAAGCCGCACCATAGTCAAGTACCCACCCGAGAGCAGGAGTGCGCTGCCTAGAAGATGCCGCTTGACGACAAAAGCATCTGCTCCTGCCCTGACCCATTCAGCGATGCACTATACAGAGAGCTGCCGCAAAGCCCCTGAGTAGACTGTGGTGTGCCGCCTGGAGGCTTCCCTCTGCCAATGAGATCTCACTGAATGGCCCTAGGCCCAATAGACAGAGTACTAGGATTATATCAAAGGGAGGAAGAGTATAAACTGCACCCACTGACCCACCTCAAATGCTGAACCTGAGGGGGGAGCCTGGAGACCGGGGTACGCACAAAGGGAAGGTAGAAGACTAGTCAGAAGAAGCTCCTAGAGCACAAAGACTTGCACCCGTGAACCAAGTATTCATGCATTATTGTATATGTAGTGGAATTCTGTTTTCTGTGTAATAAAGGACTTGTCTTTTCTACAGTTATAAGCACTAGGCTGGACACTGATGTGATTGCTCTGCTGGGAGGTGGTGTTGATTTTTGCATCTGAGTAATACCCACACTAACCTCCTTAAGAAGCCTGTCGCTGCTCACCTAGCTACCACTGAGAGTCAAGTGCAGAAAGGGTTCTACTTGGCCCAGTTTGCAGAGCCGTAGTACAGCAGATCACAGAACAGCACTGGTAAAAGGCCTCAACCACCATGGTTGGGGCATGTATCACCAGTCTACTTTGTGGCCTCATGAACACGGTCTGACAAACAGTAATAAAAATTATAATGGCAATAAGCTTTTTATATAGTTATTCATGCTTTACTTCTGCAATTTCTAAGGGCTGTAAATTGAAAGAATTACTATTACTCTATTTACTGACCTCAGAAGAGTGTAAGGCTGAGCTGCATCTGTGGAGATTTAAAGGGCCACATGCATCAAAGAATGGAATTGCGATTCCTAAATAGCGATTTTTAGGGAATTGCTATTTAGGAATTGCAATTCCTTATGTATGTAGGAATCGCAAAAAGAATTGTGATTCCTACTAATTCCTTAATAGCGACTCGCAAATTGTGACTCGCTATTAAGGAATGACTTTCAATTTATTCCTATGGGCCTAGAGGCCCATAGGAATGAATAGGAAGCCATTCGCAATTTGCGAGTACCAAATAGGTACTCGCAAATTGCAAATACTATTTGAAGGCTGCTAGGGGGCTAAAAGGCCACCCTGCTGCACCCCCAAAATTGGCATGTGTCCACATGTGGCACACATATATGCCCTAAGGACATATGTGTGCGCCACATGGCACTTAAAAAATGCAAATTTATGCATTTTTCTAAGAAATTGCAAATTACCATCAACTTGAAGTTGATGGTAATTTGCAATTCCAAATTGTGAAAACACAATTTGCGAATGCATGATGCATTGCATTTAGGGAATCGCAATTTGCAATTCCCTAACTGCATTCGCAAGTAAGGAAATTGCAAAAAATTGCGATTTCCTTAATTGCAAATGCCTTTGAGCTTGATGCATTGGAAATAGCATTTTTCCAGTCGCAAATGGGCCCATTCTGTGAATGAGCCCGTTTGCGACCGTTAAAAAATGCTTTATGCATGTGCCCCAAAGTTCATATCTGTAGACTGCAGGAGATGTTAGCAGTGATTCTGAACTCACTAAGCCAACTTGCCAACAGTCGAAGAAGAACAAAACAAAAAGCTATTTGTTTTGTGAAGCTGCAGGTGGCAAATAAGTGGGCAAGTAGTTGAATACAGTTGATGTTAAGTGTGTACTTCTCCCTCCTTCAGAACGCAAAATCAAAACTCAACTGACTGAACAAAAGAGTAACATTAGATTAAGGAATGAGAAATCAACAGTTGCGGCACATTTCAACAACTTAGCACTTAACATCAGCCAACTGCAGTTTTCAATACTGGAACAGGTTCAGATCAGAGAAGACACAGATAACAAAAAATAAACTACTACCAAGAGAACTCTATTGGATCAAATGATTGAAAACACTTGCACCATTTGGACTAAATGATTGCCTGGAATCCTCTTGATTCTTGTAAAATTTAAATTGAGAACAGGAGGTTGAACTAACAATGGTTATTTCATTACGAGGGAAGATCAAGGTAGGAGCAACAACACTCCTCTATGAGTTGATTTGACACTAGGACAGAACCAGGACGCAAATATGACTGGAAATTGATCATAGTGTAATCTAGGCATTAAGATTTAAATGTTGAACAATGACAGATGAAATCAATATGGGTTTAACATCGATTTACGATTATATATTGAGTTTGCAACGAATGCAACAAATTTGGCAGCAAATAGACATTAGACAATGAAGAACATACATCCTCACAACAGATATCAACGAGTGTCAGCCACACATTACAATACTGATATGGAGGCAGAAACATGTTCTACCAGATATGCTCGGGTAGAGCCAAGAAATATATCGTAGAGGCGCACACTTTGGCTAGAACTTCATAGTCACATGGTATTTTACCATGGGAAATGTTTGAATTTACATTTGCACCATTACTTTACATTCCCTACATTTTTAGAACCTAATATGGGACTATTTTTCTTTGTATCTAAAGTTCTTTCATCATTCACGACCACACAGTAACATTTGATGGAATAGGTGTTCATTAGACATAAGAGTTTTTTTATGGAAACATGGGAAACCAAGATGGCCACATTGTTGCGACTAAGACGTTCATTTAGCTTTGAGCGGAAGAGTTGTCGAACACCACATCATGTGGGTAACATTAAAACGGGTTAAACTATGGCAGACAATGAGAACACTGAGGTCATCGCACATGAGGGAAATCAAAAGATATCCACATGAATTCCGGTCCATAAGTATCTCTGAAACACTTGTTTTACAATCTTTCTTATGATTTGTGCAATACATTTATACAATTTCCCTTTTCTGTCTAGATTACTGCGCTTTCACGCATTGATTAATTTGGTCATTTAACATATGAGAGACCCCACAATCACTATACTGCCACTTAGTAATAACCAAATTAATATATTCTCAATGTAAGCGTAATCAAACATTTTGGGCAAAGCATGCTAGTAATTTTGACATTAGTAATTTTGACATTAATAATTCTATGTATCGGGGCCACTGGGACAAATCTGTGAGGACATGCATTCATGACTGGATTGTCGGACACTCTTTTTTAGAACAGTTTTAAATTTTGAAGTTAGCTGCATGACAATACACTTCTTTGTGTAGTGTTGCAAATACACCCGTCTTTGGGGTGATTAAGAATTTTTTCAGATATTGGGGCCCATCGGGAAGCTACATAATGACTTAATGAAGGTACGCTCTTATGAGCCGAACTGTTAAACTCTGGTTATTCAGGATCTTCAAGTTTATCACGTGATGATATACTTTTTCATGCAAGGTTTTTTGTACGCTTGTCTTCATAACACCTTTGGGCAATTTTTCAATCAGTTCATGACACATGCCATACCACACCAAGACATTTATACAGGTCGATGCCAAATTGTAATTCTCGCATAAACAGATCAGCTATGAGAGGTCGGAAGCACATGATAAATTCTGAGAACACGGATACATGCTCAGTTAAGTCAAATATATGGGAATGCTTGAATCTTTAGGAGATGTGATACAGTGGCGGCTGGCATCTACGGTGGGAGGCACACATGTAAAATAATATAAGAAAATAAAATAAAACTTTCCGAACTCGCCAACATCCTTGCTACAGACATCTTCTTTCGCTGACACAGAAACCGGATGATGGAACTCCCTTGGCCAATACTGGCGCTGCTCTCACTAGCATGAGAGCAGCACTAGGATTAGTCTGAGCTGCCTCACTCGACGCTTCAAAGCGATCTGGAGGCTTTGGCTTTCTCTAACCCAGTTTTCTTAAGACAGCTGGGTTAGAGATGTTTAAAGTGTGCATGTGTGGCTGGCTGTCGCAAGACGACCCTCCTCCCTGCTGCTGTTACTTAGCAGCGTCCCGTCCCCATCCTAAAGCTCAGCTTGGGACGGGAGATGAAAAACAAATTTTTAATTAATTACTATTTTATTTTTCATCTCTGGGGCTTTGGGGGGATTTTTAAGAGGGGTGACGCTCCTCCGCTCAAACGGAGGAGCCACACCTGATATGATATTTGATTAGTAATTAAATGCTTATATTTTAGATATCAATTTGATTACAAATGTGCAATTTGATTTACAGAATGACACACAGACATGATAATTAAGAATTGTAGATTTTGCATTAATTACATGTTGTGATGTAATTTGTTACAAAATGTGTAGCAATACTTTTTTTAATATGGATTTGAATATAGGTTTACTTTTGTTCTTACAGTTTACAATGACTCCTGATGAAGGACACTTCAGGTCTGAAATGCATTGAGGATTCTTTGATTGTGATGAGGATTATCTTTACATATATTAAAGATTGTCTTTAACTCTGATTAAACAAGAAACATTAAATGACTAAAGAATTATTGCATTTCATGGATTAATACTTTGTCATAAATGGAATGTATGATAAAATTTTGGATAAACTAAATAACCAATCGTTAAACCCACATTTGGGACGCAGAGGAGTGTGAGGGGGACCCAGGATCAGTCTTGGTATAGTGCATGAATGATACTTCTCCCTCACCACATACGTCCATTTAAGAACTGCCCACATCTGGTAATCTAGCCAAACCCTCTTGCATTGGACTCTGAAACTAGTAAATCTGAGAAAAATTCAAAATGTCTTTGGTGTTCCAAGTGTCTAATTGTTTTCTCCACCTCCCTAGTTTGACTTGTGCTTCCTGATGTAGGCACACAATATGTGTGTAAGAATTATAGGCGGATTTTCCCCACATTATCACAACACCTAAGCTCTAGTTTAATTGCGTGGTTATTGGAGTCTGGGCATGCAAAATGCTCTTCCCTTTGGTCATTTAGAGACTGTTACACTAATAGACAATAGCTATTTTCCCTGAAAAGAATGCAAAACATTTAAGTAACTTTGTTAAGCACAAAGGTTTTCAAGATTGTCTTTCTTTCAAGTTACTAAAAGGACATAATTTCTTGCTTTCCCTGCATACCAGAAAGTTGTTGCTGAGGAAGACTATTGGAGTACTAAAACCTCCTGCGGAACTATACATTTTTCTAATTCAGAAAGTCTAGAGGGTGTAATTTGAATGGGTAGATTGTAAAACTCCATGTGGAGTCATTGTACGGTCTGAAGAATGCAAGCATCTAAATTGTTTGTTTGATTTCTAGAAAACAAGGATAAGTAATGTTCTACTTTAAGAGGTAAGGAAAACACTGACAAGGAGCAGGTGGTACTCTACCTTGGTCTTGGTATCGAAGGATGCACCAAAATTCCTATGATACACTAAATACTGTATGGCTTCCTCCATTACATTTTGGCTTGTTTGATCTGCCCAAATTTATTGAAGGTTGAGTTATTTAACATATTTGATAATTATCGGTTGCTAACAGACTTAGGGCCTTATTACGAGTATGGAGGTTTTGAGACCGCCATACATGTGGTGGTGGTTCGACCACTGCAACCTAGGCAGCCTGACCACCTAATTACAAGTTTGGCGGTCGGACCGTCACCAGCCCGCAACAACACCGACGACACTACCAGGATCTTAGATGCCGACGGTGCAGCGGAGGAGAATGTGGCTGTTAATGGTATCAGTGCCGAGGCAGGCACCACAGTTGCGTTTTAGCCCAGGGGGGGTAATGTATGAGGGAACATGTTGTGCCCCCCCTCTCCATGCACCTTTTTGTGCGCACAGTGTGCCATGCACAACATGGGGCATGGCACACATTTCACAAATGTGCAAAAGGCACTGTACCACAACGGCATCTGCTGCTGCCTTTCCTAATGGCCGAGCCATGTCGCCGCGGTGGGACTGCCGACCTCGGTATGCCGGCATGGCGGTCCACTCATAATGCAGCAGTCTGAACACCGCAGGCAATGCGGTATTTACCCGGCAAAAGCATCTGTGGTCCGATGGACAGACCGCTGATGTTGTAATCAGGCTCTTAAAGTGGGTTTTGTGTCAGCCCCTTTCAATCATTGGCTTTCTTTGACCAACCTCTTTCAGCCATTGTGTTGAAACGTTGTCAATCACACCTAGGCTCAATTCAGGGGATTATTTTTCTCTCTCCTAATGCTACTGGCTATTTCAATGTACCCTTCCGCCTTCACTAACGTGCTTGCCATGAACTGCATGAGGGACAGATTTACAACTATATCCCTCTCTGTCCAGTCTTGCAGGCTCTCTCTCGTGTGTCTAGCTCTAATAGGATAACACTACATGCTTTTACACATTGAACCCAGATCAATTGACCTGACCAGTTAAATCTCTCCAGCACTTGAGTTTCTCTTATGTCAATGTTTGTGCACTTGTCTTTCCAATACATGCACATGACAGTGTTGGCAGGAAATGGGCACACTGTTTGCTTATGTGTATCTTATGTGTATCTCTTTTATTGCATATGTCTCCTACACGAAAGGTACCTTCTTACCTAGCATGGTTTTCTACTCTGCTATTTAGTTTTCTTTATCAACTCTTGCCCCAAAACAGCTTGTAAATAAAGACGATTAGCTCATTAAGTAAGGTTGCAGATAATTTACCAGTCTTCCACTTTTTTTTAACCGATAAATCACTTGCTCGTGAACTCCTCAAAATTCTACTCAAGTTTCCAATTCCTCATATCCAGCTCTTTGCTCAACAGTGCCTTGTCATGTCAGCCTGGACGCTTGAACTCAAAATTTGAGATTAATAAACTAGGACTCAATCTACAAGTATATGTGCCTATATAAAGCAGACGGGTTGTGAACATGGACTTTTGAGAGGATCTGTGTAAGCTTGTGTGCCTGTGAGGTGGAGAGACCACATATCTTAGGGTCCATTAGTCTGATATTCTGAGTGGGAGCATAGCTTAGTAGCCCTGTTAGCCCTGTGAGTCTCTAACACTGCAAGTCCAAGTCTGAGGGTCTGTATGCCCTTGAGGGTCTGTGAGACTCCTGTGACACTCTTCAACTGGTGTCAGAGCGCCTCTTCGGTGATCTGCCCCCTTGGTTGAGGTTTGTTGTGCTTCTATCCAGTCAGACGGGAGGGCAACCGCAGAGGTCATGATGGTCACTTCAGGGTATATGAGAGCCAGTTGAGGACTGTGTGGGACTTTAGTGAAGGTTAATGGTAGGTCTCTGGGACTACGGAGAGGCTGTTGGAGGATATTTGTAGTCATTTTGTGGGTTTATGGGGGGGGGTCTTGTGTGGTTATGATTTGTGATGTTGTTGGCTGCTTGTAAGTTGCCTTTCTTGCTGTAGGGTAGTACATCAAGTTAAAAGAGATGGTGGGACATGGAAGGGAAAGAGGGCAGATGGAAGAATGAAGGGAATGTTGTATGTTATGTTGGTAACTTGGAAAGTGTGTATGGTGCCATGAGGCCATTTCAGCGTCCCATCAGCCATGCCCACCTCATAGTCTCCCTCTCTCGCATATCTACCTCCTCGCCGCTATCTGCTCACAGTGCCCATCTATCCTCACTTGACCATTCCAATGCCTTCTACTTGTTTAATCTCTGCACATATTACAGCCAATCACGTGGTTTATATGACACAGTTATTATTTAGTACTACAAGGTTGCATTTTTAATTAATATTTTATTTTCCGCAGACAAGGAACTAGTAAGCATCGTAGCATTTCACATTAGTTATAAGAAAGAAGCGAGGCAACTGCGCTCAGAAGTGAGGACTCTAAGCTTGGATGTTGTGGTAGGAGGGGAGAAGATCAGTGGCGGCTCCTCCGCTAAGGCAGAGGAGCGTCGTCCCATTCAGTTCAAAGTAAAAATAAAATGATGATATCTCGATGTTAATAACATTACGTTATTATCCTTTTATTTTTTGTACGGAGCCCAAGCTAGGTTAGGGCAGGGCGGGGCGGGGCTTGGCTGTCCTCACAGGGAGGAGGAGTGGTTACTGCACCATAAATGTGCCTGATGGTTTGGCCGGCCATCTTGGGCCGCCCATACTGTCATGCGCATTTAGCATGTTCTCCACCCGGCTGTATTGCAAGGCCGGGTGGAGAACATGCACAGGCTCCCACTCCCTGTCTGAGCGCCGAACCAGGGCTCTCAAACCAATCACAACGCTGTTGTCATGCTGGTGTCAGCAGGTTCGTGATTAGCTAGGGACGTCTGGGAGCCTGTGTGCTTCCTGCTTCCTGGAGACTACAGAAGAGGGCGGAGGAGAGGCAGCGACCAGCAGGTAAGTTAGCTTTTCTTTTCTTTCTTTTTCATTTTCTTTGTAATTACCCCCACACCCGCCACTACATTTAACAAGCGGCTGCTCCTGGAGAGGATGTGATGTAAACAGGCACACAAGAAAGCAGGTCAGTGCCACAGAGTGTTTGGGATTGGTACAGGTCAGAGCATGCACACGTATCATGTTATGTCCAGTTGTAACTTGTGAGTATTTTAATTTAACTTTTAAGCAAGGAGTGGTGCACAGCTGACAGCTCTGGAGAGATTCCATATCTTCAGGGCGTGCATAGAAGATAACCTGTCCGTTGTCTCTGTTTGTAGAGGAACAGTTGAGGTGAACCAATGAAGAGGCTTTCTTTGCTCTATCACTGTCCTTTTATTAAAGATTTTCTCCTCTGTACATAGGCTGCTGGCGGTGAATTGCTGCTGGTACTGGCCATGAAAAAAATTACACCGGCTTCGATAGGGACCGATAAGTGATCTCCTTGAAGTGTTAAGAGCTGTTGATGATGAATGCCTGGATATCTTGGGCGTACGGCTGATTGCAGAAGATTGGACATCGGTCATTTCCAAGATCCGGTTTAAGACTACGAGGGGTTGAGGGATGGCTCACAAGCCAAGATCAGAATTCAATGGTCTGACGCTCCTGAGCAGGTCGAGCTTGTGCAGAGCCGATTTTACAACCTATTGTCATGCCAATGGTGAATTATAGGTTTGGGTCTACAGTGAAACCAACAAGTTTTCTGTAGTGAACTACCTGTCAAGGTCAGAGAAACGCAGAGACTGATGGATCACCCAAGAAACCTGACTGATCTCACCACTAGAACAATAGACTGACTGGTGAGACTTGCCATAGAGTGCACACACTCTTCAAGGGCACTTCCTGCAAGACACAAACATACAACTGATTCCTTGGCTACTAGTTCCATACAAGCAACACACATGAGTTTAACTACCATCATTCAAAGTGCTTTCTCTCAGTTTCAACGTATTTTAAATGGATTAGAAAAAAAGTTTCACAAAAACAACCAAATAAAATGGTTGATTTCTTTCTTCTATTCAAGTATCATTTCAAATATGGGGATAACGTCTGTGCCTTCATCCAGTAGCGGCCAGCCTGGATCGGGGGTGGCGGGGCAGGGGGGAGAGAGGGCAGAGAGGGCAGAGAGGAAGGGGGATATATAAAAAAAAAATTTAAAGTACCTTTCCACTATGTCTCTCCGTCTGGCCTCGCATCGGGAATGAAACAGGAAGCAGGCAGCCAGGCTCCCCTGACCAATCACAATGCTGCATTGCAACGTTGTGATTGGTCTGGGCACCGTGGTTCACCTTTCAGCCAGGGACTGGGGGCCTGGGCATCTTCTCCAAGCAGGCTGTAATGCAGCCTGCATGGAGAACAGGGAAAGTGTGCATGACTGTTTGGCCAGTCCTAGTGAGATGGCCAAACAGTCATTGCACACTTAGGAGGATGCTACCACTCCTTCCCTGCTTTGCAGCCCTGCCCGTCACGCAAAGCTGCCACAGCAGGAGGACAAAATAAAATGATAGTAACATTACGTTATTATCACTTTTTTCCCCCTTTTCTTTTAGTGCTTCAAGGCACTGGGGTGACGCTCCTCTGTCTTATTGGAGGAGCTGCCACTGCCTTCATCTTCCCCCATACTGGTGCCCTTCCCCTCCTTCCGTGCCCCGAGCTCCTGTGCATTTCCATTTCCTTGTGTGTGGGTTAAAAGGGGGCGGGTCAACACTAACAACGAACCAGGAGACTGAAGAGAGGGTTCTGCTACATCACTGCAGTCTACTCTATGCCACTGTACTCTAAACCACTGCACTCTACGCTAATGCACTCTACACCCTTTTACTCAAATCCAATGCACTCTACACCACTGCTACTATGCCAACTACTTTGCACCACTTCACTTTATGCCACTATACTCTACAGAATTCTACTCTATTGCACTGCACTCTACGCCACTGTACACTATGTCACTCTACACCATGCACTTTACGGCACTCTATTCTACTCTACGTTACTGCTCTCTGCACGACTCTACCCCACACCACTCCACTCTGCACCACTCTATGACCCTGCACTCTACGACCCTGCACTCTACGACCCTGCACTCTACGACCCTGCAGTCTACGACCCTGCACTCCAGGAACCTCCACTCTGACATTCTACTCTGCAAGACTGCACTCTATGCCACTGCACTCTAATCTGACCCACTCAGCACAACTCCACTCTTATGCACTGTAGCCCACTTTACTCTATACCTCTGCACTCTACCCTGCGGCACTCCACTCTTAGGGGGCCATTAGGATGGCGGGCGGACTTTGCCCGCCCGCCATCCTCACGGTACTTGGGACCGCCCGCCATAAGGGCAGGGGTCCCGTGGGGGGTATTAGGATGCGCCCGCCACAGTGGCGGGCGCATCCTGCCTTTTTAACATTGTGGCAGGCGGTGCCCGCCACAATGCTAAAAATGCATGTATGCATTTGCATACACAAAGCGGCAGGCACCGAGCGGTGCCTGCCGCTTTGTGTATGCAAATGCTGGGGGGTTCCACAGGTACCCCCCATGTGCACCCCCCACCTTGCCTTCACTCCGGGGGCCCCCGAAGTGGAGACCGCCTGCCTTTCCGTGGCGGCGTTGCCATACTAATATGGCTGGCGGTGTCGGCCGGGTCGGAAAAGCGGCGGACGGTCTTTCCATCCGCCGCGGACCCCCCAGCCATGCTAATATGGCGGGGGTCATTCTGGTTAGGATGGTGGCCGGATTGCCCCCGCCAGGCCGGCGGTGGCTACCGCCAGCCTGGCGGGGGCAATCCGCCCGCCATCCTAATGGGCCCCTATGTCTCTCTACTTCAGTCTGCACCACTCTACTCCACTCTGCACCACTCCACTTTACTCCATTGCACTCTAAACCATTGCAATCTACTCTGCATTGGTCTACCGTATGCCACTGCACTCTATGCTACTCTAAGTCACTGCACTCCACACTACTTTACTCAAAACCAATGCACTCTACCCCACTGCACTCTATGCCAATCTACTCTGCACCACTGTACTTTACGCCACTTCACTCAGGCCAGTCCACTCTACTACATTACAGTCTATGACACTCCACTCCATGATGCTCTACGCCATTAAACTCTGCTCCACTCTATGCCACTCTGCTCTAAAGTGCTCTACTCCACTCTATGACATTCCACGACACTACTCCACTCTACGCAACTCCCTCTATGCCACTCCATGCCAGTTTACTCTACTTTATTCTATGACACACCACTCCACCCTGTGCCATTCCACTACAATCTACTCCGCTGTACACACTCTACTCTACTACATTCTCCCCCACTCTACGCAACGCCACTCCACTCTGCTCTACACCACTCCACGGCACTCTAAGCCACTCAACTCTGACACTACTCAACTCTGACACTGTGCTCCACTCTACACCACTCAACTCTACGCCCTTCCACTCTACGACACTCTACTCCCTCTACAACATTCCAGACACTGTACGCTACTCCATGACAATTCACTTCACTCCTCTCCATGCCACTCAATGCTACTATATGCCCTCTATGCCAGTCCATAAAACTCCACTCTACTCCACTTTAGGACACTCCTCCCCACGCAACTCTCCTTTACCCTACTAACTTTGAGCCATGCTAAACAGCAGCCACACTGGTGTACAAAATGTCTTAAACATATTGGCTAAGGCAATTGTTCTTGGATAGGCGAGACCTATTGGCTTTGCCAATGCTTGTTTCTTCCGTTATTCCCATTGCCCATATAATACTATGCAGTAAGGACTGTCCAGGCACAAAAACAGATTAATAAAAACTGTCCTTCATTGCTTGCTAAACAGGTTTTAGCTGGGAAGCAGAAACACCTGATACCGCGCACAAGGAATGTTTCACATCGGGGGTTTCATGTCCATTTCATGTTCAACATTCCAGAGAGGCCTTAAACATACCCGTTCAATGTTACTGAGTAAGCAAGGACCAGCATGTCTGTTTGCTGTTAAACTCTTTCCATGTTTCAAAATGTACCGAGACAGAAAAGATGTATTTCTTGTAATGATACATTTTCTGGATGCTTAATTTCGAAGTTTGAGGCAGTTTCCTCAGGAGTGTCCTCCACTCTCCACCTTGCCACTCCAGCCATCTGCCGGCATGTTCTGAAATGTGCCTGCTCTGTCCCCTCCCCCTGCCCGGTCCAGCTTGTGCCCTCCGTCCCACCACAGGCCCACATGCACGGTTTTTCACTGAATATGCAAATGTTTATGGACTAGCTGGCACCGGCCTGCCAGTAACACATGTCCAGTGCCGCTGCCCATTTCCCAGAAGCTCTGCATGCCCCCCTCACTGAGACAGGAGGACCGGCTGATGGAGGTGAGGAGCACGGCACGTGCCAGCAAGGGATGGCAAACGGGAGGGGTCAATGGAAACAGAGAGACAAAGAAAATCAGCTCTATATTTGATGCATGTGAGACTGTACACTATAGAAATTATAATTAACAATATGCCCAAAAACCAATATAAAGCTGGTTGTCAAACTTCTCTCCAGATCTCTAGCGCCCTCTGCTGTTCCAGCACGCATAGATGCTATTCCTGCACCTCTCTGCTGCTCCAGCAGTCACCCCCACCCCACGTTATGGACTGGCCATAACTCATTGGTGGACTGGCAATTAACTCACTCTGACTACCATTCCAACGGCCCATTTTCCCGAATCATTCCTCTTAAACCACCCTTGAACTCAGACCTCCAGACCTACCCCTTGTGTTTTGCCACTGTTAAGTAGGGTTTGATTTCAGTTGTTTGAGTGCCTTTACAGTTGCCAGCCATGTGCACCAGCTGTGTGAATGTGATGCTGTTGTCCACGCCTCCACGGAGCCGTCATCTTGAGGTCGTACTGTCCTCCCACTTGATTTTGGGTCGGTCAACAGTTTTTAACCTCTCCTTCCAGGAGTGTCCACATAAAGCACAACGAGGTAAGGGTATCTGCCTGTTTGGTCTTCCTGTTTGTGCCTCTTGGGATCCTGTAGGGCCTAGAGTTAGAATCACTGTCTGACCCAACCTGCGCATCGCCAATTCCATCCTCCAAAGAGCTCAACTTAGTCCTCCCCACCCTCGCCAGATTCCTACTTCAACTGGGATTGTGAAGCACTCACTTCTTATGACGTGTCTTGTTCTCCCTGAGGTGAGCAAACAGAATATGGTATGGGAAGCTGTGTCTTCCGGTAGGTTCCACAGATTGCCGCTTCTAGTGGATTCCACTGATTCTTAATATATGTTAACACTATATTGTTTGGAAATCTGAAGCTCATTCCTCCCTGCCCCGCCCCCCCCATTTTACTGACCAAGCTACGCCCCTGCTGCTACCATCCACCTTACTCTAAACACCCTGAGGTCTTCTTAGAGAATCCTATCTTGTCTCCGTTTCTCCCTATGTGCTGCTGTCACCACCACTTTAAAAACTCTGAACCTCTCTTACTCTGTCCTCTTCCTTCTCGATTACATTCTCTCCAACATGTGGCAACACTCTTCCCTACAGTAGCCTCTCTGCTTTGATGTTACTCTCTTCCTTACATAATAATACCCCCTGCAATCTCTCTGCTTTGCGTTTACCCAGGTCCTCACTTAATCATAAACTTCACTCTGCCAGATTTGAACCTTTCTTACCTTCTCAACTGCCCCAACCATGCTCTTACTTACTCCTCCCACTTCATCAAACAAACTACCACACACCACTTCTCACACGTCCCCACAACATGCCACTTCCCTCTATACACCTTTTTTGTTTCCCTTTAGAGCCTTGACCTGTCTGGCAATTTCGTCATTATTCCATCACACCTAAACGTCGCTGCAGTCACGTTTGTCTTCCACTACCATCCCTTTCCCTCATGTCCTCCTCTAATACGTGTACGCGCTTTACTAATCTCAACCCCTGTGACTTGTCCTTTGCTTGCGACTCCCTTCTCCCCCACTATAAAATGTTCACACCCCTCTTTACCTAGTCCCTCTTTAGCTCTGCCCACCCCTTCCTCCTTTCACATCCTCACTCCCCTCTCCCTTCCATGCCCTTCGTCGCTCGCCTCACCTGCACCCTACTCTTCTTCATAATGTTGTTTACCCTCCATGGGCTTTGCTCCCCTTACTAACCTCCCTACCTACTGCTGCTCCCACTTCTTCCAAATTGCTAATTTGGTATGTCAGTTTCTCATGGGCATCACACCTGAGATTCCTGCTGGCATTCCATGGCTTTAGGAAAGCAAGCACCTTAGGGAAGCTAGCCATTGCTGTATAGTGGGCTAGTGCTTAGGGCCTTTTAGCCTTTTTGTAAAGTTATTCAGTCGTTCAACATCATAAGTACCTTTTTCCAGAAAGGGCGTGGCCTTATTACCATCTGCCACTCAGGCAATCACCATCGCTGCTGTAATTCAGGAAGGATCTCAAGACCTGGCTCTTTGACTGAACCACAGATCCCCACCCTCACTCCTCAGTGCCTTGAGACCCTAACAGGAGAGTAGTCACACTTTAAAAGAAACCACAGAGACAATACTTTTAGTCCAAACAATTATCTTCTTTATTGTGGCAATTATACCAAGAAAAACACACAGCCAACGCGTTTTGTTCCTTGGCGGAACTTCGTCAGGGCATAAGCTCTGCTGTATATGATAAACCAGAGAGATGATAAGTTTATCGAGGATCACGGGTAAGAGACACCAAGTTAAAAAGCATAGAAATATACTTAATATATAAATATATATTCCCAGAGTGCTGGAGAAAAGAATATCTGGAGGCACCAATTTGGCTCCTACACGGTCATGAAATCTGGGGAAACCCATTTCTCCCCGTTAGCATGCCGGGATCCCGTGATCTGGATAGAGCTCACACTGCCATACAGGAGGTGAATTAAACGTCCTCTGGACTTCTCTTCGCACTAATCGTTGAAGAATTAAAAAGTTTTGCAAGATTTCATGACCGTGTAGGAGCCAAATTGGTGCCTCCAGATATTCTTTTCTCCAGCACTCTGGGAATATATATTTAGTTATTAAGTATATTTCCATGCTTTTTAACTTGGTGTCTCTTACCCGTGATCCTCGATACACTTATCATCTCTCTGGTTTATCATATACAGCAGAGTTTATGCCCTGACAAAGTTCCGCCAAGCAACGAAACGCGTTGGCTGTGTGTTTTTCCTGGTATAATTGCCACAATAAAGAAGCTAATTGTTTGGACTAAAAGTATCATCTCTGTGATATCTTAATGAGTGCGCCATCCGCCATTTGATAAAAGCGTCTTGACCGGGATTGTGCCTTGGGACGACAGGCACTGAAAGTGTGCCGCACTGCAATAATATCGATTACATCATTGTTTTGGTTGTGCTAAACCTTGGTCAGGTTGTCCTGTTCTTTTTTCTTACACTTTAAAAGAAACTTGATTGATTGATTGATTAGTGCACTTTATCCAATTGTCTATATACATGCAGTCATTTTTCCATACTGATTGCACATAACATAGGCGGGACTCGCACTAGGTGGAGCCGTTACTCAGTTTTCATTCTTCAGCTTCCATTTTCCATTATTGCACCCACATTCACGACCAGGGAAGAGCTTAGGTAGTCTGCCATTTTGTACCATAGCTCACCCACAGGGAGGAGGCAGGAAAGAAGGGTAAAGGGGAAAGAGAGGGTCTGACAGTTCTTCCCCAACAGCTACCTAGGAGGGAGGTCAGAAAGTATGTTCACACTTGTCCAATCTGTTGCAATCGGAACACCTCCAATCACAGATGGTTGAGGTTTTGTGACAGTCCAGGACAGCTGAATCAGTGTATCTCTTTAACACAGTTATGCAATATGTCTGCGCTGGAACCTGGACTATCATTGCTGTCCTTCCTGAGCTACCTGCTCTAACATCAGAAATAATAATCATGTGATTGCTTCTTGATTCCCAAGCCCCCTCCGTTCTCATATTTTTTTTTGTAATATATCTTTTTATTATGTTTGGTTTTCATAACAAACACAATGTCGTCACCACAGTAATAGACGTTGTGTGGAGGATATTTACAAAGTACATTGTTATATGGGCAACAGCGATTCCACATGGGACCAGTAAAACAAATAAAAAGGAACATTTCATCACATCTCAGTACACCATCATAATAACATCCACAATGATTCATACTCCTATTGATTGACCACCATGACCCAATGATATATTAGGGCCTGCATCTGCGTCCGTAAGAGGGTCCTGGGCATCCTCCAACAGATCAAACCCATAATAACTCATCCTGAGGTACTGGGTTTTTAAGAACCGGTAAAGAACCGGTAACCCAGCGGTGCCAGGGGATCAACACACCAGAGACCTCGGGTTCTTCCTGAGTCAGACCCACAGAAACTTCAGAGTCTTCCAGGTGAAGTCAAAGATTAGTTTATTGGCTGCAACCAAGGTGACAGGGTCCTAGAAGTACAATATCAGTATATTCAGGAGACTGCACACTTTCACAAAGTCAGGCTTCTCTTTTTATACCTAATATTCGGCCTTGAGCAATACATTCCTTGGATTCGTGGTATTTCATTTATGGTTACTGTTTTACAAAAGAAAAGCAGAGTCATGATGACATGTACATATTTCACGTCGTGCTGCTCATAACAAATCATCCGGCAAGGCCCAACATTTCATCAGATATCGCTGGACCCCTAATAAACACGGTCACCTCCCCATCATAAAGTAAGTGAAGAAAGGAGTGGAGAAGAGATGTGAGCGAGATATGGCAGGTGTGCGCGCTGAAATAGTTTTATGGCTGGTTGAGCCTAGATGCTATCTTGCTCGGCCACTGGGAGGGAACTGACCTAACGAGCTTGGCCTGGGGCAATGGTTCTAACTTGTACTGGGGTCAGGAAGGAGTCGATTAAGGAGTACGTGTCTTGTGGAATCAAATTCGACTGGATTAAGGCCTATGTAAAGGGCAACATGCAGCTAAGGGTTTAGAAGGTAAATGACGATTTCGAGGTGAAATCGTCACTCGAATATGCCGAAAATACATGTACTTGACGTACTCGTCATTCTCGGTCTTTTGATACCAAATTCGTCCTATTTCGACGAAGTTTTTATTCTCGAGTCCAGAACTATAATATGAACCCAGATTTTTCAGAACCACAGACCCTCCTTTTGCCCTTACATAGGCAATTAATCTATTCTCATGTTAATCTGAGTTCAGATCTATATTCCTAAAGTCATTGAGATGTTGCTGCAACATCATTCTAGTGCTGAGCCCGTGTCTTGACACAGGCTTCCCTACACATGATGTAGCGCAGAGGGCACATATTGCAGGAGCACACTGTATACATAGACAGAACAGGAAAAGAATGGCTAAGACCATCCCAATGACCATCAGAATTTTCCATCCCCAGGCAGATACCAGTCCCCAGAACCATCCCATTAATGACCAATCTCCTTTATCCACATGAATAGATTCGGAAATCTTATGCAGTTTGGAGATGGCCCCGTACACTGTTGGAGCATTATCTGGAATGAAAATGCAACAACTGGACTGGATCAATTTGCATACTCCACCCCGGTCCGCAAGTATTACATCCAAAGCGACCCGTTTTTTGAAGGGTCATCAGTCGGTCCGACTGGAGCTCAGCAGTCAGGTTACTAAGGGCACCAGCAGTTTCAATCACGGTGGATTCAACTACCCTTGTCAATTGCCTGATGTTTCTGCTGTTAACCATGGCTCCCCAGAACGGCAGAACACCCATTGCAAAGTCACCAAATTCTTGACCCGCAGTGTCTTCTTTACTCACAACACCTCGAACTACCCTTGTCCGATGGTAATCCGCCGCTGCTGTGTAGGTGGGAGGTAACAGGAATGAAACAAAACATGAGCCCGAGAAGTCAGGGGGCAACCATGTATAGGCTCTATCATGACAGATGAAATAAGTACCCTTTGCGGCTGAAAAGGCAGGGGAAGTCTGAGATCCAAAAACATACGTTTCTGTGCAGACACTCTTCCCTAGCTGAGCTCTGGGATTTTTACCAATACCTTGCAGACACAGGTGACCTTGATGGGGTACGATCCAGATAGGGGACGATCTCTTAGCTTGCTGCTTCTCACTTAATGTAGCGCCATATCCGGTCACATTCCAACCTACATATGCAAGTATCTCATCATCCGGGGTATCTTCGTAAGAAGTTACTTCCTTGATCAGGTCAACTATACCCTTGACTAGGGCGCTAGTCTTGAGGTTGTCTTTTACAGAACATAGGGGTTGGATTTCTCGTGCATATATGAACATTGTTCTATATGCCCATACTGACCCATTGCGACTAAATGGCAGGACCAAATAGGGGATACCTCTATCCGTGGTGTGGGGCATGAGACCACACACCCAACAGTTGGTTGTGTTCATCACAAGTTGGTGTTGGTGTAATAGCTGAACGAAGGAGTTATTAATGAACTCTAATCTCCTATTTGATTCGTGGTCAGGAAAAGGGAGGAAAGAATGAGAGGAAACAGTAGGGGGAGGTATGGGCGATGCAGTAGGCGTGAATGTCACATGAAAAGAGAATAAAACATAGCTTATTAAAAACACCATTATGCTAAGTAGCATAAAAATACACATTATTATAAAAATTTTCTTTCTCATTGTTTTCAAAAGTCTCTGCTTAAAGTTCATTTGTTTGGCAGTTCTCTCCACACCAGGAAACTCCATCCTCTCTAAGGTGCTGCCCGCGGCGGTAGGTTGTTTCTGCTAAAGGGCGCTTCCGTCAGTCTAGGGTGGCTCCCTTCGACCAACTGGAACCAGCAACCTATTGTTGTCAGCTGCACCCAAAAGTCTTTAATCAACCGCGACCCTAGCAGCGGAACCCGGATGGCGGTTCAAGAAAAACAAAAATAAGCAAGTTACCTAGATGGGAGAATCTGCATTTTCAAAAATAGGATTTGGGGGAAAAAACTTAATTTTTATTAGTCCACAGGTTTTTCTCTCGGATCATATCATAAAAATAAATCACTTTTTCTTTAGTCTGTTTTTCTCGGTCGTAGATTGTAGCGTCTTTTCCCGGGTACTGTCTGATCCGGAAATAGTAGCTCAGGTTCCACAGAGTTCAATTGTTCTGATGGCGGCGTAGTTTCTTGAAAAATGTTCCCACTTTCACAATCACGTTTAGCGTCTTTTACGCGTTCATCAGTTGTGCGCTTTGAGTCAGTGCCTCCTGTCCGGACCCATTGGTCATGTGGCAGAGGGAAAGGTATTTTCTTACAATGGATCCCGTGGACCCAATTGGCCTTCCCCTCCACTCTAACGGTCGACCTTGTAGACAGGAGGACGAGGTGTGGTCCGGTCCATCTGGGCTGGTCGTTTCTTGTCCTCTGGAAATTCTTGACCAGTACCCAGGAGCCGGGGTCAATGGAGTGACCCGGTGTCTCGGAAACCGGAGGCAAGGTGTTGTGGACCTGTTGATATAAAACACGCAATTTAGCCGTCAATTCATACAGATAGTCGAGCAAAATGGGGTGTTGCAGCTCGCTAAACTTCGTGGGCCTAGGCACTCCCCATATGTTGGCTGGCCGACCAAAGATTATCTCATAGGGGCTGAGCTTCATTCGCGAATGCACAGTCATTCTGGTGGATAGGAGTGCTAAGGGTAGAGCGTCAGGCCATTTAAGACCTGTGCTCGCTTGGATTTTGGCCAATTTAAGTTTAAGCATGCCATTGTAACATTCCACCAATCCAGCTGATTGGGGGTGATTTGCAGCGTGGAACTTCTGACTAATACCTAGCCCTTCACACACTCTTTTCATCACACAACCCACAAATTCACTTCCGTTGTCCGACCAGACCATTCTAGGCATTCCGAACCTGGGGAAGAACTCTTTCACAAGGGCTTTCGCTGTGGACAAGGCGGTATTGTCCCTTAGGGGATAGGCTTCTACCCACCTTGAGAAGGCGCAAACAACCACGAGTACATATTTTAAGTTGTTGCACCTCTCCATGTGTATGAAATCTAGCTGCAAAACCTCGAACGGATACGTAGGAGGTGCAAAATGACCAGCTGGAGTTGGGGTCCCCCTACCAGGATTGTGCTTCAGACATACCATGCAATTCTTGACAACATTCTCTGCACACTTGGGAATCCCTGAATTCTTCCACACTGGGGCCAACGACTCGCAAATCCCTTTCGCGCTGATATGGGCCATCCCATGAGCCATTGTAACCACTGCAGGCACATATGCATCGGGTAACAACCATCTCTGTTGCTCTGTCGATTCAATCCAACAACCATTTGCATCCATTCTCCCTGTACTTTCTCTCCACATGCTTAACTCTTTCTCCGTGGCCTCAGCTTGGATGGACTTCACACTTTCTATCGTGTCTTCACATATTCCAACATCACCAGTCCATCTTACTGGGCTCGCGACATACATTCGGCTCATCATATTCTTTGCCGTTTCCTTAGCAGTTTCATCAGCAAATGCATTTCCATGACCAACATCATCAACCACTTTCTTGTGTGCACTACACTTCACGATCGCTACTTTCAGGGGCAACGTCAGTGATTCAAGAAGCTCATTCACCAACTGACCATGCTGAATCTTAGCTCCATGCGACGTCAGGAACCCACGTTCTCTCCACAGTCGTCCAAAACTGTGAGCCACTCCAAAAGCATACTGACTGTCGGTATAGACAGTCACTTTCATTCCTTTGGATAACACACATGCTCTCGTAAGTGCCACGAGTTCGGCGGCTTGAGCCGAACCATGCGGTATTCGCGCAGTTTCAACGATTCTGTGCAAAGTTGTGACAGCATACGCTGTAGTCACGTTACCATTTGGGAGTTTAAAGCATGAACCATCCACCCATAATGTACCATCACATTCGGCGAGAGGAGTATCGAATAGATCAACTCTCCCTTTTGTCTCCTCCTCCGTTCTGAGGAAACAATCGTGCTGTTCTGAAGCATCCGATTCTTTAGCAATTGGTAACAAGGTGGCTATGTTCAGAGTACTGCACCTTTTGATGTGCACATGGCTTGCTAGTAGTGTCAATTCGTAACTGGACAGTCGAGCACTAGTTAAGTGTTGTGTCTTGGTCCTATTTAACAATGTGTCTACTGCATGCGGGACCATCACGATTAGTGTATTATTCATTACTAGCCCTGCAGACTGTCGAATAGAAACAGCTGCTGCTGCTGTGGCCCTTAGACAACTTGGCAATGCTCGTGCTACCGGATCCAAAGTTGACGAAAAATAGGCGCATGGCCGCTGTCTATCTCCGTATAACTGAGTCAGCACGGACAATGCACAACCCTCCTTCTCGTGGACATATAATGTGAAAGGCTTACTGTAGTTGGGGTTACCTAACACAGGGGCCGAACATAATGCTGTGCGTAATTCGAGAAAACTTTTCTGACACTCATCGGACCAAGGAATGGGATTGGGTGTATTTGTACACGTTAGTGCCAATAAGGGTTTGGCTAATAACGAAAAATTTGTAATCCACTGTCTACAGTACGATGTAATGCCCAAGAAAGCGCGTACTTCTCTCTACGTTCTTGGCACATTTAATTTAGCTATTGCCTGAATTCTTTCTGGGGTCAGTTTCCTTCCCTCCTTCGATAAGAGATGACCTAAGTAGGTCACTTCTTGTCGGCAATATTGGAGCTTGGAAAGTGACACCTTGTGATGCAGATCACATAGATGACGCAGTAGTGCCAACGTGGCCATTTTACATATTTTCTCATATCCGCAGCTATGAGCAAATCGTCCACGTACTGTACGAGAGTGGAACCTTTGGGCAAAATCATTGCGTCGAGCTGACTTTTCAGAGCTTGACTGTATATTGAGGGGCTTTCACAGTAGCCTTGAGGAGCGCGTTTAAAGCGGAAACTGCGACCACCTAAACTAAAGGAAAAAATGTCCCTGCTTTCCTCAGCAATCGGGATACTGAAGAAAGCATTCTTCAGGTCAATCACCGAAAACCAGGATGCAGAGGCTGGAATCATAGTCAATAATGTTGTAATGTCGGGGACAACTGGGAATTGTGGCACCACTATCTTATTTACTTCCCTAAGATCAATCACGAATCTATACACAGGTGGCTGAGAAGGGTCAGTTCGTTTCAAAACAGGCAGAACAGGACTATTGCAAACATTGCCTCGTGTTTCTTCAATTACGTCTTTTTCAATCAACTCGTGAACAATCGGATTTCTAACCGAGGCGCCAGAAAAACCTACGGAAACGTTCATTTCGCCAGACAAAGGTGCGCCAGGGAGTTTGGAGTGCATAATAGAACTCTTTGTAGCACCAGTATCCAACAGAAAAGGTTCTGACACACCCGATGTAATCACCTCAACGTAAGGTCCACTCTGATCTACTGGAACTGAAACAACTCCCTCTCCTCGTCTAAGGCTATCCTAGCAATCATTATTCTCCCACTGCTCATTTTCTGTGTAATACTCGTCAACGTAGTATTGAGCTGTCCTGTCAGATACGTTATTTTGCTGGTCAAACTTGTTCATAGAGTTTTGTGGTGGAAGGGGACGTGCGTCCTGAGGGGTGTTTCCACGCCCTCTACCTCTAGGCGCTTGCTGACTACCACGACCTCTTACGCCAGAAAACTCGTTTGTACGTTGCGGCAGGGCAGGACAGTCATACTTGTAATGACCTTCTTGTTTGCAGTATAAACACTGATTGGGACCTACGCGGTTTTGATCGTACTCGAATCTCTGCAAGTTTCTCTGAGGCTGCTGAAAAGTGTTCCGGTAGTTGTTCTGACCATTGTTATTTTTATTACCACCACCTCGTGGCGGATAGGCTTGCTGTAGCAAAACCTTCGTTTTGAGTTCTCTAGTTTTCTTCTCTACTTTATCTTTCTCATCCTTGTCTCTATTCTCGTAGTACTGCGCGGTAGCTAATATCTGGGCTGAAGATGAGACTGCCCAAGAACTTTCTGAATCTTTTAACTTCCTACATAAGTCTGGAAGTAGATTGTGCACAAATTTATCGACAAACAATCTCTGACCACCTTCTGTGGTCATATCTTGACCGCTGTGGTCAATGAATGTTTCTTCAAATCTGGTGAAGAAATCTGACACAGTTTCTTCTTTCTTCTGCTTACATGCAGATAACTTATCCCAATTTACGCGTATTGCAGGCATTATTGTTTTCATGTAATCTACTATTCTACCAGGTAGTTCCGCTATCAGAGGCTCAGGCTTGGCACCACCAACTTGTCGTGCGTCTGCAGTAGTAATATTAGCCCACGTGTCACCTAATTCCTGATCATGATCTTCATGACGAATTTTTCCCCATAAAGGCTGTGGAACAACGTTCCCGAATAACATATCGATATCGGCCAAATTCATTATACATGATCCAGCAGTTTGTGACAATTCTTTATAGTACCCTGCAGGATTTTTACGCGGATCTGGTAGTGTTTGTTTGAGTGCTAAAACTTCAGCTCGCTTCCATGGAACATGTACCCATACTCGGTGAAAGTGGGGCAGGACAGGTGGGACAGCTGTCGCGTCACCCTCTCTCCATTGTGGGGGAACTTCTCTCATAGGGTATTGTCGTGCCTTTTTCCTACTAGATGCACTAGATTCCGATGGTGACCCAGAAGTACTTCCCTTACTTCGATATGATAATAGCATTTCAACTGCTTCTTCTACATCGGGACCTATAATCATACCCAGACTAAACTTAAACCTTATACGACACATCTCTTGTGGGAGGCAATCCTGATCATTGTCCTCTAAATCTTCACAAAGAAAAACACACATCTGTTCGAACACATGTCTCTGTGTCGCTGTTTCCCATTGATGGAAAACTTCCATGACAGACTGTAAATCATATTTTGCAGTGTCCAAGACCCATTTCCGAGCTAAACTATTCAGGGAATCTCTCTCCTGATAATCGGGCAGTTGACTTCGCAACTGTCTTCTTCCTATGTTAGGGGTCGTGGCAGGCGACCCGAAAAGTGGTAAAAGAAGATTAGTAACCGTACTGGCCATTTTCTGCCGAAAGGAAGGTGAAACGGAAGAACAAACAGATGAAAGAACGGGGTGAGATAAAGCGGATGCAGAGATGGCAGAAGAGGTATGAGGAATAATAGATGTGGTACTAGGCAAAATCATAGAAGGGGCATTTGTAGAAAGTACAGTAGGCAAAATCGTAGAAAACACAGGTGAAACAGAAGTGGTCGGTGGGCCTGGAGGAGGCTGCACCGAAGAAGTAGGAGCCAGCTGAAGAACAGCTGGTGGGTGCTGTGGAAAAGCCAGAGGCGCAGCTTGTGCAACTAAAGGTTGCGGGGGTGCTGTAGCATTCTGCGCATAGGGCGGTGGTGAAGTTAATAATTGCGACATTAATTGGTCTTTTTCACGCTCTTTTACTGTCCCTTGCTGAAGAGACGGCAAAACTGGATAGCACTTATCTATTGCCATTTTACGTTGTCTGCGCAATTGTTCATTTATCTGATCTTCCTCATTATCTTTAAACTGCACGGCAGCTTGCATTACTGAAAGTCCCTCTTCTCTCTTATTTTTCTTAGCTAATTTAATTTCTTTTTGTTTGGCTTCTTTGCGCCATATGCGGAAAGAGTCAAACATCGCCGGCCGGGCTTTCTTTTTGAAGAGTCTAACTTCAAGGTTGTCTAAAATTTCAGAATCAAAGCTACCATATTGGGGCCATTTTAAAACACCGTCTTTCCTAGTGTATTTAATCCATACCTCGTTGTAAACGATGGGGCCTACTCCATGTTTAACGTATAGCTCGTAAGTCGGAGTTCCAACTGGAGGAACCGGACATGAGTCCTCCAATCGGGAGTCCCTATTATTATTACCAAGACAAAACAAATTCCTGAGTCTAAGACTAGGCATCCTTTCTCTCTAGTCTAGTTCCAAAACTTCAAAGGAGTTATCGATTACGATATTGCTCGTGAAAACACGAATCCTTCGTTTATGGTACTTGCAAGAACCAGCCTGCGCTGTCCGGAAACCTCGGACTAATGTACGGCGGTCCCAGCTGCGGATAGGTACCTGGTAAGGCTGCGACTTTCGTCGGTCATGACAGCTGAAAAAGACCAATAAAAAGACAGCATTAGATGGCGCCGCCAGTCCCCGGAGAAGGGGTCCATGTTATAGGGTGAGCGTCTCCTCTCATACATTACCATCAATGTCCTGCATGTGTGTGGGAGCGCGCGGGAGGGGAATCGGTTTCTGCGGCCAAGGGGTCGCAGCGTTAACGGGGTGAGGGGGAGCGGGACGGGGATGAGGGGGGTCTGTTACAGGCACGAGCGCTGGCTGTCCAAAAGTGAACGCCATCTGTTTCCAATTAATGCAACCGTGAGACAGGCAAATGTAAACAAGCATGGGCGTGATAATTGGAAACAGATGGCGCCGCTGCTCACTCCTGAGACACATAGGCTATGGGAGGGGACATTTGAAGATAAGACGGTACATACCTGAGCCTTTGGCCATTTGCGTGCTTTCTTTTGTGGAAGCCTTATGTAACGGCCAATCTAATGCGTGGCAGAAAAAAAAACACGAGCAAAACGCTGGGAGTTGGAAGTCCTTTTGGAAGTCCTTACAATAAGCCTCGCAGAGCAAAGTATGCGCGCTGCCTCAGGCGAGACATAAAAGTACGTTATAAGTAATCAATAATCACAAACAGAATAGATTTAGACTGTCAGGCCTGATTGGCAAGTCAAACAATGATCTATCCTGCACCAAAGCTCCACATGGAGAAATCTCTGTCTTAACTTTGGCACCTGGGTTTGTCAAATGAGGTCAGTTAGCTCCGGTCAATGCTCCTGGCTGAGTTTTGAAGGTTCCCTGCCATCGAACTATGTTCTGTCGAAGAAAGCTTCACTTTATGTTTGTTAAGAGTCTGAAAGAGTTTGTTGACAAAAAAACTGAATAATCTATGAAACACAGAATCAACCAACCATGGGATCCCTTGAAATCATCAGTGGAACCAACCGAGTAGAGAAAAGGCTCAAGCTTATACTCTAATGCACACACATTTCTAGTGTCGCTCATGTAACAGAATTCTCACAAAGAATAGAACCAGGTGCCTCGCTGAGCTCATGAGAACTTGGAAAAGGCCTTCAAGCGTTACAAAACTGTAAACAGTTTTTGTCTACGTAAGCCCATTAACAACTTCAAGTCTTGAGCCCAAATATTCTGTGTACCTCATTTTTAGAGACAGATACATCCTGGGGGGAAACAGCCATTACAACGTGTCTGTTTCCACACATAGCAGTTACCACGCATGCCTTCACAACAAATTACATTGTACAGGTATGTATGGTAAAGGCATATGTGTCGTAAGAGTGGTAAAGTCTATTGGTGTCTTTAGAGGAAACGGAGAGACCCTTCTGCTTCCTCTTCAGGATGTGTGCCGTGCATCAGAAGACCTGGAGAGGAAATGACATGGTGAAGAAGTAAAGGTGACTGGTTCTAGGGCGGGGGCTACAGATTTATGATTTATTTGGGCTGGGTTGGTTAATTTAATTTTTTTAGGAGGAGTTGTGCAGAGGTCAGCTTTTAGGACTCAGGGCAGGTAAGGGGTCGTTTTTAGAAGGGCCAGGGTGTGGAAAATTAGTACGATTTGGTAAACATTATCTGCGCCATCTTGCCTTTTCCCCTGATGCCACACTTTTTGTCATACGCCCCCGCCATTTTAGGTGCCTCGATCAGAACCACCCTCTGCACGCCACTGGCCCCCAGCACAGCCCTTCGCCCTCACAAGCCCCCACGCACTGGCCACCCCCCCCCCCGCTCTCACATGCCTTGAGTCATAAACCCCTCTTCAGCGCAGCTCTGCCTCGGAACCCCATCCTGTTCCCAGCGCAACACCTCCCTTCACTCCTTTCATGGTGCCAGGCCCTTTTGATACAAACCCCCTTTCCTGCGTGCCCGTTTGTCTTCCTCGTTCCCAGGCCGCCACCTGGCCCTGCGGATACTGTTTATTGCCCCCCCCGTACAGTAGGAAGCTTCCCCCATCAAAGGACCCTCGATTTGATCAAAGCCCCCACCCTATGATATCCGATCAACCCCACACATTCCGTGAATCAGCGGAATGTCCAGCTGCGCGATAATCATCACCTATTGTGACCAGGGTGGGGACTTCAACTGTAAATGTGTGTGGGAACGGGCCTGAAGGGGAGATTCCGAGGATGTCCTTTCATACTTCAAAGCATTGCAAGAATGTGTTACCTGCAATAAAATTCATAAACCTGTGTATAAAAGGTCAGGCCTCAGAGATGCGGTTAGAGCACCTCGTGACGATACTGGCTGTCCGAACTGATGTGTTCTCCTCCGGAGAGAATAAACCTTGTTTCCTGCCTTCCAGTCTCCAGCGCCTGCCTCTTCATTGATTAATATTTTGTGGGTTAAAGAGGCGATACCGCCGGGCAAATATTGGTTGTCCTTGACCTGTTTTTACAATTGGCGTCCCAAGCGTGGGGCCCATCAGCGACACGTGGATCCAGTGGGAGAGGTCCTGACGACAGAGTGAACGACTGCAACGATCGGGAGAGCTCTTGCCCAATAGACCCTCGTCTGGCAGCCGATCATCCGAACTTCACTGGTTCCGAACAGACCTCTCTCGAGTGATCTACGGTCCTGACTGGGAACCATCAGGAGTGCCGCGAGGAATACGAGGAAAAGAGGACGATCGGGCGCTGGATTCGGAAGATAAGAAACTGTCCATACGGTCCGGGTAAGGTCGTGTAAACACGACGAATTGCGAAATGATTGTTTGATTGTTCGGAAAATACTAGTATTACTCTTTGTTGACTTGTTTGGAGATTCACTGTCTGCAAACGGAGAAACAACAGGCTCTCTCTCTTTGCAAACAGTGAAGGATAGGTAACGCAGCCATCGTGCCTATCTTTCTCCCCCACTGATTGATTGTTTGAACTCTCGGGAGATTTCCCTCTCCCACACTGATTAATTGTTTTTGACCCCGAACTACTGTTCGCGGATTGTTTTCTGGAGATTCTCTGTCTGCAAACAGGAAAGAACAGGTTCCTCTTTGCAGATAGTGAAAGGGTAGAGGACGCAGACCTTTTGCGGGCCTACTTATTCTCCCCACTGATTGTTTATTGACTGTTTGATATTGGTTCATGAGGTATTCACTGCCTGCAAACAACGTAGAATAGAAATATTCTGTCTAGTCTTTGCACGCAGTGATAAGATAGGCAGTGCTGACTTTTGTCCTCGTTGTGAGCCGTCATGTCTGTCTTCTCCCCATTGATTGGTAGTTGGTTCAGCCCGGACCGTTTATTAGAGGTGGACCATCTAGCTCCGCTGGAAGGCACCCCTAATAAAGACATGTTCACAAAGTATGGATTAGTTACCATAGCCTATAGTAAGCTGTGGCACAGGTATACCAAAGAAAATCAAGAGAAACAGTGGCCACTGATAGGATCCTTCGATCTTGATAAAATAGAAACGTTAGAAATAGCCCTTTGTAGTAATAAGACAACGCCTATTATGCTCGACAGTCTCGGTATGTGGCGCAAAGAAGCAATGCAACGAAAGAAAAGAGACGAAGTCAGAGTAGGTAAAGAAACGCGACAGACAACCTTCCAAGCATCTGGTAGGCAAAAGGAAGGGATAGCGGCAACACGGTTCCAAGGAGTAAACGCAGGAAGGGAACGGTGTAAAGGGATATATCGACAGGACATGCACCGCAGGCGGCCATACTTCCGCAGCACAGGACCTGGGATGGCGCCGGCCATACTTGCGCAGCACAAGACATACGATGGCCCTCAAGTGTACTTGTGGAGCACAGGATGTGGGGTGGCCATCATGTATGCCCGTGAGAAGGGGCGGCGTGGGGTGCACTGGGAGAGGGAGACGGCGCGAACGAGTCTCCCTCGCCCCCCCCAGGTGGGGGCACCACAGCTGCACCCTAGGCGAATGTTCTGCTCCTACGGCACGGTGTTCCATTTTTTTCACCCCAAAGGGCCTCTTCCACTCTTGCAGACTCGACGAAGGGCGGCTGCTGCAGGGCCTCAAAATGGCGTCTGGGCCCCCTGGAAGGCGGGTCTAGGCCGCTAAAGTAACTCTGACCAGCAGTGTAACTCGGACGCTTGCCCACCGGGGCACGAGCCCCCACCTCCGACAGCATCCCCACAGCCGTGAAGATTCTACAAAAGTCCCCGGAGCCCTTGGCCCCTACAGGCTTCCGATGAGGAACAACTGCCTTGATCGCTAACGAAATAACCACGACATAACCACCCCTTCTGTTAGCACTTTTTTGAACTGCCGAAAAGGACTCTGGTCCAACCGCCGGTTGTGGGAAACATTTTGTCCCTGATGCTACTTCCGGACTAACCCGGCCCCGCCCAAAATGGCGCCGGTGTCAATGAGAACTTACGAACACCTCGTGGTGTTTTTAGCTAATAAGACTTGATGTTCTGAGATATGTATATGATCCTTTGTACACTTGACGAAAAAGAGGGAGGGTTCACTCGACGAACATGTAAAAGGACCCTGTTAAAAATGTTGGTTTCAATGTACGATTTATTATGATATTATTGTAACTGATACATAACCTCGCTTGTGACACACGTCCACGGTATGCATTTAGGGAATTTGATTGCAACTAGTCTGACTGTGCTTCCAATTATGAAATGAATGCCCCTTGATCCCTCACCTATTGATAGACCTTTTTAGTTTCCTGCAAAATGACTAAATAAACCCTTTTAAATGCTTTTAATACTGCAAAATAGCCCCCCCCCTTACTGTACGTGCTTCAGCCATCGCCGTGTCCGGCCAAATACGATTGCACTCTCATATCTACATGCTGAACGATTGTGCAAATAAAGGTTTTTCAAACTATGAACAGGTATTGCATGCTTTTTTAAAATATGGGATCAGCGGGAGAGTTTTTCTGTGCACCCTGCTTTGTTCTCTTTTTAAAGTTATTAGAAGATGGTTGCTCAGCCCCGGATGAAGGATCGAATCTAAGACACGATACTCTGCCTCCAAGTATGCGACTGGCTCAGGAACTAACGCATGGAGAAGGACCTCGACTTCTGAGGACGGGTAAAGTGAAGCGGTGTAAATGATAGAATGTTATAAAGGTACGGCACTCAAAGGTACTAGGGAACAGAGTTGGCCGAAGAGCTAATATGCCTTAAAACATCACAGCGTTGGAAAAGATTTAAGGACCCCGATAGCTAGATACATCTACCAACTAGATACCTCGCACTAAGTGCCTCTGATTTTTAACGTTTCCCTACACACGGCCTATAAGGACACACTGCCCCCCCCCCTGGCTTCAGAAACCAAGACCCCAGGGATTCCATCCCGAGGAGATAAGACGAGTATGTGGTAAGTAAAGGACTTTCGTGCCCATGCATTTGATATGCTCGAATGTTGTCCCCCTCCCTTCCCCTCTTTTCCTCCCTCTACAGGTTACTTTGGAATCACGACTGAGGTATGGTGAAGATCTGAAGCCTCGCCATGTCTGTTACATGAAGCGGACTATCGCTGCAGGGTGGCACCTAAGCACATCCACAAACTGCTCTTGTAACGAAAGAGCCAATAAGTTGTATGACATGAGGAAACACGATCACCCCTAATCCGTGTTGCGTGAATGGGCACATGTCACGTATGTCTGAAACTATGAGAAAATGTTTTTATGCGACTGAAGCGTTGACTTAACTAGTCAAAGGACCAAGAGTGCGAGAAGTGCGACACAATGGTGCCTTTTACTCAATGCATGTCCCCTGTACCCGGCCTAATGCTCGTCCGTCCCAAACTGCATGCTTTCGAAATTCTAACACAGACTCGTAATGTCTCATGTTGTGTAATGCGCTGAATAGCCTATCTTAATACACGGCCACTCCCCATGTCGCACGTGTACTATTTAGCCTATTGTTGCACATCTCTCTCTCTCTCTCTCTCTCTCTCTCTCTCTCTCTCTCTCTCTCTCTCTCTCTCTCTCTCCTCCACACTCTCACTCTTCTGAACGACTAGCACCTAATTGGCAAACCGCCACCCCTGGTGCACCACCCAATTGGCTCCAACTACCGCAAGTATTTGCACAAATTTGTCTCCAATAAAATCACCCTGATGCCGTGTCACTACCTCTCCTTTCTGCTAAATATTGATGAAACCTAGAATTGGCCAAAAAGGGAAAGGACAGGTAAGACGACTGAGGTTCCCTAATCTGACCCGTAATAAGGGAACTACATGTCAGTGGCTTCTATAAAAAAAATAAAAAAAATGCCTCAGATGACGCGACCTTCCCCGTCCCGAATTGTCTCAATACCCAAACAGTAAAAGTGATCGAAACATCCCCATCTTCCCAGAACACCCCCAGTTTTGTATCAGCTGCCCCGGACGAGAGTTTTAAAAAATGTCCCTCACCCCCGGTTGTAAGAGATGGGTCGACTTACGACTAACACAGGCCAGCCGCTGTTCCTAAAAATGATTTGTTGATGAGCAAGCTACAGAGTTTAGAATTCGAGAAATGTCACTGAACGCTTACCAACTGAACTGTGGCCCTCTGCTAGATAACGCCCTCATGACACAAAGCAAGACGATAGTCCCTCACCACAGTTTGCTATGTTCCTAGTTGTTTTCCATAAGACCCCGGTCACCCCAAGGAATGAGTCGGATAGTTATCGCAAGCCCCCGGTTTTTTAATGAAGTAGTCAGGTTGTAAGAGACTATGTAAGAATTAGAACGATGGTTGCAAAGTTAAGATTAGACCGAAATGAAGAAATGGTTGCAGTAAACCCTGTTAAAAGTAAAATGTTTAGCTGAAAGGTAGGATGCATTGATAGAATGGAAAATTGTTTAGCCTATGTTCGTTCCTCAGAAAGATACCTATCAGACCATGGTGATAGCACGTTGCACTTTTTCGTAAAATATAAAACCCTGGAGAACGGTATAGCTTCGTAAGGCTCGTACTAGGAAAGTGGGTCTCTGCCAGAAGAACTGGCGTAACTGTAATAAACAAAATGCAATGAATAAGTACCAGATCTCGTACCACGACAATGAATGTAACACCAACAAACACCAAAGAAATAGTTACGAAAGAAAGTTATAGGAAATCCAGCAGGCCCATCATCAATTATTTATATGTTGGTTGTGAACCCCAATGTAACGGATGTTTCTCATTTGCTTGGAGCTGGGAGAGAAATAGACTTATGTGATTACCTTCCTCTGCCAATTCTCTAAAGACTGTCTTTTCAAACTCATTTAAGGGTACCACTGTCGGGGGAGAGAGAGACCGGATGTGGGAGCACGCGGCCTGACTACAGATCGTGGAACATCTGCGACATTGGCCAAGGCGAGACCGCAACAGTAAGGAGTCGCAGGACGAGGCACTGTTCCCGACAAAATGAGAGGAAAGGGCTGACCTGATGCCCCTGCTCGATGATCAACATGTGCCGAAAAGTCCCCGCTCTCTGAACTCGGTCATGGGCCCACCTACCTAAAATTCTCCGTCCCCCTGGTCTGTTCCCGATCTGGCCCTGCTCCATCCCCCTTTTCCTCCGACCTACCCTAAGGACTACTCACACACCCCCCTTCTTCCACATGAACTCTTTGACAATCGACTCAAAAGGACACAGGGCGAAAAGGACCTTTTTGACCAGGAAAGCGAGGAAAAGGTCATGCCCTGCAACGCGGGACCTAGAATAGAGCTGGACACATAGCTCCACCGCCGGTGCTCCACAGTGCCAACAGAAGACGACAAAGAATGCTGAGAACTCACTAATTAATGGTCCATGACAATAGGACTTCCCCTTCGAACAATGACACCTCTGATTATCGTTTTTACTACGTCTCATTTCTCTCCCAGCCACCATTGTATTGATTATGCTCCAACCGAATACAAAAAGAACTCACATATGTAATAACCTATCCGTTCATATTCCGAATGATTATAAGCATCTATGAAATGTGCCCAACGCTCTCACTACAGAATCGTTTTTGTCCGATATTGCATTACTATGACTTTCCTGCAAACGAGCTTATCGATAGGCCCGCCTCCTAAGACGAAAGATTTTAAATGTAATGTTTATAGCTCCTTCACCTGGGTTCCTACTTCCTTACTTATGACCGCCACAGTAGACATGGATAGGAAATAGGCCAGCAAGATGTCTTGGAAATGTTAAAGGGAGGACTGTGGAAAATTAGTACGATTTGGTAAACATTATCTGCGCCATCTTGCCTTTTCCCCTGATGCCACACTTTTTGTCATACGCCCCCGCCATTTTAGGTGCCTCGATCAGAAGCACCCTCTGCACGCCACTGGCCCCCAGCACAGCCCTTCGCCCTCACAAGCCCCCACGCACTGGCCACCCCCCCCCCGCTCTCACATGCCTTGGGTCATAAACCCCTCTTCAGCGCAGCTCTGCCTCGGAACCCCATCCTGTTCCCAGCGCAACACCTCCCTTCACTCCTTTCATGGTCCCAGGCCCTTTTGATACAAACCCCCTTTCCTGCGTGCCCGTTTGTCTTCCTCGTTCCCAGGCCGCCACCTGGCCCTGCGGATACTGTTTATTGCCCCCCCCCCGTACAGTAGGAAGCTTCCCCCATCAAAGGACCCTCGATTTGATCAAAGCCCCCACCCTATGATATCCGATCAACCCCACACATTCCGTGAATCAGCGGAATGTCCAGCTGCGCGATAATCATCACCTATTGTGACCAGGGTGGGGACTTCAACTGTAAATGTGTGTGGGAACGGGCCTGAAGGGGAGATTCCGAGGATGTCCTTTCATACTTCAAAGCATTGCAAGAATGTGTTACCTGCAATAAAATTCATAAACCTGTGTATAAAAGGCCAGGCCTCAGAGATGCGGTTAGAGCACCTCGTGACGATACTGGCTGTCCGAACTGATGTGTTCTCCTCCGGAGAGAATAAACCTTGTTTCCTGCCTTCCAGTCTCCAGCGCCTGCCTCTTCATTGATTAATATTTTGTGGGTTAAAGAGGCGATACCGCCGGGCAAATATTGGTTGTCCTTGACCTGTTTTTACAAGGGGCAGAGGGAGGGGGTGCACAAGGAACCAGTTTTAGCCTCAAGTCAAGAGTTAGGAAGAACCTTTGCCGCGAATATGCCTTTAGCATTCATGCTTTTACAACGAAATTCGTTGTAAAGGTATGCATGGCAAAGGCATATTTGTGGTAAAGATAATGCATGGTAAAGGCATTCGTGTTGTAACGCATGCGTGGTAAAGGCATGTGTTGGAACGAAATACGTTGTAACGTCATACAACCCATCTTGTGGGATGTTATTATGAGCAAGAAAACATGGCAGAAACAGTTTGCTTGCAGTCACGCTAAGACAGGCAAATGCTTGTAACGTTTTCACATGTTCAAACGGCAGTAGGTGATAAAGGCAGTTCACTAAACACAATTTCGCATGGAACATATTTTTGAAGCATCTTTCTTCATTTCTTTCCAGAAGAAGCCCATGGCTGGGCGAAATGCATTGGCTGATTGTATCATGTGAAGCGCAACAAAGAATAAAAATACCATAAACACATTCATCTGTAAATGCTTGTTATTATGTGTTCTTTTGTACCTAAGTGCCTGTTCCTATATATTGCCTCTCAGCCAACCAAATTCGCTTAATTATTTTTGTGATCTACAAGCAGCAGATCATTTGAGGTGGGCAATACCATATACAGTTGTGACTAGTTCTGGTGTTGCAGTCATCTATGACCCGGCTGCTTCCAACTTTCTCCCTATGATAAATAATATCACCGTTACATCAGGCAATTTTGTACCATGTGTGGCTCCATCATGCCATGGATGCTGAAAATATGCCAAGAATTACTACAGTTATGTTTGAGCCAATACTGTACAATGGGTGGGCACCATCACGCCATGAATTCCTAAAATATACCAAGAATAACTTTCAGTATACCAGAGCAAGGCGTATTTCAGGGGTGGGCACCATCACCCCATGAATGCCTAAAATATAGCAACAATAACTTTCAGTATACCAGAGCAAGCCGTATATCATTGGTGGGCACCTGCAGGCCATGAATGCCCACAATATGCCAAGATAAACTGACATGCCATGGATAACTATCTTGCCAGGGCTAGTATTATATCAGTGGTGCTACTCATAATGCCACATTTGTCCATAATATGCCAATAATTACCCCCATTATGATAAGGGCAACCATGTATTAGTAGTGGGTGTATTACACACACATATGCAAGTGTATACAAACTACAAGAAGCAACAAACTGCAGAGGACAAAATACAATGTACAAGTGCACACAAGGGTTACTACCACAAGAACTGGAGATCAGAGCAGGTGGTAATAGTTGCTTTTCCAGACACCAAAGCACTCGAATAATCTTTTGCTACAAACTAGTGCAAATACAAACAGACGATTCTCTCTCAGTCATCCTTAGCTTATAAATTAAGCTTCTATGCACTGCTTGGATGCAGCTTCTTTGGCCCAGTATTCTATATACGTAATTTGCCGCATGCACCAAAATGAATGATAACAGAGCAATGAATCTCCTACACTGAAATATGGGCTTAAAGGGAATTCACCCCCATAGAAAAAACGCCAAACAAGATACTAAAGAGACAGATTTACTGAATCCTCACGCAATGCAGCACCGTTGCTTAAAATGTGTGCAGAATTGCATGACAGGAATAGAGCAAGAGAACGCAATATCTACAGATATATGGCACTCTCTTCCCCTCTCCCTAGAGCTGGGGCAGAATTTTGCTGCTCAGCACCATGCACACACCTTTGCACCATGGTGTGAGAGTGTGTGCGTGAGTCTAGCATAGGTTTTGTACTCAAAGAGTACCCTTCCAAAATACAGTGGCTAGACAACTGTTAAAGCTTTCCCTACTTGCTATGTGTGATGTCCAGCGCAGCACACATGCAAAGTCGGAAAAGAAGGGATAAAGTAAAACATTTCTCCTTTCAACGCCTGCTTTCAAATGGCATTATTTTTTTTACAGAAAACCCTGTCTCAGATTTTGGGTAGATAGAGTTTTGCATCAAAAACATGGGTGGTTGTTATGCCCCCATGATGCTAAGAGACACAAAACAGGGCTTTGCGCTACTCTGCGTTACTTTTAGGCAACTACCAGCGCAAAACAAGTTTTGTACTGGAAAGTAAATAACAGAAAAAACATTTTGTGCTGGCTTGCATCACTTTTGTCACACACACACTGCAAAATGTTGGTAAATCTATCCCTGAGTTGAGTTACAATTTACAAATGATGAAGGACATAAGACCACAATGACATTACTTTACCATAAAGGACATATGCACAGGCATCATCCTTGATAACCATTGCAAAGAATGGCAGGAGCCAAAACTACCAATCTCCAGTGCCATCCTTGGCAAAAATGATCAAACCAACCGCATATTGAAGGAGGATGTGACTCTAAAATGGAGCCATGGGGGGATGGTTGAGTAGTAGCAGCCCATCCTGCTCTGAAAGCTGCCCCTAGCCTTCTGCTCACCTGGGTAATGCCAGAGTGCAGAATGGCCAACATATCACACAAACACATTCTGGCAATGAAGGGCAAATCGACACCTGGGACATATTGTTGCGCATGCCCATATGACATGGACTGTGACTCTTAGCACAATACATATTAGTACCGACCATCACAAACCTCACAATCATCATGCAGACCACTGTGTGCCATGGCATCTATCGTATTGCCTCCCTTATTCCCTTGCGGGTGTCCACATGTTGACTTCACCTAACAGACGAAGCAAGAGTAAAGGATCTCAGAGTCACATGGGTCTCTTGCTGGGATGCTGTGGCCTTAAACATGGGAGCTGGAGGTGTATTGTGAAAGCTAGAAGGATGTCATGCATGAAACAGACACAGGTACAGGGGTTAATAAAGAGACAGACATCCCCAGGTTACAGTGTCTTTGTGACGATAGGGGTGGGCGTCCTGCCACCAACACCAATTTATCTGTACGTGGCCATGTGGCTAGGTGTCATAGTGTGGGAGCAGAAGCAACAACAGAGCAGGTCATGGTTTCCCAAGACCGCTGAGTGCGTGTGCACATACAAGGCTCGGATTTGTGGAGGTGTGGTTCCCCCTATAGATGACAGGACACCTTGTTGTTCTATTATGTGTATTTATTTATTTACAACCACAGCTCACGGAGAGCGCCGAGCATTGTGCCCTGCAGCTGTCGCTTCGGCGCCCTATTCGCGCTCCTCGCGCGTGACCCAAAATAGCCGCCGTTCACACTACGTGATGACGTAGCGAGAACACTGAAACGCCAACTCTACATATCTCCCCCTTTCTTTCTCTCAGGAAGGTAGCTGTCAGAAACCTGAGTATGGTTTCCGTACTCATCTCCTCTTGGATATGAACTTCAGGCCATTTAGTACCTGTCGACTAAGACACACAGGTATTTCGGAGTTCCTTGTTCTTCGAGGATTGGTCCCAGTATGTCAATGGAGAGTTCCTCCCATGGATTCTTCGGGGCTGCGCATTTTCCCAAGGCCGGCCTCAGCGGTTTCATCGTTTTGTCTGCACGCAGGCATTGGTCGCACTCTCTTACGTGTCGTTCGGCCTGTATGTCCATTGCTGGCCACCAGTACCCTTGTTTGGCCCTCAGTTTGGTTATCCCAAAACCTAGATGGCCCTTGTGCAATATTGCTAGCAGCCTCGGGATTAGCCCCTCCGGGGGTACCACCTTGTTCCCTCTGTACACAAACACTCCTTTGTCATCCAGGGACAGCTCCTCTCTTACTTCATAATATTTCCTCATGTTTCCATTTAAGTGCCTTTTTTCGGGCCATCCTCCGACAATGTGCTCTATCACTTCTTGGATGTTCCTGTCCGCTTGGTACGCATCTTTCCATTCTTGGTTGCTTATCACTTTCTCCAGGTCTTTCATCAATGCTACCATCTCTTCCCCCGCTTCTTTCTCTTCATCAGCATTTTCCATTGCTGCAGCCCTGCTCAGGTAGTCAGCCACTTTGTTCCTGCTGCCTGGGATGTATTCCACATCGTATCGATACTCCAATAGTTTTAGTGTCATTTTTGCAATCCTAGGAGTGGCACTCGCATGGCCATTGGACGTGAGTACTCTCACCAAAGGTTTGTGGTCGGTTTTAAGTTGGAACCTCGTGCCCCACAAAATCTGCCCATGGCCCATACTACCGCTAGCATTTCCTTTTCAATGACACTAAACTTCTTTTCAGTGTCTGTCAGGGGTCTGGATGCGAAGCTCAATGTCTCCATCGCTCCTCCTCCTCTGTCTTGCATTAGGACTGCTCCCAGTCCGTTGTCGCTGGCATCCGTTGTCACCACCGTTTGGCCCTGCGGATCGTACCCTTGGAGGGGTATGGCCTGGACAACATCCCTTTTGATACCTTTGAACTCCTTCTGCGTCTCTTCCATCCATGCGAACGCCGTTTTCTCTCTCGTAAGCTGTCTCATGTGGTGGGTCTTGGTGGCAAAGTGTTGAACGAACTTGTTAAAATATTCGGCCATCCCTAGGAAGGATCTTACTTCTTCCTTGCTGGTTGGGGGTGGGGCATCACATATTGCTCTCACATTCTCTTTCTTTGGTGTGATCCCCTGTTCACCAATCTCATGTCCCAGATAGGTGACAGAGGCCATTCCTAGGCGGCACTTCTCCCACTCTGCGGTCAGTCCTTTATACTCTAGCACTTTCAGCACCTTGGACAACTTGGTGTCGTGGTCTCGTTGATCCCTACCCATCACCAGGATGTCGTCTTGGAAGTATTGGATCCCTTCCATGTCTTTAAAGAGGCGATGCATGAGCTTTTGAAAGACGGCCGCTGCTGATGCGAGGCCAAAGGGCATCCTGCTGAATTGGTAACATCCAAAGGGAGTTATGAACGACGTCAGCTTCCTACTCTCCGGGTGTAACGCAATCTGGTGGTACGCCGACGTCAAATCAATGGTGGAGTACCATTTCTTTCCTTTGGTTTTCGACAGCATTTCCTCAATACGGGGTAACGGGAACATTTCCACCACAATATTTTTGTTTAGTTCGCGCAGGTCCACACACAACCGGACCTTGCCATTGGGCTTCATGACCACCACCTGGGGAGCCAGCCACTCCGCACACGTGATGGGTTCAATTATTCCGTTCCTTTCCAGTTCACGCAGTTCCTGTTGCACTGCTTCCCTCACTGCAATCGGCACATTCCTCACCTTGTGTGATACCGGCGTGGCATCCGTCTTGAGGACAATCTTGTGAGATAATTTCTCCAATATCCCAACCTTTCCACCGAACGCCTTGGGAAAGTCTCTTTTCCACTTTTCTAAGTCTGGCCATTGTTCCGGTTCCGTCATCAGCACTTGTACCGCTCCGCCAGGGTCCAGCTTGATGCCCAGATCTCCTTGGTCCATCCAGCCTAGTACCGACGGGCCCTTTTCCGCTACATATAATTTGCAAGCAGCACTGCGTCCTCTGAACTCAAATTTCAACGGTCTAAATCCCACTATTGGGATGCGGTCCCCCGGGTACGTGACAGGCCTGATGTCTGGCGGTTCCAACTGCGGACCCAATTGAGGCGTGAATTTCGGTCCATACTGCCCTCTGCACTATTGTGTATGGTGATCCTGAGTCTGCCACAATACTTATCATCACACCGCCTATTAGCATGTCAAGTACCAGTTTGTTCGACCTCCTGGTGTCCACACTTAGAACTTGCTCCTCTATACATAGCACCTCATCCTCTTCTTCTTGGCATCTTCCTTCCATGCCTTCTTGGTCTTGGTCTACGTACTTCACCGTGTTGCGGCCTGCTTTTCTCCGGTATACCTTTTCGTAATGTCCCATCACACTGCAAAACATGCACTTGGCGTGGAATGCTGGGCATTTTTTGTCGTGTGCTTCATGGGCCAAACTGCCGCAACGGTAGCATGGATTCTTCACTCCTTTCGACGGCTTCCCTTGTGGACCCGGCTTTCCCGGCCATTTGTTGGGCCCTCTGTACGCCGCACTCACGTTCTTATTCCCTCCTTTGTGTTCCTCTTCATCAGTCTTATTCACCATCGTCCTCACTGCTGGTTCTCTTTTGGCTGCGTCTGCGCATCTCCGCGCCAGTTCCGCCTTCTTCACTATCGCAATCACTTCTTTCAATGAGGCATCTCCGCTTGCCCATAGTTTGTCTTGCACCGATTTATTCGTTGTGTGCATCACAATTTGGTCCTTGATGAACTCATCATGGAGTGCGCCATATTTGCTAGTCGTCGCCAACCTTTTTAACGCCGCCACATACTCGTCAATTGATTCTCCCATTTCTTGTTTTCGCTGCTGGAAGTTGTAGCGGTCTATTGACACGCACACTGCCGGTCGGTAGTGCTCGTTGAGTTCTTCGATCGCATGGGCGAAGACATCGTCGTCTGTGTCTTGCCAAGGTTTTGGTACTAGATTCTTGAATACCCTGATCCCTTCCAGGCCTTGGTTGTGCAGCAAAATTCTTCTTTTCCTTTTGCTCGTGAACGCCTCCTCATTTTCATCTTCTAAGACCTCTATGTAATTTAAGATGTACTCTCTCCAGTCATCCCACTTCATTAGGGGTTCATTAGGGGTTCACCCGGTTTAGGTAGAAATGGTATTGGGGCTGTCGCCGACGGCGCCTGAGCGCACATGGTCTCGCGCTTCTCCGGCGCTGTATTCTGACTCTTGGGACTGCCTGGTGCACTGTACTCCTCTCCCTGTTCTGTATGGAGGTGGGGGCCCTCTACGTCTCCTTCCTCACTGCCCCTTGGTTCCGCCAGTGCTTCTGCTCAGTTGGGGTACCCTCCGTACCTTGCAGCGTCCCTGCTCGCTCTGCTGGGCGTACGGTGGCCGTGGGCGACTCTCTACCTGCCCCCTTCACACTTCCTGGGTCAGGTGGTTCTACCCCTTTGCTTCTGGGTGAGGAGTGCCCTTGTTTCTGGTACCTTGCTTTTTTTCCTTGGCACTGGTGATCTCCTGCGCTTCTGCCACGCTCTCCGTGATCCTCAGGCCTCTCAGTGTGGGGCCTGCCTGTGCTGTGTATGGCTGTCCTGCCCTGGTGCTTTCGTGGGTTGCTTCCTGTGGTTTTCTTTTGTTTTCCAGGTCCCAGCCTCGTCGCCACTGTGGAGGTGTGGTTCCCCCTATAGATGACAGGACACCTTGTTGTTCTATTATGTGTATTTATTTAATTACAACCACAGCTCACGGAGAGTGCCGAGCGTTGTGCCCTACAACTGCCGCTTCGGCGCCCTATTCGCGCTCCTCGCGCACGACCCAAAATGGCCGCCGTTCACGCTACGTGATGACGTAGCGTGAACACTGAAACACTAACTCTACAGGATTTAGGAAGATATTTACGATTTCTAAAGCACAAAATGATCTTCTTACCTTCGACTGAAACGTTCGCGAACTACAATGTGAGCTAACAGAAATATTAATCACCCCTTCCTTGTTTGTTCTCTAAAAATCGCTTAAGTTTTGCAAAAATGGGTGCATGTATGTATCTGATTAAATATAGATTGAGGTTGGCGCATCACACACCGCACCATCCATCATAGGCCTACTGCCGAGTGCTTCATCTGTGCGTGGATGCAGATGTTTGAAGGCATCATTCTCTTACACCCTCCCCCCCCCACGCCTTTCCCCACTACTTGAGATATATTCAAATCCTGGGGCATACCCCCGCTCTAGATCGCTCCACTGTACGTCCATTTGGCTTTATTTATGTGAAACACCATCCCTTCACATTTACTTCAATTGACCATACCAGGGCCGGTCCTAGGACTTTTGGGGCCCTGGGCGAAAGGGAAGATGTGAGGCCCCTCTAATTTGGGACATCTAGTGCCGGCGTTAGTGCCCGTCGATGCGACAATGTTAGTTGGTCGACTCGCCAATGAGCTCCTTCGCTATGAATTCCCTCACTACCACCCTGTAACAGTGCTCCTCAAGTTATGCTATGTAGATTTATTCTATGCAGATTTATAAAGCTGATAGCCGCCTGAGAGCTTCCCCGTGCTGCGTGAGTGGATCACTGTGTACACTAGCGGGATTCTGAGGCGGTACATGTCTAGAGCAAGTGGGGGTAAAGCCATGTTTTAAGGATTTTTTTTTAATCGGGTGTTGTTCATTTAGTTTCTGAGCTCAGTGGGCATAGCATTCCAAAGCATAGGGGTCAAATGCGAGAAGGATACAACCCCCAATCTGATCATTTGTACCTTTAGCAATCAAGCATTGGAGGATGTTACGGTACTGCTAGGAGTGTAAGGTATCAGAAGAGCCACTATCGAGGAGGGTCCATTATAGTTGATTCCCCTATGCGCCAAGTAAAGTGCCTTGAATTCTACCCTTTCCTCCACTTGAAGCCAGTGCATGCCGCGTTACTTTAACGGCCGCACGACCAATGCTTGTTATTTGTTACCCTTGTTTTTACTTCACTTTCTCCTCTCATATTACCGCTCAGTCACTTTCTTTTCTTCATCAGTTTTCTCCCTCTCGCGTTTTCTTCCATCAGATCCCCTATTAGTTTTCTCCCTTCACATTTTCCTCTCGCTCAACCTCCCCCAAATAGCTTTCTCTTCTCACACCCTCTTCTCCCTTAATTTCAATATCCGCCCTCACTCCCCCTTATTAGCCTTTCCCCCTTTTCTTTGCCTAAATGCCCTCTCTTTCCAGCACTCTTTCTCCCCAGTTCATCCACATGATTACTTTCCTGGACTTTCTCTTCTCACTTCCTCCTTACTGGCTTTCTCCAATATCTCTCTCTCTATCACATTCCGCTCTTCTCTTCCTCAAGATGCCCTGGTCTGGCCACACTTTCTCTTCTCCTTACGTCATCCTCCTCTCGCTCATGCTACCCTCCATCCATCACTTGCTCACTCACAGTGGTGCAGTGATTCTTCGATGGGCCATAACGAAAGCAAAGAAAAGTGTTCCCCGCCCCATGGTTGGGTAGTAAAAGACGACCATAAATAATGGGCAGTGGGTCCTTCACGCCCTCGGTCCTGGTGCCACCGCCCAAACATTTACTTAGTTGTTCTAAAGCGCAGGGTACAGCACAGACCCAGATGTCAACCAACACACACAACAAATGTGACAACATAAAATCAATAATTCTAAAGCATCTTCATTGCTCCTTTACCTTTGGAACATCAGAAGGGTTATTTATGGGGTGCTGTAGCACCATACTCACCCCTATTTCCAGCGCATGTGAAAATTCTCTGGACGGCCCCCACAGCAAATGCACCCACAAATGTAAAACTCTGCTGTGTTACATGGACTGTGGCAGTAAAGTCAGGCATGACTCACAGTTCCAGAACGTGAGGGGATTTGCAGTTTCATATTATGTGAAATCAGCTCTAAGGCATTAGAGAGCTTTACATGATCACCAGTTACCTTACAAAAGGATATTTTCATTTTTTAGGGGCATGTGCAAATAGATATATGCCCAGAATCACAGGATACCGTAATAATCAGTTCACCAGGTATCTTATTAATATCAGTCACATTTCTGGGCCATTATCCAGGTGTGTTATTAACGGACATTGTCTATAGGGTGAGACACTATTTTTGTAAACCCATACAGAAATGTATGTCAATATACCATTAGTGTTCTAGTCACGTCTCACCATATTACAACATCATATTTACTTTTTTATTTGCCAGACCTGCTGTAATACAGTGCCCACATCCGAATCTCATGGAGTAATAGGACCTCCTGTCCTCCATCAGATCTATAGATCACTCAGGTAATATTTATCTCCTACCAACCTTGGTTTCGGTCCCTTTTACATCTTGTTACCGGTTACAGAGTGTGTTCAAACCTTGCTCTTAAATGTTTTGCAGTAATTGACCAAAAAGGGTATACTATTAAGGTGGCAAGACCGTGCTCACCACTCAGGAAGATTTGACAAACATCGCCATCTTCGCCGATTGGCATGTTTTAAGTAAGTAGACTGTAGTAAAGTGATACTAGATCTAAATGACCGAGGTGTACTGTTCCCCCCCTTGTCTGTCACCAACTCATTGAGTATTGACAACTCAAATATATAGATTCTAAGATTGGGACTTCTGTCTTTTTGTGTTTCCGCCTAAGGTCCAAATATCTTAAATTCGACATTGTTAAGAAATAAAACACAACGAGAGTAAAGTTGCTGGGAAGACTATCCTTGGACTCCAGTTCACTTTACATTATCCCGCCTTCAGAAGCGACGTATTACCAAACTTAAAGGTAAATGACACCTTGCGTTCAGTTTAATAAGGGCATTGGTCACTGGAGGTAATTGGTTCCCCCTATCGTTGGGCTCCGCATTATATGGTACTAGTCCACTTTCGATAAGGGGTTTCCTCTTGTTTACTCCGTCTCCATCTTCAATTTTTCCCATTTTCTTTTCTCAGTCTGGTCCTTCTCAGTGCTTCAAGCATATACTGCAGGCCCACTGTATTTATCTATCCCCCGTCAGATAGAATATGTTGGGTTGATATACAATTAATACAAAAGTGTTCTCCTGCTAATGTAAATAATGTTTATACACCCGCTTTTTAACATAATAAATTGTTTCAAAACATGTACAAATTCTGATGTTTGGCTGTAACCCTAAGAGTAAAGTTCAACGGTGGGCTAAGGCCTAAAGATCAATGTAGATGGCTCCATGTCTATCGTAGGAAGGTTTTAAATTTGTCTGTTGTTTAGATTGTCAGATTGTAAGTCATTTGTTGTACACAAAATTGATTGTATGTATATGTTTTTTACCGACAGCCCTGAAGAAGTCCCGGCTTGGGACGAAACGCGTCGGCTGTTTCTGTTTCACCACAAATTGAAAAATAAAGATTAAAAGAAGACTAACAACATTTCTTCATGATATATTTCTTTATTGTGCTCAAATACTTTTTGCACTTATTATTTTATTTGTTGTGGTGCACCTTTGCGGTTGTTTTTCTATTGCATTTAAGTTCCCCAGGGGAATAGGCACAGTGATGATGGGTGCCATTCGGTGTGCACACAATCCCCTTCAATAATTTAAGGGATATTAATTATCGTTGGGCGTAAGTCAGTCAGGTGCTGACTCTAGGAAGGGTCCATCATTGCAATTTGTTGTTTACCAGAATCACAGGATGTTCAGCAGACGCTGGGACTCTAACCTAGTTCCTCAGTTCTATTAAGCTGCTCAATGCGCACACAGCCCAGGGGAAAGCGTTTAGTCCCATGGGCTTCAGAGCCATACTTTAGTGCTACAAAGGTCAGGAGATGGGGTGGGGGGCCCTACCCTGGGTGTCACCATTCTGAATAACGAATGTATGTCCCAGGGCAGGGGGCCCCACACTTGGGCCTAGCGGTCTGATCCATTGCTGCATGGCACAAGGGGCCTCTCCTACCCTGGGCCTCTTTGCGCTGGATAAGGGATGTGAGGCCGAGAGAAGGGGGCCCCACACTTGGGCCATGATCCAAAGCATGGAAGCCCAGGGAAGTGGGGACCACCTCCCCAGGGCTTAGAAGAGGTGTGTGGCTTTGACTATAAACTTTGCTAAGCCACAGCTTCTCCCTCTTCTACTTTGCCGCCTCTCCTCACCTATTACTTTTCAGCCGATCCTGAAAACAAAAGTGCCATTTGTTGCGTGGTAACGCAAATGGCACCTTTTCAACAGAGCACAGCCCCGCCCTTGACCTGCTCACACACAATAGTCTTCCCTGCTGTCCCAAGACCCCCTCCCCTCCCCCCCCCCCCCCCCCCCCCCCCCCGGCCATTCTTTCCATCCCCCGTGCCCGTAATCCCAGGGCTGACACCACGCCTTTGGCACCTCATTAGCTACATGTAAAATTTCAGTGATCGGAGGGGAGGGGGCCCCGGAGGAGCAGGTGGCCTGACTTTAATGAAGCCTTTCACGTCGAAGCGAGGCCGAAGCGAGGCCCCAGCGAGGCCCCATGTTTTTTAGCTGAGCGCGAGGCCCTGGGCAGCTGCCCATACTGCCCATGCCTAGCGCCGGCCCTGGACCATACATACCGCCACTTTACAGGGAAGGCCGACATCACCCCTCCCCGCCAAATCCCTAGACAAGCCATCTACTATGGCGCTGTTATGTTAGCAGCCCGCTCCCCTTGCTCCGGGAGGGAGGGGCCCAGCGCTCGAGCGCGGAGAGAAGCAAAAGAAAGAAGAAAGACTGGCGCGCGCCGAAGGGACGGCAGCCGGTGGGAGCGGGTCAGCTGCTGCCCGTGTTCGCGCCTGATTCGGATCTACCTCCTGCCAGGATTATTAAACGCGGCGTATGACAGACGTGACCCCGGCTACAGCTACTGCTCCTTTCAACAAGTGCTGCCCGCAGGGCCTTGATTCCAAATTCCGTTTCAATTATAATAACTGCAACTTCAACACAAAGCAACTTGTGTCTGCAATTACCTGCCGCAGAAGAGAGAGGAAATACAGTGCGTAAGAGGGCAGAACAGGAACCGCCTCAGATCCCGTCGAATACGCATTCCAGGTGATTAGAGGCGTAGGGGGTTTCATGTACCATGTTCGTGAGCCTTTCCTGCTAACATCCCGACTGAGCTTTCTATACGACTGTGAAACCACCATGCTTCGAAAACATGGGCTATGATGACGGATAGATCCTCTAATGCTATCTACCCCTGCTAAATCCCGATTAAAACCTCTCTATAATCAACTGTTAGACCCTCTCTGCTAAAGTTTGTTACCCACCCCATGCTCAACTCTTCATAACACCCCTATATAATAAACTGTTAGGCCCTCTGAGCTAAACTCATAAGAAACCCCCTCAATTATAAACTGTAGACCCATATATGCCAAAAGGCCCAATTCAGGCGGGACACTCCGTATTGTAAAGGAAAAAACGGTGTTATTTTGTCTGTCTTTCTCCCGTCTGAACACACCTCTCCTTCAATAGAAGTGATGGGGGAAATACAGTCTCCTGATTATTCTAAATCTCCCACTTTCCTCTTCTAAAATGTTGGCATGTATGTAGACCTTATATGATAAACTCTGTTACCCGCCCCATGCTAAACTCCTAATCAAAAATCCCTCTATTATAAACTGGTAGACCCTCTATGCTAAACACGTATAAATCCCTGTAGAATAAACTGATTAAGCTAAAACCCACTCTATGATAAACTCTGTTGCCCACCCCGTGCTAAACTCCTGATTAAACCTCTTTATAATAAAATGGTAGACCCTCTATGTTAAACTCCCGAAACCCCTGTTAGATACACTGATAGACCCTCTATGATAAACTGTTACCCACCTCATGCTAAACTCCTGATGACATTTCTCAGTAATAAACTAATAGACCCTCTATGCAAATTCCTCATCACTCTCGCCTCTATAATAAACGGATGTACCCTGTATGTTAAAGTTTGCCCTTTATGCTAAACACAAATAAAACTCAAACCCACTTTATAATAAACTGATAGACCCTCTAATGCCAAACTCCGTTGCCCGCCCCATGCAAAATTCCTGATAAACCCCTCTATGATCAACTGATTATTATTATTATTATTAATATATAATATAATAATAATAATAATCCGCATACTAAACTCCTGATAAAACTCCTCTATAATAAACTTATAGACCCTCTTTGCGAAATTCCTCATAACCCCCCCATATTTATAATAAACGGATATACCCTGTATGTTAAACTCTGTCATAATCTGCCATACTAAACTCCTGATAAAACTCCTCTACAATAAACTAATAGACCCTCTATGGAAAATTCCTCACAAACGCCTCAATTATAATAAATTGTTAGACCCTCTATGCTAAACACGGATAAAACCCACTCTATAATAATCTGCTAAAATCTCTAATGTTAAACTCCATTGCCCACCCCTTTCTAAACTCCTGATAAAACCCCTCTAAACTAGTAGACCTTATGTACTAAACTCCTGACAAACTCCCACTCCCCCCATGATAAACTGAAAGACCCTCTATGATAAACTCTGTTACCCACCCCATGGTAAACTGATTAAACCTCTATAATAAACTAGTAGGCCCTCTATTCTAAATTCCTCATGAACCCCCCATCTATAATAAACTGATATACCCTGTATGTTAAACTTTGCAGTCCGCCGCCATGCTAAACTGCTGATAATACTCCTCTATAATAAACTAATAGACCGTTTGTGGTAAATTCCTTATAAACCTCCTTCCCTCAGTAATAAACTGACAGATCCTCTATTGGACCTGACATCTTTTAGCGTGGTTTCCCTTGTCTTTTTGCTTCTGACCTTTTACTTTTGACTGTGTGCTGAATTTTGTTTTTGCTGGCTTTAGGCCTCTGGGCACTTAACCAGTGCTAAAGAGCAAGTGCTCTGTGTCTAAAGCTGGTGGTAATTGGTTTCTCCATGATTGGCGTATTTTATTTACTAGTAAGTTCCTAATGCAGTGCCGATGTGTGCCCAGGGCCTGTAACTCTAATGCTACTAGTGGGCTTGGATGCACGTCGTCATTCGGCAATTGGTGTCGACAGCTGCGGAGACCGCCGAGCCTGCTTTGGAGTTGGGAGAGCCACTGCCGGAAAATAATAATAAACGATAGTTCCGGTGCATTTTAGATGCACGCCGGACTTCGACAACAGGCACCTTCAGCCACTGAGACGGCTGAGACGGGCTTTGGGAAGTGTGAGAGTCAATGCCGAAGCAAGTAAAAAGATAGTGACCTCACCGGTATTATTCGTGTAGATCTACAAATTAGGATGAGTTACCTGACCCCAACCCATAAAAAGAAAACTGTGTAAAACGAAGTGTTTAATAGATGAATACTACAACCATAATTATTTAGAATTACCATCTTGGTGCAGAAATTCTCTGGGACACGGACCCAGACACCCCATGTCGGATATTGTGTATCAGACCCTCATCAGGTGACAACGACCCCCCAATCCATGTCCTGATGAGAACCCTTTAAACACACTCGGGTTCGAAACGCGTCGACGTTCTTCCCTGCAAGATACCAATGTCTGAAGGCGCAATAGGAATGTAACTTATGCATGTTAAATCGCGGATTGGCTTCCATGTAATTCCTATTGTTGTAGCACTTGATGTAGAAATGCATTTGGTATTTTCTTGCAGACGCTAAACAAGTAGGCCAGTGTTTCATACTGCTAGACCACTTGTTTGTTTTATATCTAGGATTGGTGCCTCATAGACTACTTAATTGTAGGCATATCACAGTTGTCCAGGAAATGTTTTCTGCTTTTGGATTTCATTGATTGAAAATTCCATTTATTTGTATTATTGTGTTCATTCATGTAATGTATTGTTGGTGTAATTTGTTGAATGTCTTGCTGTGTCTTTTGACACTTAAAAAAAACTTTTTTCTAAAAAACTTTTTATAAAATAAAAAAAGTAATTTCAGACACACGTCTGTCCATCCTGGTAATTCATGGTACTAGGCTTTGTATTAATATCCCAACACAAGCTGTCCGGCCATTTTGTTTGTTTACTTAATTGAGAGTGGTCCAGGCCGGATGGTGACAGGACCCAAGTCTTCCCAGTCCCTTTTACTAGTGGGCTTGCAGCACTGATTGTGCCACCCACATGAGTAGCCTCACAAACCTGTCTCAGGCCTGCCACTGCAGTGCCTGTTGAGGCAGTTTTTAACTACAATTTCGACGTGGCAAGTGCACCTACTTGCCAGGCCCAAACCTTCCCTTTTATTGCATGTAAGGCACCCCTAATGTGGGCTTTTGGTAGCCTCATGGGCAGGGTGCAGTGTATTTAAGAGGTAGGGCATGTACTTATGAGTTTTACATCTCCTGGTATGAACAACAGCTCAAAATGGTTTTCACTACAGCAATGTCTATCCCATAGATTAGCATTCGAGTTGCCCTGTAACATCATACTAGTGTATCTTCCCATTGGGAGTAGACAGAAAATTGGAGTTTGGTGTCTCTGGACTCACAATTTAAAAACACGTCTTTTAGTGAACATGGTTTTTAGTTTGCAGGTCTGAAAATGCAACTTTTATAACGTCAGCATTTTCTTACTTAAACATTTGGTGCCTCTGCCTCTCCCTAGAATACACACCCGGGTTGGATGGCAGTTGGGCTTTGTGAATTCACTCTAGATAGTCATACACAAAGGGAACTGTGGTGTGCCCTGCATAGCCTGATGGCCCATCACCAGGCTGATGAGCCTTCCTCAGCTAGTGTGGTGGCACTTGCACCTGAATAGGGCTGTGCCTTTCCCCACACAAAAGAAGTCTCCATCCCCTATAGTGTGTCTGGAACCAGAGCCCGGAAGGTCCGTGTCTTGTGACTACAGAGACCTTTCTTTGAAGTCTCCCTACTTAAAAGGACAGAATGGGTAGAAGTACTGGACCTCTGACACCATATATTCAGAACTCTTCTGGACTGAGGACATTCTGCCAGAAGAATTGCTGTTGGGCTGCCAGGAGGGACTGCCACGTTGCTGTTTACTTTGCTGTCTTGGGCTGCTGCCTGCAGTTTCTGTCTTGGGAGTGAGAGTGCTGGACTATTCTCTCTACATCCTGCTTTCTAAAGTGTCTCCAAGGGCTTGAATTGAGCTTGCCTCTTGTTGGAAGTCTCAGGACCCTCAAAGACTTTACCTGTAGTACCTGGGCTCATCTGCTGAGGGCACTACTTTCTAAGTGGTGCCAATTCCAGTTCCTGGGCCTTGGAAGTGAGTTTCTGTCCTACAAGAAGAAACCGACTGCAAGCAAGTTTGAATCTAGCACCTGTCTGAAATTCTGATGCCGTGCTGCTGCCTGGACTGAAACCATAGTCCCTGCTCGATACAACACGACTTACAACGCAGGCTCGAATGACGCCACAGTGCTACTGAAGTACCACCACTGCGTGAGTCCCTAGTACCATGCCGCCGATGTTCATGACGCACTGCCCCTATGCTGCAGCTGTGGCCTAGTGTTTCAACCTCGACGCTGCAACACCGAGGCCTCGCGGCTCTTCCCGCCAACTTCATCATCGATACCGCACAGCAGTAAGGAACCGAGGTATTGCACGTGCAACCAACACATCACCGTCCCTGCGCCTCGCATCGTCCCCGGGCTTTAGCGGCTCCATGACCCTACACTGCCTCCAGGAACCGACGCCTCACTTGCTACAGTGATTCCTTACCTACTTTGCACAAGTCACCGTCCCAAAGCACCAACGCGCCATCAACCCTCCACAGCAGTAAGGCACCGACGCATCACCTGCTTTCTCTACACCTCACCTCCCCATGCCTCGCATCATCATTGATTTTTTACATATCCAAGGTACTGTCCGGGGGTCTGCCTGACTCCTGTATCCAGCTCGTATTCCTTCGAGGTCGGACTAAACTTGTGGATTTGTCCTGGTCCAGCCCCAGTCGGAACTATTGTTTTCTAAGAATGAGAACTTTATTTAATATTGAAAACTCCATAACGTGATTTGTGTATGTTGGATTTTTGTCGTTTGGGTCTTATTTTACTCAGAGAAATATTGGTTATTATTGTAACCCGGTGTGGAGTACTTTTGTGGTGTTTTCACTATGTTACTGTATGTGTGTGTACAAATACTTTACACATTGCCTCTGGGATACGCCTGACTGCTCTTGCAAAGCTACCAAGGGGGTGAGCATGGGTTATTCGTAGTGCATACCTTACTTACCCTGACTAGAGGGAGGGTCCCTACTTAGGGTGCAAACCACTGCCAACTAGAGACCCTGGTTCTAACACCCTCTATGCTAAAAATGGATAAAAATGTTTATGAGAATTTTAGCTTAAAGGGTCTGTCTACTCGTCCGAGGTAGTAAGCGCTATATGTTATGTTATGTTATTAAGTTATTTATTAAGCGCACTATCACTGATTAGTTTCTTGGCGCTGAGATCAACAGTAACATAGACCTGGGTGGGGGGTGGAGAGTTAATTAAAATGCTTGTCTGAATAGCCAGGTCTTCAACGCTTTCCGGAAAGGGAGGAGATCTTGACAGTTCCGGATCTCCAAGGGAAAAGTGTTCCACAGGCAAGGGGCATATACATGACAATTATCTGTGGTTTTGAAATATAGAGGAGGAAATATCAACATCACACAATATCGTGACCAGAACATCCAGGATGACATTTTAAGAAGATAAGTGCATAGAGGGAGGTATTCATTTACTATTCTTAACTCCACATATCCGTACCTTGAAGATAAATATAGAAATTATCAAGGTATGTATATGTGGAGCTAGGTTTATATACATACATACTTACCTGTCGATATTTTGATCCTCAATATTCTGGTCACATTGTTGTGTGGCCTCAATATTCCCTCCTCTGTATTATAAAACTACATCTAATACACTGATAGACCCACTATGCCAAAATCGTTATAAAACTCCATCTATAATAAACCTATCGGCCCTCATTGTTAAACTCTATTATCAGCTCCCATTCTAAACTCCTGAAAAACTCCTCAATAATAAACATATATACAACTCCTCTATGATAAACTGATAGACCTTCTGCGCTAAACTGAGTTACGTGCCTTGTGCAAAACTCCTGTTTAAACACCTCTATAGAAAGCGGATAGTCCCTCTGTGATAAACTCTGTAGAAAGCTGATAGTCCCTCAATGTTAAACTCTGTTATCTGCCCCTATGCTAAACACCTAATAAAAGTGTGCTAAACGCCTAGCCCCAAGTAGGCTAAACATCTGATAAACTAGTGTAAGGTAAATAGCTGATAATCCAGCTCCTAAGGTAAAACCCTAGACTTCAAAACCCCTTCAACAGTAATTACAGATAATCCTCTCTGGGGTTGCCTCCTAGAAAATCCCTCTTGGCTAAATTACAGATTCCATGGTAATCTTGTGCTAAAACGTTCTGTGGTACCCACTTGATAAAACCCACACATAGTAAACTGCTAATAAACCATCTCTATGGTAAACTCTTAATGAAGCCTTCCTATCCTGCAGTACTGATAATTCTCTCTCTAGTAAATTCTTGAAAATACTCTCTCTTACAATCTCCTAAAACACTCCTGTATATGAGGAAACCCCTCTCTGCTAAGTTTGTGACCCTCCCATGCTAATCCTGTGCTAAAACTCCCTCTGCTAACAATTTGATAAAACCAACATATGGCAAACTATTGATAAAATCTCTGTATGGCAAACTGCTAGAAAAACCTCAGTGCGAAATTCCAGCTACCCAGGCCCCATAAAAGACTCCTATTAAAACCCAAATGTGGTACACTTGTGACAAAATCTCTGTATTCTATACTGTCAAGCAACACCTATGTGGCAAACTCCTTGCAGGAAAGTGTCCTTTTTGCATGTTACACCCTATATGTTTGCCAAATACCTGATGCTAACTTGAGTGAATATGGCTGGGACCCTGCTAGCCAGGCCCCAGCACCCGTGTTCTTTCCCAAAACTGAATCATTGCTCCCACAATTGGCACACTTCTTGGCCTCATATAAGTCTCTTGGATAAGGTACCAGTGGTACCAAATCCCTTGTGACCAAAGAGGGTCCCTTGTGGCTGCAGCATATATAGTGCCACCCTAAAGGGCCCCACACCAAACACATACACACCAAGTTGCAGGCGATGTGTTGTGCTGCAACTAAACTAAAGGAGTAGACATGGTAAGCCTAGCTGGGTGCCATACCTACCCACCACTGCCTGTGGTATAGGTAAGTCACCCCTCTGGCTGGCCTTGCAGCCATAAGGCTGGGTTCACTATACAATAGGTGAGGGCATAGCTGCATGACCCTGTATGCCCTACAGTATCTGAGTCCATTCTTGGACACTGTAAGTGCAGTGACGCCATTTTGAGAACATGGGCTGGGAGTTTGACAACAGAAACTCCACAGCACCATGATGGCTTTACTGAAGACTGAGAAGTTTGGTATCAAACCTCTCAGCATAATAAACCCACACTGATGCCAGTGTTCGATTTATTATAAAATGCACTCCGATGGCATCTTAGAAATGCCCCCATAAAAACGACCAACTTCTGTTGTATTGGCTGACTGGTCCCTGCCAGCCAGCCATCACTAGACAGGTTTCTGATATCATGGGGTGAGAGCCTTTGTGCTCTTGGAGGTCAGAAACAAAGTCTGCAATGGGTGAATGTGCTTATTACTTCCTAGCAGGAACAGCAACACTTGACGGTGAGCCTCAAAGGCTCTCACCTTGTGTTATGCTGATTTGGCCAGCTCCAACTAGTGGAGATGCCCACGTCCCGTTCTAGCCCCACTTTTTGGCGGCAGGATATGTGGAAAAATGTATAAGCTGAGTAGGAGTGTCCACTGTGGCCTGGCACACCCCTAGGGTTGCCAGGAGCTGAGGTGAACCCCTCTCTTGAAAATACTCCATCTTGTTTTGGAGAATTAGGCCCAGTAGGAAGAGGGATGTTCACCTCTCCCCAAAGGGAGGGGGGTACCCAAAGTGTTTAGTCACTGTAGGGGACAGTAGCCATTGGCTACTGCCACCAACCTCGTTAATGCCATTAAATTTAGTATTAAGGGCTTTCCTGAACCTTATTCCTCATCTCATTCCATGACTTATGAAGAAGAAGGACTGAAGAGCTGTGCAGCAGGGGAGAAGAAGATGACAACTGACTTGACCCCAGCCCTACCGGCCTGTCACCTCCTCCAATGACCCTGTTCCAAGAAACCAGTGTGGACCGCAGCCAGCAACCTCCAAGAACCCTGGGGACATGTGCTGTCTTCAACAAAGACTCTTTTCTCAAGTGGATGCCGGATTTGTCCAGTAAGAAACTAACCCAGGACTCCGGATCCAGGGGGATTTCCGTCCCCTGCATCACTTAGCACCTGTCGCCCACGGCCCGAGTCCAGGTGGCCCACCGACCCAGTGTCGTCTCCCCGGCAATCCTGACCTTGGATCCAGCATTGGACAACCTCTCCTGACCTCACCCATGATTCCTGCAGCCTCAACCTGAAGGGTGACCACGACTGGATCCGGTGAGAGAAACCCGACGCCTAAAGACACCCCTGCCCCCGCAGCCTCCAGGCCTAGGAGTGCCCAACTGACAGTGTCCCGGCATCCCCCCACTGTCCAACTCACCTCTCCAGTCATTGGATTCCTTCAGCCAGCCTTTCCTACTGCAGCCTTTGTCTCCAACAAAGGACCACCATTGCTTTCTACAGGGAACACAATACCTCCTTTGCACTCAGCACCCGGCTGCACCAGTGCCGCTGGTGGTGCAGCTTTGGCGCTACTTGGTGGCCCCTGCAGTGCTGACCTCAACCCCCAGGGCCTATGTCCCTGACCCGCAGGTACTTACCTGAAACCGGTACCTTTTTAAGGTACCCCCAGCTCCCATAGGCTAAGATTGGGCCCAGTAACCTCTGCACCCAGCAACCCCAGTGCCGCTGGTGGTGCAGTACCTACCTTGATCCGACCCTTGCCCAGTGTTGGTCAAACCGTCATAAGACTGAACTTGTAAGTTGAGTACTTATAGAAAATTACTTACATGTCTTTCCTCTCATAGGACTGATTTGGTTTTATCTGTATTGCATTGCGTTGATTCTGACAATAATACAAAGTATCTCTTTTGGACTTTGACAAATCTTACATGCATCTATAAAGTATTTTGAATGCTTCTACAAAGCTTTGCAAACTGTAATTGAAAGTATTGCATTTCTGAAAAGTGTACTTACCTGTAACTGAGTTCAACTTCCTAAAATAAAAGTAACTAAAGTAATATTTTGACCAAACATTGGCCTGGAGTTAGTCCTGGAGTGTGTGTTCCTGCCTTGAATGAGTATGTACAACAAATGCATTCACACTACCCCATGTTAACCCTAACTGCTCAGCCCAGCTACTACTAAATTGAGAGTAAGGTATTATCTACTTTATCCTCTCCTATACCTTTGGTGACTCACAGGACTTTGTGACACTATACCTCTTTTTGGTATAGTATATACAGAACCAACTTCCTCCACTCCTGATAAAAAATCTACAATAAATTGCTCATAAAACCTTTTATGGTAATAAACTATTGAATACCTGGACTATAACCTCCTTATGAACCTCTGTAGAGATACATCGATGGACCCTCATATGCAACATCTCTGAAAAACGTCTCTCTGCTAAAGTCCAGAAAACCTCCCTATGTAAAACAACTTATGACACCTATTTTTTCAACTTCAGATAACATTGTAAATAAACTCCATGCTGCAGAACACCTATACATTTCTTCTGCACTGTTATCAAGTTGGCCTTCTCTATGCTAAACTCCTGAGAAGTCCCTTGTGTGCTAAACTCCTGATGAAGAATAACAAACTAAAAAATGGTGGACGAAAGAAATGTTCAAAAGCATACCTTAAGAAAAGGGTGTTTAGTGGAGCTGTATCAAAAATGATCACAGTGTTAATGCCTAAAATATATAATATTACACATTATGATATGGAGAAGATTAGTGGGAATAGGATTTGTGTCCAGCACCAGGCCTCCTAAAAATGTAGAAATGAAGTAAGAATAGTAATTAATCGTACCCGGCCTCCTAAAAATGTAGAAATGAAGTAAGAATAGTAATTAATCGTGTCACACAATTGTAAACCAACAATAGTATTATTACATTTTATATATATTCTCATGTAGTTTCATTATGACACTATGAATGGGATCGGTAAGAAGCAGCTTGCCACAAATATACTAGACTGGAATTTCAAAAATCCTTATAATCATTTCTAGTCACAGAACATTCTTGGGGATAGATTAACAAAATTTCATTTAATTTTTTTCAATGACACATTGACCAACATTTCTTGGGGCCTCATTTAAGGTCTGGCCACATGGCTATCGAACTCCACTGTGGCGCGACCAGGCTGCCACATATAGATTTGTTTTCTTGATACACAGTAATTTATATCCTATACTAGCAAAAGAAATATGTGATGGCAGGTTTGAGATGCAATACCGGTATGGCCTACCTTTTGTTACTCAGTAATAACTGAAGACAGACCGCCAAAGTTGGGGTCCATCCTCAGGAATGCCAAAACGAATTAGCTCCACGTACTGGGATTTTTCTCCCAGCATGTGAGGGACATTTCAAGACTTTGCCTGTCTGTGACCACTGTGGTTTCCATGTTTGTCGTGGTCAAAAGATCATTTCTATGATCCTTGAGTATGGGAATTGCAGATGTCGGAGTCATTGGAAAGTCTGTTTTCACAGAATTTTAATGAGATGCGCAATAAAGATTAGATTTTTTTTCCTTGTTTTTTTTTGGGTGGCAGTCTTATGGCAGCCATTCTCTTAATAAGACCCGAAGTAACTTAGAGTGAATTTTCAGTAATGTTTTCCTATATTGCAACCAAGATTTTTCAGTGAAAATGTTGCTCGATAAAGGCAATGTTAACATGTGGCATAAAAATACTACACAGTTTGCATAGGGGTGAGCGGAAGGCAGATAGCGTGAACGTAAAATGCAACCCTGATTTTAATCATAGAACAACAACACTTCATGTTTAAAGAGCAATGTAAGGCTCTATACACTCTTTTTTTTATACAAGGCAGTCCCTCTTCTATGTTTATAGAACTTGTGACATAGACATTAAATAAAGATTGTTCAGGTTCAGAGCAGCCAAAGGAGAGGAAGTTTCCAAACTGCCATGCAGGAGCCTGTGCTCTCCCACAGACCTCGCCTCTAGGGCTTAAAATACAATATGAATGCTTTACTACCCTACCTGGCAAATTTCATCAATTTCGGGAAACTGATTTTTTTTTTTAAATGTGGGCAATTTTGAGTTTTGCTGAACGTTGTCACTCAGGTTTGGGCTCAACGTGCAGGGAGATGGTCACGTCAATGCAATGTTGCTGGTATTCAGACAAGAAAGTTGTAGCATTGGTGATTCCTCGTGAATCCACCTCTAATGCATCACTATAGCACGCCCATGACCTTTTTTGGCATTTTTGTTATTGAGGTTTTAGCCATTTACATAGGGGAGTCAGTGCGAGCATGGGATTTTCTTGCCGTTTTATAACAGAGAGAATTATAGAGGGTACATATAGGCTTTCCTAGTTTGACTCCAGCTGAACGTAGACAATTTAAGCTGGACCTAAAGTCTTTAAGAAGTCAGCATTAAATTTACTTCCTTAACTTACACTAATAGATTTAGTTTGCAAGAATAGATGCATTATTGGTGTTAATTGGTGCTGGATGTTTTAACTGAACTGCAGTGACTGAAGAGCTTTTCTTTAAATGTTCTAATGTGTACACCATGTTGGGGATTGAGCTAGATGAATTGATCAGATTCAGTCTAGAAGTTTAGTAAGTATAATTTTAAAAAACTCCGGATAGGTACCAATAAATCTGACACATATACTTATTTGAAGAGCAATCCCCCCAACTAGCTGATATCTTGAATATTCTATGCAGATCACGTTTCCAAACTGTTCAATTTTCCTGAACATTAGGTATATTCGTTCTGGCCAATAACCACATTTATAGAGCAAGCTGGATTGCAAGGCAATCGTGGTAGTCTTTAAGTCCAGAAGGCCTGCATCCATGCCAGATTTTTAGGATATATTTTCAAACAACAACAGTGGCTCACAGCATCGTCTGTCTTTCTGACCAACACAGAAGAAATACTTACGGAACGTTCCTACGGCGACCAAAACAACAATAAACAGCACAGTGCCATTCAGAAACATGATTTAATAAGAAGGCTTGTTTCTAATATAATATATGCAACTGTGCTGCTCAGCACTCAAGTGATCACAGTTAAAAAAGTATATACGTGAAAAAAGTGTTATAAGACTTTTTAGAAATTAAAGATCAATGCACATTAGAATTCAGTCATTTTTATTATTTTCAAGAGTTATTGTCTTGACAACAGCAGTCTCAACATTTCACCCTCTCTGTATTACTATCAGGATCTTCATCAGGGCAACCAAAGGTCAGAGTCTTAGCACCCAGATGCTACAGTACACTCATTGCAAGAAAAACGTGTGCCATCCGGTCACACTGGTCAAATGAGCGAATTCTCATATAGAGGTCCAGAGGTGGGTCGGTGCTATCCTGTATTGCATAGCAAACACAAGGAGATGATGAACGGAACACTGAAACTTTTCAGACACGCTTGCTCACTTTGTCACTGGATTCAAGCTAGCCTGGCTGATGTAGGGTGTTACCCAGAAACTGGTCCCAGGATGCTTGTTTCCAGTCCAAGGAAGACCTGGCTTGGCAGTTCGGGTCTGGACTGTTCCCATGAGGCACAGGGTCAAGACTAATTTGCATACAGCTGGGTCTGAACTGGGGTGGCGGAGTGAGCTAAAGAACGATGATGGATTCAACCCAGATCTGTGACTGGGGGTGAGTTTCTGAAAAGTTTCAGCGGTCCGTCCATCATCTCCTTGTGTTTTGCCTTGTTCGCCCTAAGTTGGCAGGTTATGCCCAGGCGTGGGTCTCTTGCTCACTTCGCCACTGGAGTCACACTAGCTTGGCTGATGAGGGGTGTTACCCGGAAACTGGTCGCAGGATGCTTGTTTCTGGTCCAGGGAAGACCTGGTTTGGCAGTTCGGGCTGAACTGTTCCCATGAGGTACAGGGTCAAGATTGATTTGCAAAGAGCTGGGTCTGAACTGGGGTGGCGAAGTGAGCTAAAGAACGATGATGGATTCAACCCAAATCTGTGACTGGGTTTAAGTGTCTGAAAAGTTTCAGCACTCCGTCCATCATCTCCTTGGGTTTGCTGTCTTTCACAAAAGGGCCAATCAGTCATCACTGGCGAAGAGGGCGGTAATTCTTTGATGAGATTAGGCACAGACTGTGCACATATCAGATGATCTTTAATCTGAGTGTGTGAACACTGAACACAGAATGCGGTGATGGCTTAGACCGAAAGGGTGGGCCATGATCTGATCATATTCAGAACATAGACGGATTGGTCCAAGTTAGGACAGTATCCTATAAGAAGAGACCTGCTTTTGAGACCAAGAACGGCAAGGCAATGGCCGCCATCCTGGCTCTGTTTGGGAGAGGGGTGGGGAGTGAGTATGCATAACTCTTGATTTGCTGAAAGAAGAGGTTATTTAACACAAGACCCTAAGCACTGAACATCGAGCTATTAATTAGACTGCACTCTGCATTTGTTATTGAATACAAATCACTAGGGAAGTTCTGTGTGGGGCTCATATCAGTTGCTACCTACCTTATTTATTTATTTATTTAATGCATTTTTTTAAAGCGCGGACTTTACCCGAAGGTGTCAGAGCACTGTACAATAGAACCAGTTACGTTACATGAGAGAACTGTTGCAGGAATAGAGCAAACAAAAATAGCATGAACAGACTGTATAAGCAAAAGTAAGAATAAATATGACAAATTTTACAATGACTAAAGAACTTCCTGGCGAACAATAGCAGGCCATAGAATCAAAACAACGCAGGCAAAAGGAACACAATTTCAAACACAGCAAGCACAGGATGTATAAGCAAAAATATAAACATATGTGACAAATTTACATTGACTAAAGAACTTCCTGGCAGGGTCTGAGAAGGAGGGAATTAGTTCTGAAAGTGTCTTTGGAATAGAAGAGATTTGAGGTCCACTTTGAAGATCTGGATGGAGGTGATGGCACGGAGCGAAGGAGGAAGTGAGTTCCAGGTACTCACCGCATTACCTGAGACCGATTGTGCCAACATTTTTTCTCTTTTGAAGGAGGGGGGGTTCAAGAACGAATTTTTCCGCATTCCGAGAAGGTCTTGAGCCTCCAGACAGTTTGAGTTTATTCGCCAGAAAGCGAGGGGAGGAAGAGTGCAAAGCTTTGTGGGTGATGCACGCTGTTTTGTAGATAGATCTAGCCTCGATGGGAAGCCATCCGAGAGAAGACAGGATAGGAGTGATGTGGTCATTTCGTTTGGACCCTGAAATGAAGCGAGCTGCTGAATGGAGGACGGATTGGAGGGGGAAGAGGTGAGATTTGGGAAGGCCAGTCAGAAGAGAATTACAATAGTCAAGTCTAGAGAGAACTAGCGATTGGACCAATGTTTTTAGGTCATTCTCCGGAAAGAACCGACAAATCCCCCATAAAACTCGCAGTTGATAACGTGCGCTCTTGGCCATGGAGTTGATCTGTGAGATTAGGTTGAGTCTTTTGTCAAGTATGACACCTAAGGATTTAGCGCAATCCACAATGATGGGTTTACTGTTGAGTAGATTTGATTGATCCATCCAGGCTTGAACAGGAGGCGGAGAGAGCGAGCTAGATTTGAGGAGGAATTCCGTTTTGGAGGGATTGAGAATGAGTTGGTGAACTAGCATCCAGTTGTGAATAGTGTTGAGAGTAGAGCTGAGTAGTGAGAGATCATGAGGGGAAGACACCTTGAGGTAGATTTGGGTGTCATCCGCATAGAGATGGTAGAGGATTCCAGATTTGCTTAAAAGGTTCCCTAATGGTTCCAGATAGAGATTGAACAGAGTGGGAGCAAGGATAGAACCTTGAGTGACGCCTTGACCAACCACCAGTGGAGACGAGAGACTATTTGCAATCTTGATCATTTGGGATCTGTCTGTGAGGAAAGAGGCAAACCATTTGAGTACAGTGCCTTCCACGCCCATTCTCTGTTGAAGAATGTTAAGGAGGGTGATGTGATTAACAGTGTCAAAAGCTGCAGAGAGGTCAAGAAGAATCAGAAGGCACGATTCCCCTGAATCGAGAATATGCAGCGCATCATCGATCACTTGCAGCAGGGTTGTTTCAGTGCTGCAGTTTTTAATAAAGCCCGACTGGAACATGTCGAGGAGATTATTGTCCATAATGTGTTGGGACAGTTGTTTTGCAACACATTTTTCTGTGATCTTTGAAAGAAAAGGGAGATTGGTGATGGGGCGGAAGTTATTGAGGTAATTTGCATCTGCAGAGGTTTGTTTTAGAAGGGGGGTAACCTGTCCTGTTTTGAGGACACTTGGAAGGGATCCTTGACTGAGGAAGAGATTGACTAGCCTGGTCCAGTAGGAGAGACTGTTAGTATAGCAATCAATGGCGATGCCACTGGGAATGGGGTCAGAGGAATAGTTGGAAGGTTTGGTTTTGCGGATGCATTTGAGGAGATCAACCTCTGAGATGGCGGGAATGTTCTGCCAAGTGACTAAGGATTTTCGCTCCTCGATGGGGCTGGGGTGGGTGACCTGTTCCACCAGAGATTTTACCTTTTGATCGAAGAATATAGCGAACTCAGTTGCTTTCTTTGATGCATCCTCAGGCTTGATGGTTTGGGGAGAACAATTTGGGTTTTTGATGAGGTCGAAAAGTTTTTTGGGTCTGTTTTTAGCTGAATCGAGGAGGGATCTGAAGTGTGATGTTTTTTTATGGAAGATGTGTTTGTGGTATATGGATCTTGCTGAACGTAAAAGAGAGGTTGGGGGTGGATGGAGATTGTCTCCAGTGCTTCTCTAGGATTCTAAGGTTTTTCCTTTCGTCATAGAGAGCTTTGTTGAACCAAGGAACTGATGGGGTGGGTCTTTTCCTTTTGCTTTGGAGTGGAGCAACCTTGTCGATTTCGACTGCGAGGATTGAGAGGCAAAAGGGAGTGAGATCGTTGACATCCGATTGAGGTCTAGACTAGGAAGACACTGCATAGCAGAATCACATAGAGTCTCAAGATCAATGATTTTTGTGTTGCGGAACCACGTAGAGGATCTTTTGGGTTAAAATGTGAGAGAGGTGAAAACAGAAGGGAATGAGGAAATGGTCAGACCATGAGGAAATGGTCAGACCAGTCCACATGGATGGGTGAAGCAGTGGTAATCTGGTCTGATTTGGAAATCACAAGGTCCAGAATTGAGCCCTTGGCATGTGTAATTTCCGAGCAGTGTTGTGCAAGATCGTTAGCGGAAAGAAAGGTTGCAAGGTTGTTGGCAGCCGAGTCTTCCAAAGAGCCCCAGTGGAGATTGAAATCACCTAGGAAGATCTGCTTGTCGCTCTGTGAATATTGGTCACTAATGAAGTCAATGAATAGCTCCATGAAGGAAGAGCAGTTTCCAGGCGGGTGGTAGATGGTATGGAACCACAGTTCTTAGCATGCACTCTTCAATAATATATGGGCTGAGGACAGTTCTAAGCCCGGTCCAGGATGGGAGTTTTAGGTTGGGGAAGTTCCAATTCCAGTTTTTAATGTTACAAAGAAAGCAGAACAAGAAGGAGAGTAGGTTTGGTAGACAGGTAACTCAGAAATTAGGTAAGGCAATAACCTTAACCACACAGACTACTCCTCGAGACAGGAGAAAGCACATGTTACAGGGAGTGGGTGACACAGATAACCGCATGAAATTTGCATCAATGAATAAAACAATGTATTACAATTGTATGACCTGAAACATTTGATGACTAGGTCATTTGAGTAAAAGGCACCAGATATATGCTTACTTAAAGACACAAGGAGTTCACATTGCTCTGTTACAGAAGAACCTTGTGATGAGCACAGAGGAGGAAAAATTAGAGTTTAAATGGAGAGGCCAGTAGGTCTATCTGTCTTATTCTAGGTACACTCAGGGGTCCTTAGCTAGGTTAGACCTGGGGACCCCTTTCAGGTTGCTGATCATTGGATAGAGCCGGAGGGACGGTATGCCTAGGTGTTTGGGCACCTTGACGACAGGACGCCCCAGCTTTTTGCGCTACATCTCCCCAGTAAAAGGCAGGCTGGTTTCTGCCAAGGATTACTCCGCTATTGACCAGAGAACTGCTAAACCACTTACAGATAGGCAGTGATTTTAACTGCGTTATGAACATATATGTAGACAGGTCGCAGCCCCCACGCTGCACAGAATTTGTGTGAGAAATTAGCTGCTTGGGTGGATAATTGGGACCTAAAGGTTGTGAGGACAGTACTGTTCCATAGAGGTCATGAGTACTCCTTTTAGTCTTTGCTTCAAGACTTGCACACACATTCAGACATGTTTCTTGCATCTACACTCTTTCGGGGCTCCTTGCACAGAGTGGAGTACCCAGCAAAATCAATGTAGCAACACAGTCCTCAAGTAATAACAGTACAATGGGGCAAACTACTCAGTAGGATCCCAAACTGGTGGTTAAAACTACTGACACTAGGTGACGCAGTATAGTACACAAGAGTACACTAGCAGATGTAACAGGTCATTATTTTAAGTTCAATCAGGGCTCCACAGGAGATGTTTTTACAGAATGGAAGGCTTTAAAAGTCTACATTAGAGTCATGTGCCTTAAAATGTCAGTGGATATGAGGCTGACTCTACAGAATGAGCTAGACAATATGGGAAAGCAAGTTGCATTAACTAGATGGGGAAGCCATAGACGCTAACCACAAACAGCAGGAGTTTGCACACAGATGACAGGTGTATACAGAATGAAAACATCCTCTAGGATCCCGCTAGAGTCACAGGGGTTGGATTTCTAACCATTGGCACTAAGGACTTATCAATGTGCCAAGCCAAATTAAAAATCCAGTTAGACTACAACCCATACACAACCCACTGGCCAATACTGTGTAGTAAGCATTTCCTGGTAACGATCAGTCCCATAAGATAAGTTGAGGGGCACAGTGAAACTCCGAACCCTATTTTTTTTAAAATAAATAACACCCTCAAATATCACTAAGAAACAGGATATGTATTTAAAAATATTTATTTTAAAATAGTAATCTAGTGTATAAAACGTGAATGGTAACCACACAAAATATGAACAGTAATGCCACGAAGCAGGTTATGGATCATGAAATAACAAGAACAATTCTAGCATTATTGTTGAGTCTTATAGTCCTAACACCCTCATTCTACTACTTCGGAGCCCCATGTCAGCTTTTAGACCAATCAGTAAATAATATGCCTTTTCTTGAGTTTTAGAGGTGGTGCACTCAGCACACCTGTTTTCGGGACAATGTGAACTATTGCTTTAATCTGACATAGCACGCTGGCTATTTCCTATGGTGGCTGAGCAGTGCTGGAACATAAACAGTGACCAGAGAAAGCCACTCTTCTTGCTGCCGCCTTTGATTAAAGCGGGTACTGCACTCCGGCGTGCCTCGTCTGCGATAGCCCTGGCGCAAAGCTCCTCTCTCACATATAGCTTAATACCAGGTTTCTATAGCATCTAGTCAGAGATCTTGTTAAAAAGGCTTTAGTTCAAACACAGAGTTCAAAGGCCTTTTTAAACAATGGACACTAAAGGTATAGTTATTATGTTTTTCATAATAGACAACAATGATAGAAATCGCAGACACTATGGGCCAGATGTATCAAAGGGTTTTACCCATTCTGTGTCTATGGGAAAATGTGTTCATACATATGGCATATATGTTTGAAAATAACAAGTGGGTATAATAAACTCGACATGTAGGATTAATAACATGGCTGTCAAAGTGTCAGCTTGATTATCATGTTTGTCTGATACATTTATTATATTAATCCTGAAAAGCAGGTGCACTCGATGAAAGCATATTTGATAATTTCCTAATCCTCTACTAACACACATTTTTGTGTAGAAATTGGAGGCACCTTAAAGGAAAAAGCACAGTCTTTATGACAGAACTGCGTGAAGACAGCACAACCACAGGCAGTACTCGGAGGCAGGGCGACAGTTGGCGCTATTAGTCAGGTCTGACTCGCAACCCTGTGGTTGAACCGCGACATGCTGATGGGCATCAGTTACACGCACTGGTGGACATTAATATATTGATGGATGAATGTTCTGAACTTCTGTATGCCAGACTGCTGGAGTTCACTGGTGAAATTTAGGGTGAGTATACACTGGTGGCCCAGCTACAGAGACTGACCCTTGAGCAGGCGGCAGACCTAGAATCCCCCACCACATTTGCAGAGATAGGTGAAGCGTAGAGACAGTCGACCGACAGAAAAACCCAGGGAGCGAGCGACTCCCAGCTGAATTCTATAAAACCTGTCATCCCCAACTGACGAAGAGGTTATTGGTATTATACATTGTGGCTAAGGAAAATAATGCTTCCACAGGCAACTTGGGAGGCTATTAGAGTAGACTTACCTAAGGCCAGTAGAGATCCCTTGCCTTGCCTATCATATCAACTTTTGTTGATGTCGATTTTTTAAAACTTGGACTGCAGGCTGCTCTGGAAGGTCTTGGTGAATAGGATTCTGGCAGTCTTTCCTTTTGGTTCACCCTGATCAACCGAGGCTTATCCCGCAGAGGAGCACGACCTTTACCTAAGCCTTTTATGTCCGACCCTGCATCTGGATGGTGGAAAGATGCGGGCGTGGTCAACATGGAAAAAGCATTTGACATGCTAAACAGAAAGTATCTGTTCAGAGTGTTAGAGTACATGGGGTTTAGGACAGGGATCAGAACTTGGATAAAATTGTTGTACACCAATCTCACAACCCATGAAGATGGGATAAGTAAGATGCCTGGCCGATTCATAGAGGTATGAGACAGGTTTACACCCCCCAACCCCATCTCCTTTACTTTTTACCTTCACTATTGAACCATTTGCCACCCATGTGAGAAATTAATTCAGCATGCTGTGTGTGAAGGTACCCAAGCACTATCATTTCTCAATATGGCGATGATGTCTTGTACCTTCAAGACATGACAATGGCACTAACTAGAGTGTTAAGTAAACTAGAAGTCTTTGGGACGGTGTCAGGTCCTGTGGTAAATACAGTAAAGTCCTGCATATTCTCTATCACGGAGAAAAGGCAGTGGGAAGTTGCTCAATTAAACACGCTAGGGCTCGCAATGGAATATCACAGGTTTTGGTACTTTAACATAAATATATATGGATAAAGGGATTATGTTCATGCTGTGAACTCTGATAAAGCACTGGCTGATGCTGGGGCATCAGTGAACTTCTGGACGGAGCTTCACCTGACAGTAATGGGAAATTTGGCCCTCACTAAGATGGTGGTGCTACTGAGGTTTTGGTATCCTTTTGACAATACACCATTGATACTGGGCAGGTCTGTCTTTGCGGATTGAAATGTTATCTTTGTGGCTTTTCTTTGAGGCTCAGGCAAATGCACAGTCACCGTGGAACAACTATACCAGCTAATAGAGAAAGGGGGATTGTGAGAGCCCGATTTTGAATCATATTACCTGGCAGCACAATTGCAGTGGGTGGCATTATGGGTGAGCGAGCCTGGAAACTTAAGCATATGTGCTACTAGAGCTGGGCAATACTCAAATACTGGATTATATACACGGACAACAGGCCTGAATGGCACCATAGTTAATACTATTGAAAGTAGCCGAGTACGGCTAAGTAAGGTATCAACAGAAAACAGGGAGACACCAAGCATATTCCCCGAAGTGACCCATATGTGGCAGCCTACAGTTGAACAAGCAAAGCCATATGCTTGATTGGCGGTCTGCCCATTGTTGTAATGGATACAGTGGGCCGCCAATATGAGTCCTGGGCCCTCAGCGTGTTCGACAAGCTCAGAGAGCAAGGTGAAATTCTTGTCGGAGAGTTCCTGGGGCATGCAGCACTGAATGAGGCTGCAGAAAGGCGCTTGGGGTATACTGACAGCAGAACCCATGGCAGATCAGGTGATACATTTGATATTGACACAGGGCAGTAACTTCATTTTACAGGGCAGTTAGACAGCCACAATGTAAAGATATTGCAGGTCTGAGGGTGAACTGGGAAGGTGACCTAGGAGAAGAGCTTGCAAATGGCGAATAGGTGGAGACACAAAAACACACAGCTATGGGTTCAAGAAGTGTAAGATTTAAGTTACTCCACTCCAAATACTTGAACCACGCTTATCTCAGTCCGAGTTGACTAAACAGCAGTGCCCCCAAGATATAGCACACATGTCTCAGGTGAAACAAGGTAGATGCCACCTTCTTCCATATGACATGGCTTTGTCCGGCTCTACACACGTACTGGATGTCGGTCACTGACCAGGTCAGCAAGTGGACCCAAAAATATACATGCTTAGCCCAAAAATGTGCCTTTTGAGGTTAATGCGCAGGCCACAAACAGACAAATCAAACTGCAAGTTTGAGGACCCGACCCTGCTGTTAGCTAAAAATGGGCAATATTGATTAGTTGACAGGCAGCCTGTCCATATTCTATAACTGTTTGGAAATCTAAGCTGTATAAATGGCTCCAGTGTACCGTGAAGTGAAAAGGCAGTCGAGGAACAGAGCGGGTAGAATGAAGGATGCAGTCAGTTGGGATGTTCCTGAAGAAATTATAACTTATGAGGTACATTTAGGCATTATTATTGAAACTTTTTACCTTAGCCACCTCCAGAATTGCAAGCCTCCCCTTAGAACAAGGTTAGTCATTATAATTTGGCTGCAGTCTATAGAACTTGTCGCAATACATATCCCTCGCTATCTTCTAGTAAATTGCTTGTGTTTTTCTTGGTTTCCTTTTATAGTTTTTACTATTGCACTCAAGCACATCTGATGTATCCTGTAACAAGATAAGAAATGACATTTAATGTATGCAATTATATTAGTAGTAATATGCTGAAAATGAAGATGTACAAAAAAACGACTGATTTTTGGACACACTGCGGGTTACAGACCTGGAGTTGGTCTACTGATAAATAATGGGAAAGGAGTGGCGGAAAGACGCACGCCTCTCCACTCAGTGTTGCTTGAACTCTGAATGTGGTTAGAAAGTGGCTAGTGTACGGTGTTTTAATATCATAGGGTATTGAGTTTAAAGAAAATGTAAATTGCCCTCTACATTTATTTTAATATTGGAGGTGCACAGATTAAAGCAATCCAATCACTGGTTGTCTGCCGATCATAAATTCATTTTAGATATGGTACTCGTTTTAGACTATTGCATTATTTACTCCATCATGAATGGATTTAATTGTAATATGTGATAGGTGCATGCTTCCTATGATGTTTAAATATACGTTTGTGTGTTCTACTGGGTTCGAATCTTTTATAAAGTTTTTACAAATCTAATTCTGAGTTAGAGCATTGTTTTTCTGCTGGTCGTGACTTTTTTCAGTGAATTATTGCCCAATCTCCGTCGTTGAGTCACTGCCACCCTGTTGGGCCTGTCAGTGAGTCATTTCCCTCGCTCTGCCTGTGTTGGTGAATGGTTTGCCTCCATGTTCTGCCGCGGTTCTGAATGTTTTATTGGTGTCAGCAGTCAGATGTGGAGCCGGGAATGGAAGAAGGCGACTACTCAAGTGAGAAATGAACATGTCCAACAGGGACTGAGAAGAGGAAAGGGCGAGAGAGAGGGATACGGCAAGGGGCTAGAAGGTGGGGGTCGAAGGCATTTATATTGGTAATTAGGGGCTTCTACCACGGTTCAAATGCATTTAGTCCACTGTAAAGTGTGCAAACGATCATTCAAAGCTCTGGGTGCAAAAAGAAATGAGTACATGTCAATGTGAGATAGGGAAGAAAGAACTAGAAGATAACTGAAAGAGGGAGAGCATGGCCTAAGGAGGGGGAAGAAGAAAGAAGAAAGCTAGAGTGAAGAGGCAGGAGGAGGGAGTAGAGGAGTGAGAAAAGGAAAGAGAGGGTACGGGAGAACGAAGAGAAAGATAGGAGAAAAATAGAAATGAAGAGGGGAGAGAGTATAAGGAGATGAGGAAAAGAGGGTAGGAGAATGGGGAAACAAGAAAGGAGACACAAAGAGAGACAAGAAAGGGGGAGTAAAGGGGAAACAAGTGAGCAGAAAAATAAAGTGAGGAGAAGAAAGAGGTAAAGAGTGAAAGAGATGCAAAAAGGCAAGCAGAACAGCTAAATGAGCCATAAAAAGAGACAGGAAAAACATAGGCAAAAAGGAGGAGGAAAGAAAACATGAGGCGAGATATCGGAAGAGAGAAGAATGAAGGAGGAAAGGAAAGAGCTGGAGAAACGGTGCTTTTGCAAAGAGTGAATAAAAGCATTGGAGAATGAAGGGAGAATGGATGGGATGGGAAATTGAGAGAGTTGAAGAAAAAAGAAGCGAGAGAAGGTGGAGAGTAGAAGGCAAATGGAAAGAGAGCTTGAGAGAGATACAAAAAGAGAAAACAAATAGAAGATGATGTGGAGAGGACATGGTAAAGTGATGTACAAGTTCCTTACCTTTGGTAATATTCTTTCTGGTAAATAGTCTAACCACAGATTCCTCACTGTAGAATACATCCGAGACTGGATCTAGAAAGACTTTCTCTAACAATATAAGTACCACTCCTGCATGTGCTGACATTAGTTTCTTGCTTGTCCCTTTCCACTCTCTCAAACACGAAGCATGAGCAATTGGTAGTAACAGTGTGCAGATTTCTAACTTGGGGCCGTTTTATATGTTAAAAACAAGCATCTTCTCACAACGAGGAGGTGAAGGAGCATTGAGGAATCTGTGGTTACATAGAGTATCCACCAGAAACAGCATTGCCAAAGATAAGTAACTTGTTCTTCTGATGGATACTTCTTCCAGCAAATTAATCACCTTGGAATAGATACCAAATTAGTGCTTCCCATGAAGAGGGTCTGTGGAATGGACTCAGACCCAAAACTCTTGCAGGACCTAGGGGGCAAACTGTCCTTCCCACTGGACTTGGCAGTCAAGGCAGTCATACTTTGTGAATCTATGCACTGGCACCCATGCTGGAGGCTGGCAGATGTCAAGGACAGACGCTCCACATACCAATGGGGTAATTGCAGCCTTATACCTTCTGATGGTTGCATCTTGTCCAGTGCATAGCAGATTTTAATCCAGAGGACTATCCACTTCTACAGGGTCCTCCTTTGCACTGCCTTCCCTTTCTTTGCCCTCAGAGAACGCAACAAACTGCTGAACATCCACAAAGTATCCCGGTGCGATCAATGTAAAAACATATATCATTTTGGGGGGCTCCCTGATGAAACCTCTTTCAAGGAGTGAGGAAGGGCAAAGAACATTGGCAGGGTGATAGATTGCCCAACATGAAAATGAGTCACAGCTTTAGGCAAGAAGGCTGCCTGATTTCTCAACACAAGTTTGTCGACAAAAGGGTGATGTAGGGCAATGCACCAAGAGTGCCTACAGCTCACTCATGTGAAGAGCTGAAGTATTCACAATGAGGAAGATAGTCTTCAAAGTCAAAAGTCAGTGAGCACTTCTGCATCGTCTTGGTGGGCATATACATTAGAAATGTTAAGACCAAATTAAGGTGATTTAAACAAGGACGGTTTGTCCGGCTATCATAAAAACACCAAACAGGCTGACAAATAAACTTTAGTAGTGCCCACTGCATCCACCATTTCTGGCAGCAGATCAAACGCAGTCAAATGCCGATGCTCAATCTCAATGTATGGAGGTATTGATTCTAAAGATGCAGGTGGAGAACCCTGCTTTATTGCTGCGACTGAAGGTCCGCCAGAAGTGGCAGAATAATTGGAGGGAAGTGATCCTGGCCAGAAACTCTGGATATCACACTCTCCGGGCCCAATCTTGAGCCTGTAGAGCAGAGGTTTATGAAATATGGTGCATTCCTGTCCTTTCCCTCTGCGTTGGCGCACAAATTGCTGCCTAGCGCCAACATAGGCAAGATTGTTTTTCTGCAGGAAGGGGCACCTTCCTGCACAGAAACAATCCTGAGAGGGGGTTTCCTCTTGCTATGTGTGCTGCAGTATGTAACTCAAATGGAAAGAGGATAAATGAAAACTTTTCTCATCATTACGCCTGCTGTGGGGAGGCATAAGGTTTTGGAACTGTCCCAGGTTTACATGGTTTTCAAATCTGGGGCAGCGTCAAAAGCCATGGGTGTTGCGTGGGAACACCCACCGTAACGCCTATGGATCCCCAACTTGACATATAGTAAGGCAACGCAGTGACTTGCACTGCTTTGTCTTTCTCCATATCTATGAGGCCATGCAAAGCCACGCAGGGTGACTTTGACTCACCTCATAGATATGATTGAGAAGCTTGTGCTGTCGAGGCTTCCATAAATGTGACGTTCCGGCGGCACAAGCCTCTCATAAATCAGCCCTAATATATTTTGTTTGTTTTCTAGATCTTTCACCATCATGTAGCTACATATAAAATAATGGGTAGCTTAAATGAAAAATACATTTTAATTTAAAAAGTTGTTACTCAGTGGGAAATGCACTATATTATGAAACTCCTTTATTTAATGCATTGCAGAGGTCTGTGTGTAATCATTATTTTATACTTGCTTAACACACATTATAAGATAGACCGCTACAAACTGCGCAAACAGCTTTAGGATAAAATGGAGCTTACAAAATGTAGATTTGAGTAATATCAGACCATAAGTAATGCATTTTTGTTTGCATAACTGTCCCTCAACTCCTCCTCAGGGGTACTGAGCGCTGTGTAAATACAGTTATGATTAAAAGTACACACTTCACATCCCAGTTGTTAACCACCACCCAGAAAAAAAAACCACATCTTTGCCATCACAATGCTTGGAGTGATTCGAAAAATTCAATCAAGAACCCCTCCCAAGCATCCTTTACATTCGCAGATTAACTCCTAGCGCACATTTGCATTTCATTCAGGCAAGCAGGCATACTGGCATGAAGGCTTGTTTGAAAGATTGTTCTACCTGTCTGCTGGGCCTCTTCCTTTTACAGCACGTGACTCAATTTACATCAGCTGATGCATTTTAACGATTGCGGTTTTGTTTGTCCAAAAGGAAGAGCACATGTTTTGTATTCAAGGCAGAAGTTAGGCGTGGAAATGCATGACCCCCTTCCCAGGACTCCACGCCCCCCTGGGGGTTGCGCCCCACAGATTGAAGACCTCTGCTCTAGAGAGACTTGGTTATAGAAAAAAAGGGGAGGAACCCTACTGTTTCAGATAGGGACTGGGTAAGAACAGGTTGCAAAACAAGGAGTCCCAGAATTAAAAAAGGCTAAAATCCCTAAGAACACTTGATCGTCAAACCAATAATCAGGAGGGAAAGGCAAAGTTATGTCAGCAGACACCACAGAATTAAAGCAATACCAAATGGTTAAAAAGATAATTTGTGTCTATTTATTACATTGACTTATTCTAAGACAAAAACATTCCATAAATTAAAAACAATTCATACAATTTATACAATAAAACATATTATACAATCAATTATTTAAAAAGGTAAATTTTAAGAAAACAGAGGTCGACGCAGCGTTTCGGTGATTCAGATGATTTTCACCTTCATCAGGACAGTTTTCTAGACAGTAGAGAAAAATTTCTATTATTCAACCAATCGTGTGCTGCTGACAATAACCCTTAACATCTCTTATCCAACGCGCAAGTCAATATGAATAACAGTTCCTACTGTGATTGTTCTGACAGTTATTATAAAAATTTGTAAATTCTAAAAATCATTTTTATTTACAACAAACATCATAGTTTTAAAAGGACATTTTAGTATCCTCCATTGTCTAGTAAGCATCAAGAATGCTTTTCCCGGGAAAAACCTGTTGATCATACCTCTCGCTAGTTCGGGATTTTAATTCCTTCTACCTTCGTTATTGCTGTTTTAGATTGGCACAAGGAAAGGTAAGTTTATGAATCATAATTTGGTATTGCTTTAATTCTGTGATGTCTTCTGACATAACTTTGCCTCTCCCTCCTGATTATTGATTTGACGATCAAGTGTTCTTAGGGATTTTAGCCTTTTTTAATTTTGGGACTCCTTGTTTTGCAACCTAGAGAGACTTGGACCTGGCCATTCCTGATCTTTTTCAGAATTCGTGTCACTAGAGGCAGAGGTGGGAAGGTGTATAGTGGTCCCAAATTCCATTCCAGCCGGAATACATCTCCTAGCAAGTGTTCTTGCAGAAACTTCAATGGACAAAACGTTTAACACTACACGTTCTCGATGATGGCAAAACGTTCTAAACAGGGTTTTCCACAGAGGCAATAGATGCCCTGTGCCACTTTGGGACATAGTGGGCATTCGTGGTTTGCCAGATACCGCCTGCTGAGCTCATCCACTCTAGCATTGTAGGATCCTCCCAGGTGGTTCATGATCAGGGATATGCCCTAATGCTCCAATGACACCTGGCCCAGAACATCACTCCACTCTGAATGTTGCAATGCCAAGTGGTGGACATGTTGTCTGTGAGAACCCGAACTGAAGAAATAGACCTTTAGACCAACAAAGAAGAGATTGGCAGGGAAGCTGTAATATAAAAACAATGCATTTATTAACGTCACTTGAGGGAGACTGCGTCACTCAGTACCCTCAGGCGGCTGTATGAGACAGTCTAAGGAGTACAGAGAACAGGGGCCTTATATATATGCATTTGATACATAGTCAGCATAAAACCATGAGGAGGTTCTGGCACATACAAGAATGCTTATTGACTAATATGGGTATACAAAATGTGCTTGCTCATCACAGTGGGAGGGGAGACTAAACTGCTTACATCAGTAAGAATAGCATGACAGTCCTATACTAGGAGCAGGTGCATTCTACCAGCTAGGCCAGCGTTTCCCAAACTCTGGTCCAGGGGACCCCCAGGGGTCCGTGAGACATTCCCAGGGGGTCCGCAGGACTCGAGTGCCTGTCGTCGTAGTGAAAAATGAAACGCCCATGCGTCCTCACAGCACACAAGAGCTGTGAATGTTGGCGCAGGGGCGGCGAGATCACAACAATACAATCGGGAGGCGGGGGCAGCGAAAGGGCAGTGGGCAGTCAGGGGGCGGGGCCGCATGGGGCACAGCGGCTGGGGAAACGGGCGGAATAGAAGGCAAAAGGGGCACAAAAACAAGGAAAAAAACGAGTGGCGCAGAAGGGCACAAAAAACGAAGTGAACAGATGGCAGAAGGGCACAAAAAACGAGTGGAACAGGGCAGAAGGGCACAAAAAACAAGGAGAAACGAAGTGGAACAGAGGGCAGAAAGGCAAACAAGCATTTACAATGCAATGGTTTTGCCTTTGTTAAAGTTAGAGCTATTGGCATTGCTCTTGACATTATTTTTATTTATGTGTTTTTTTTAAAACATAAATAAATGGCATTGTCATTTACAATGCAACTAGCTTTATCTCTCGCAAATGACACACACAAACACCCACAGAGAGCCCCCCACACACACACAGAGCCCCCCCACACACACACACAGAGCCCCCCACACACACACCCACACAGAGCCCCCCACACACACAGCCACACAAAGCCCCCCCACACACACACCCACACGGAGCCCTCCACACACACCCACACAGAGCCCCCCCCACACACTGCGACCCCCCCCACACACTGCAAGCCCTACACACTGCGACCCCCATTTCAATAGATGTGTGATGCTTACCTGGTACTAAATTGGTCCATGCATGGCTGAAAGGTTGAAATGGTGTAGGAGGCAAGGGGACAAATGTGAGCATGGAGAGAAAGGAGTATAAGTTTGAGATTAGTGACTGGGTGAAAATAAAATCAGGAAGGACACAGGGTGGTCTTTCCAAATTAGATGGTCTATTTCAGGTAGAAAATGCCAGTAGGTTCTTTGTGTTCTTGAGGGGGGGATAGGTCCAACCGGCACCATAATCGGACGTTTATTGTTTATACCCATTCACAACAGGTAACTAGGCAGGATGGTCGTCTCAGAGCCCAATCAGCAGTGAAGCAACAAGGTCCCTAAACCTCCGTAGAAGCATGTGAAACACTGAGGGGCCCTCCTCACCACACACAGGGCTGAATCTGCACTCTGAATCTGCACTCTGAATCTGCACTCTGCACTCTGAATCTGCACTCTGAATCTGCACTCTGCACTCTGAATCTGCACTCTGCACTCTGAATCTGCACTCTGAATCTTGAATCTGCACTCTGAATCTGCACTCTGCACTCTGAATCTGCACTTTGCACTCTGAATCTGCACTCTGCACTCTGAATCTGCACTCTGAATCTTGAATCTGCACTCTGAATCTGCACTCTGCACTCTGAACTCTGAATCTCCACTCTGCACTCTGAATCTGCACTCTGAATCTCCACTCTGCACTCTGAATCTGCACTCTGAATCTCCACTCTGCACTCTGAATCTGCACTCTGAATCTCCACTCTGCACTCTGAATCTGCACTCTGAATCTCCACTCTGCACTCTGAATCTGCACTCTGCACTCTGAATCTGCACTCTGAATCTCCACTCTGCACTCTGAATCTGCACTCTGAATCTCCACTCTGCACTCTGAATCTGCACTCTGAATCTCCACTCTGCACTCTGAATCTCCACTCTGCACTCTGAATCTGCACTCTGAATCTGCACTCTGAATCTGCACTCTGCACTCTGAATCTGCACTCTGAATCTGAATCTGCACTCTGAATCTGCACTCTGAATCTGCACTCTGAATCTGAATCTGCACTCTGAATCTGCACTCTGAATCTGCACTCTGAATCTGAATCTGCACTCTGAATCTGCACTCTGAATCTGCACTCTGAATCTGCACTCTGAATCTGCACTCTGCACTCTGAATCTGCACTCTGAATCTGCACTCTGCACTCTGAATCTGCACTCTGAATCTGCACTCTGCACTCTGAATCTGCACTCTGCACTCTGAATCTGCACTCTGAATCTGCACTCTGCACTCTGCAATCTGCACTCTGCAATCTGCACTCTGCACTCTCAATCTGCACTCTCAATCTGCACTCTCAATCTGCACTCTCAATCTGCACTCTCAATCTGCACTCTGCACTCTCACTCTGCACTCTGCACTCTCAATCTGCACTCTGCACTCTCAATCTGCACTCTGCACTCTCAATCTGCACTCTGCACTCTCAATCTGCACTCTCAATCTGCACTCTGCACTCTCAATCTGCACTCTCAATCTGCACTCTCAATCTGCACTCTGCACTCTGAATCTGCACTCTGAATCTGCACTCTGAATCTACACTCTACACTCTGAATCTGCACTCTGAATCTACACTCTACACTCTGAATCTGCACTCTGAATCTGCACTCTGAATCTGCACTCTGCATCTGCACTCTGCATCTGCACTCTGCATCTGCACTCTACACTCTGAATCTGCACTCTGAATCTGCACTCTGCACTCTGAATCTGCACTCTGCACTCTGAATCTCCACTCTGCACTCTGAATCTGCACTCTGAATCTGCACTCTGAATCTGCACTCTGAATCTCCACTCTGCACTCTGAATCTGCACTCTGAATCTGCACTCTGAATCTACACTCTGCACTCTGAATCTGCACTCTGAATCTGCACTCTGAATCTGCACTCTGCATCTGCACTCTGCATCTGCACTCTGAATCTGCACTCTGAATCTGCACTCTGCACCTGCACTCTGCACTCTGAATCTGCACTCTGCACTCTGAATCTCCACTCTGCACTCTGAATCTGAATCTGCACTCTGAATCTGCACTCTGAATCTGCACTCTGAATCTGAATCTGCACTCTGAATCTGCACTCTGAATCTGCACTCTGAATCTGAATCTGCACTCTGAATCTGCACTCTGAATCTGCACTCTGAATCTGCACTCTGAATCTGCACTCTGCACTCTGAATCTGCACTCTGAATCTGCACTCTGCACTCTGAATCTGCACTCTGAATCTGCACTCTGCACTCTGAATCTGCACTCTGCACTCTGAATCTGCACTCTGAATCTGCACTCTGCACTCTGCAATCTGCACTCTGCAATCTGCACTCTGCACTCTCAATCTGCACTCTCAATCTGCACTCTCAATCTGCACTCTCAATCTGCACTCTCAATCTGCACTCTGCACTCTCACTCTGCACTCTGCACTCTCAATCTGCACTCTGCACTCTCAATCTGCACTCTGCACTCTCAATCTGCACTCTGCACTCTCAATCTGCACTCTCAATCTGCACTCTGCACTCTCAATCTGCACTCTCAATCTGCACTCTCAATCTGCACTCTGCACTCTGAATCTGCACTCTGAATCTGCACTCTGAATCTACACTCTACACTCTGAATCTGCACTCTGAATCTACACTCTACACTCTGAATCTGCACTCTGAATCTGCACTCTGAATCTGCACTCTGCATCTGCACTCTGCATCTGCACTCTGCATCTGCACTCTACACTCTGAATCTGCACTCTGAATCTGCACTCTGCACTCTGAATCTGCACTCTGCACTCTGAATCTCCACTCTGCACTCTGAATCTGCACTCTGAATCTGCACTCTGAATCTGCACTCTGAATCTCCACTCTGCACTCTGAATCTGCACTCTGAATCTGCACTCTGAATCTACACTCTGCACTCTGAATCTGCACTCTGAATCTGCACTCTGAATCTGCACTCTGCATCTGCACTCTGCATCTGCACTCTGAATCTGCACTCTGAATCTGCACTCTGCACCTGCACTCTGCACTCTGAATCTGCACTCTGCACTCTGAATCTCCACTCTGCACTCTGAATCTGCACTCTGAATCTGCACTCTGAATCTGCACTTTCAATCTGCACTCTCAATCTGCACTCTCAATCTGCACTCTCAATCTGCACTCTGCACTCTCAATCTGCACTCTGCACTCTCAATCTGCACTCTGCACTCTCAATCTGCACTCTCAATCTGCACTCTGCACTCTCAATCTGCACTCTGAATCTGCACTCTGAATCTGCACTCTGAATCTACACTCTACACTCTGAATCTGCACTCTGAATCTGCACTCTGCATCTGCACTCTGCATCTGCACTCTGCATCTGCACTCTGCATCTGCACTCTGAATCTGCACTCTGAATCTGCACTCTGCACTCTGAATCTCCACTCTGCACTCTGAATCTGCACTCTGCACTCTGAATCTGCACTCTGCATCTGCACTCTGCATCTGCACTCTGCATCTGCACTCTGCACTCTGAATCTGCACTCTGAATCTGCACTCTGAATCTGCACTCTGCATCTGCACTCTGCATCTGCACTCTGAATCTGCACTCTGCATCTGCACTCTACACTCTGAATCTGCACTCTGAATCTGCACTCTGCACTCTGAATCTGCACTCTGCACTCTGAATCTGCACTCTGCACTCTGAATCTGCACTCTGCATCTGCACTCTGCATCTGCACTCTGCACTCTGAATCTGCACTCTGCACTCTGAATCTGCACTCTGCATCTGCACTCTGAATCTGCACTCTGAATCTGCACTCTGCATCTGCACTCTGCATCTGCACTCTGCATCTGCACTCTGCATCTGCACTCTGAATCTGCACTCTGAATCTGCACTCTACACTCTGAATCTGCACTCTGAATCTGCACTCTGCACTCTGAATCTGCACTCTGCACTCTGAATCTCCACTCTGCACTCTGAATCTGCACTCTGCACTCTGAATCTGCACTCTGCATCTGCACTCTGCATCTGCACTCTGCATCTGCACTCTGCATCTGCACTCTGCATCTGCACTCTGCACTCTGAATCTGCACTCTGAATCTGCACTCTGAATCTGCACTCTACACTCTGAATCTGCACTCTGAATCTGCACTCTGAATCTGCACTCTGAATCTGCACTCTGCACTCTCAATCTGCACTCTCAATCTGCACTCTGCACTCTCAATCTGCACTCTCAATCTGCACTCTCAATCTGCACTCTGCACTCTGAATCTGCACTCTCAATCTGCACTCTGAATCTGCACTCTACACTCTGAATCTGCACTCTGAATCTGCACTCTACACTCTGAATCTGCACTCTGAATCTGCACTCTCAATCTGCACTCTCAATCTGCACTCTCAATCTGCACTCTGCACTCTCAATCTGCACTCTGCACTCTCAATCTGCAATCTGCACTCTCAATCTGCACTCTCAATCTGCACTCTCAATCTGCACTCTCAGTCTGCACTCTCAGTCTGCACTCTCAGTCTGCACTCTCAGTCTGCACTATCAGTCTGCACTATCAGTCTGCACTATCAGTCTGCACTCTGCACTCGCACTCTGCACTCTGCACTCGCACTCTGCACTCGCACTCTGAATCTGCACTCTGACTCTGAATCTGCACTCTGACTCTGAATCTGCACGCCTTAAAATCCACTCTCGGTTCCTTTGTTTGCCTGATGTTCGTTACGAAATTTTATTAAAAGGTGAGCAGGAAGTTTCAAAGTGCGACAGCATAAACATTTTTTTTAACTATCAGCTTACGATTCCTACCTTATTTGGAAGTTTATCTACTTGAAATATTCCCTTTGTTCTGTAGTAAGCAGACCTTTTTATTCCTCGTGTTAATACGCATGCAATGTTTGTCAATGCCCAGCGGGTCAGGCAGTGTTCAGTAGCACAATATTGCTGCCTCGTGGCCTTTCGCTGCCGCGGGAAGTGCACAATTAGGCGATGCTGTGATCCCGGGTGCACTTTTCTGGTCGGAAAGTGGAAAGTTAGTGGTTTCACAGTGGGGGTCGGTGCCCTATAATAGGTAACACATGGGAAGCTCTAAATAAATAACTTCATCTAATGAGGCTGTCATTAAATAAAAAAAAGTAGCATGCTCGCCGCTGGGACATTTATCACCGCACAAATTAGTCTGTTTTCGCCTCATTAAAATAAAGAGAAACCAGCGTGAATTCGGTATACTTTACTCCCATGAAATAAAACACATCCAGCAAAGGACCTAACTCTAAAACGGATATTCACATATATGTACATCATTTCAGTCCTTTTTAATGTCCACAACGCTAAAACGTATAAAATAAACAAGCTTATAGTAACAATGAAAATGCTGCATCGGAAGGCGGGTGCCGGCTCAATGCCGGGACAGATTCGGGGGCGTTCCCGGCTTTTGGCTGACGTCGCGTGACGTCGGCAAAAGCCAAAGAATCTCGGGAACGCCCCCGAATCTGGTCCGGCATTGACGGACAGGCCCCTCGTACAATGGCTAGCCTCCATTTATGGAGCTAGCCAATCGGAGGAGGGGGCGTATCCCGACCCACACACACAACTCAAGAGGTTTTTTTGGCACATTCGCAAAGCGCATGGCCAGTCAAAACCTAAAAAACGAGTGGAACAGAGGGTAGAAGGGCACAAAAAACGAGGGGAAAACGAGTGGAACAGAGGGCAGAAAGGCACACAAAACAAGTGGAACTGAGGCCAGAAAGGCACAAAAAACGAGTGGAACAGAGGGCAGAAGGGTTCAAAAAAACGAGTGGAACAGAGGGCAGAAGGGCACAAAAAACGAGAAAATACAGAAATATAGGGGCAGCTAAGAACAGACGGCAGAACGGGAAGAAAGGCACGGGGGCAGCGAGGGGAACAGAAGGGAAAACCGGGCAGCGACACAGGGCAGCGAGGGGTGCAGAAGGAAAGACCGGGCAGAGCGAGCACGGGGACAGCAAGGGGAACAGAGGGAAGAAAAAGGAGCACGGACCACGTACAGGCAGCGGGGGAAGACAGACAACAGCAGTCACAGACATAACAATGAAAATACAGGCAATACAATAAAAGCAATAAAACATTGAAAGGCACATGTGTATAGGTTACCGTTACTTGGCAGGCAGGTAAAAATAGATGCAGCCAGGATCAGCAGTAGGATTTTCGTGCTGCTGTCTGATTGCTCACTTTCCACAAGCCCTTGGGTACCACTAAATAATACACTGCTGTATGCATACATGTCGATGCCACTATACCCAATTCCGGCTGTCTCCCTCTTGAAATTGCCTCTGCTTCAAAAGGCGTTTTTAAAAAGAAATGTAAATTGTACAAATTGCTTGGGGGTCCCCGGCTTCCAGTAGTTATTCAGTGGGGGTCCTCAAGAGTCATAAGTTTGGTAACCACTGAGCTAGGCCTTTCTGAGCATGTGCAAGGCTCTGGGAGAGGGAGAAAGCACGTGGCGAGCACATGGCTAACTAAAATGGCTGCCAAGTACAAAATGGCATTCAGCTCATGCTAACAGCGCTTTCTGCAATCTTTTTTTTTTTTAGCTTGAAAAGATTCATATTTATTAACCAGCATTAATTTCACAGCAAATTTTACCTGATATTTATGGGGAGCGATTCCTGCAATCTTTAACAGAACCACACTCCCTTTGATGGAGGGTTGGAAGGTCTTCTAGCCCAATGAATGTCTCCTAACTCCGGCAAGAAGATATGGAGTCAGGTTTCCATCGGCGACCACATTCCTCTGATCTCCACCTCTCCCAGAGAACCCCCCAATACAGCAGTTATGCGTCTCTCACCACAGTTCGCTCTGGGAAGGTAAGAGAGAGGGACCTACTGCTGGTCCAGTTGTGGTTGAGTAGCCACCCCTGCAGGTCATGGGTAGTCTCCTTTGAAATTTGAATGGCATCCAATAGGTTTCTTTGGAGGTGAGAACACTGGAACTTCAAATTCCATTGCAGAGCCTGCATACACCACCTTGAGTTGTCGACAAGGAGAATGTAGGAGGCTAAATGGGCCTCCAGTCCTGGACCCTTGGAAGTGCTAAAGGTACCCAGATAGCTAAAATCCAAAACGTGGGGCTTAAAACATTTTCTGCCAAAAAGTACTCTGAGAACCAAGAGGAGAACAGGATCTACCTGCTTGCCAATCCACCCAAGGTGCATCGCCGAACAGCCTGACTTTGCGATAGCTCCTGCTACATTCTTCTCCCCAGCAGTAAGTTCTGTTCAGCAACTCCTTGCAGTAGGGGTATCCAGCCTCATGACACCCTTGTCTGCTACAGCTTGCAGCTTCATCCAGTTGAAATCAGTGGTGCACACCCATCCTGTGGGAGGCAAGATCCATCACTTCCGACACATCATAGTAAATTTGAAGAACACCAGTCCATTCTGTTACTAGAATTGAGGATTTTACTTTCCAAAGAAGCCATTGAGAGTGTTCTGGACATGAAAATAGGAGAGGGTTGCTACTCTCGCTATTTCCTTGTGCCATAGAAGGATGTGTTCTCTTTGCCCATTTTAGACCTTCGGCCTCTGAATGCCTTCCTGAGAAAGGACAAATTCAAAATGTTCATCTTGTCCCAGTCCTTTTCAGACCTGATTCCAAGCAACTGGATGGTGTCCTTGTACCTGCAGGATGGGTATTTTCATATACCCATCCTGCAGTCTTGCAGCAGTTACCTGCAGTTCAGCGTAGGCCAGTGGTATTTTCAGTTTGATGTGTTCCCCTGTGGCCTCACTAATGCCTCTTGTATGTTCACATAAGTGATGGCAGTTATGTTATGTTATGTTATGTTATGTTATGTTATGTTATGTTATGTTATGGCGTGTTTTGTATAGCGCTCAGCTACTCCGAGGAGTGTCCCGGCGCTTCTAACCTGATGTGGAGCGGGGCAGGCAGAGGAAGACCAGATCTACTGAATGAAGAGCCAAGATTTCAGATCTTTCCTAAAAGCTAGCAATCTGCCAGTCTTTCTCAGAGTGATAGGCAAGGAATTCCACAGTTGTGGTGCCATGCGTCTGAAAGAACGGCCTCCAATACGGGCACACCGAATACCAGGAACGGCGGCCAAGGCTTGCGACGCTGACCTCAGTGATCTAGATGGCTGGTAAAAAGTCAACCGCTTACTGATATACTTCGCACCAATTCCGTGGAGAGCTTTAAAAGCCAATGTCATCGTCTTAAAAACAATACGCTTCCGAATGGGAAGCCAATGTAGAGTTTTCAAGAGTTCTTTAGCGCTGGATCTCCGATGAAGGCCCGCGATGGAGCGTGCGGCAGAATTTTGGACTATTTGGAGACGCGATAAAAGGTACTCCGGGAGTCCGAGATATAACGCGTTCGCATAGTCCAAGCGAGAGCCTATTAAAGCCTGCACCGTGATCTTTCTATGGGCGAAGGACAGCAGCGGAGAAATTTCCTCAACATCTTGAGAATGCCGAAAGCATTTACCAGCTCTGCCAAGAATCTGGGGCTTCAGAGTGAGACCATTGTCAATTACCACTCCTAGATTCTTGGCCAAGGTAGAAGCGGCAGAAGGAGGAAACATGGCCGCAGGCCACCAAACCTTCCAACTAGGATCCGAAAGACAGCCGAAAAAGAGCACCTCGGATTTATCCGAGTTGCATTTAAGGCTGTTGGACTGGAACCAATTGAACACAGTCTCGAGGCAGCCTTTGATGCTCTCTCCATCGAAATCCCCACCTCTCTTGCAGGAGAAGAAGAGCTGGGTGTCATCCGCGTAAGAAACGATCTGGGCACCGTATGACTCCGCCAGTGCCGCCAAGGGGGTCATAAAGATGTTAAAAAGAGTCGGGCTCAAAATTGAGCCCTGAGGCACTCCCACCTCCAATGGCGGCACCATGGCAGAGTACGGGGGGGCCCAGACCGTTTGACGGCGGTTCGCTAGAAAGGACTCGAACCAATTGAGCACCTTCCCCCGCAGTCCGATCTCACTAAGTCGAGAGAGGAGACCTCCGTGGGGGACGGTGTCAAAAGCCGCCGAAAGATCCAGCATTACCAGCATTGCCTTTCCCCCTGAATCCAAAACCTCCCTGATGGCCTCCGTAACTTCCAATAGAGCCGTCTCCTTGCTCCGGGCAGTGGTTGCTGAGGTTGGATCACTAGTTTTCTCTTATCTTGAGAACTGACTGTTGAAGGTGTGCGTGTCACAGTCAGTCATAGCCCATCTTTAAACAACGGCAAGCCAATCTTCTGACATCGTGGCGTTTAAGATCAGTGAGCTGAAGTTTATGTTTATGTTTTAGGGGGTTTGTAAAGTGCATGGCTGCCCTAGGTCTTCCCAGCGCTAGATAAGTGGGATGCTGGATATGGTACAAGTTGGATAATTATTGTGGAAACAGCTAAGTCTTGAGTTTTTTCCTGAAGCTGGGTTCTTTTTCCAACCATTTCAACTCCCTCGACATGGAGTTCCACAACTTCGGGGCCAGGAATGAGAGTGATCTACCTCCCCATCTTGATCTCTTGATTCTCAGCGTCTCTGTAAGGTGCTCTTGCACTGACCTGAGGAACCTCTTTGGTGCATACGGTGTGATGAGTTCTCTGATTTTGGCCAGGCCCCTACCATTCATTGCTTTGTGAGTCAGGCACAGAGATTTAAATGTAATCCTGTCTTTGATGGTTAGCCAGTGAAGCGGTTTCAGAGAGGTCTTTACTGATTTGTATCTAGGAATTTTTATGAGTAGCCTGGCTGTCGCATTCTGCACAAATTACAGTCTGTTAATAAAATATTTTAGTGAGCCTAGATGCAGGGAGTTGCCATAGTCCAGACGAGATACCACAAGGGCCTGGACCACCGTTCTTCATGCCTGTTCTGGGATAAGCAGAAAGACCACGGGGGCACCACATTACGATCCCCATCAAGCTGCACAGCCGTTGTTCTGGGATAAGCCCCATGATCTTCCGGATCATTCGGAGTAGGCCAAAGCAGGTTGCTGCTAGTTTTTTTGTTTGCTTTTCCATCAATGGAGTATTATCCAGCCACATGCCCAGATTCTTTGTTGAGGATTTGGGGATGGGAGAGTTTCCCCAACCAACCGGCCAGTTAAACCTAGACCAGGGACAGTGATTGCACCTGACTTCTTCGCAGAGTCTGCCTTTTATTGGAGCTGTCCTGGATACAGTACAGTTCAAGGCCTTCCCTTCTTTACAACGAGTAAAGAACATTCGGGAGCTGTGATCAGATATTTCTAGCTTGGTCCTGGATCTCAGTGAGAACAGCTCTGAAGCTGCTTGTCTTCACTTCCGATATCCATAAAAGAGACTAAGTCTGAACGTAGAAGTCATCACTACGACTTAGTCCAGTGGCTCCCCAATGATGTCCCCTCCTCGGACACCACCAGCTGCCTTACCCTGCTGAATTTTACCTTCTCAGAAATGTTACTTTAAAAATTCTTCTAGGTCCGAAGGTAAGTGGAGACCAGGCCCAATCCATTGTGTGTGTCCGAACTGCGCTCAATCGAGGTCTGCCCTATCTTTCCACTTTGCCCCGGTCTCGCAAGACTAGATGGCCATGGTTAGCTCTTTGATCTTTTAGGCGCTGTTTTTCACATTAAAATTTAAAAATTCATAACTCCAGTTCTACTGATTCAATTTTTGTTGTTTTACTGTTAAATAATTTATTAAAATGTACTCAATTTTTCTAAATGAGTGTGTTTGTTCCCCATGTTTTGTTTTGTTTTTATTACTGTTTAAGGGCTGCATAAATACTTTAAACATTGCCTCTAAGGTATTTCTGACTGCTTTTGTGCCATGCTACAAGGGGTTTCAGCACAAGCTAATTAAGTGACTTTTCGTGGTTCACCCTGACAAGGATTGTGGATGCTGTTTGAGTAGGGTTTCACCCGTCTCAACCAACAGCTCATTTTCTCATTGGGATGTTCTAGTTACGTGAGAATGTCAGTTAAAACACACTGTTTTAAACTAACAGAACCACTGAAAGTCACCAGTTGTAGTTATCTCCAGTAACTGTAACTCACTCTCTAAAATAACTATAATACAAGCCCTTGCCATGATCTGCTACTTACCTCACATATTACATCACACATGACATGTTCTATGACATCATTGATAGCATCACTGCAACATCTGAAATTACATAAATGATGACAACGCAGTGCTTGGCGGGCATAAGTTATAGTTATTTTTGGGCACGGTTATAGTGTACAATACAGCAGGCATCAATTAGAGGGTTGGCAATTTTGGCTTAAATAGGAGGGCATTGAAGTGACATGGGGCTGATTTGGAGTTTGTCTGGCAGGGCACTCCATTGCAAAAGCAATAGAGTAGCCTGCCTGTCAAACATTCGGTCCGCTTGCCTCATTTAGGGACAGCAGACCATAAGCTGTCCATTGGGTTGTTTCTTACATTGGCAGACGGTAGTTCATCAGTGTGGCGGAAGTGATGTCCTGACTAATGGAGTACCATCTACCAACCCTAAATCAGGCCCCACATCTGCTGCAAGCTCCATTATTGTACCACCTAAATATGTCAAGTTTGCTATCAAACATCATGTCTTCTCACCCCTGACACAAATCCTGTGTCAAGTTGGCTGTGACATGCACCCTGGTGGCTACCTTAGAGGTTGCCCACCTGGTTGCCCCAGCTTGTCTGTGCTCTGGTTATCAGCCACACTTGCTGCCGCCAAGACAGGATTCTGACCTCCTGCCAGGCAGTATGATCACTTCCATGAGTAGGGATGGCCTGGGCAGAAAGGAGGTCACACCTCCTCCCTCCCAGGATGGCTAGTGGCACATCAAGGCGGTGAGCTTCAAAAGCTGCACCACCTCTGATATGCATCAGGGCAGCCTCCCAAAGGTGTAAACAGCCCTCCCCTGCCCCAGGCATATTTGCTCCTAGACAGGTGGGAAATTAGGTAAGCAGGAGGTGTACGCCTCCAAAACACCAGCCACACCTCTAGGGTGAGCTGCCTTGTCTGTGCAAATTAGGAAGACTTCTACCATATTTTTTTTTTGAAAATATTTTTATTGGAAAACCTCACATGCAGCATTACAGATAAAAGCAGGACAGATCGAAGAATCGCAAATCACCAAGTCAAAAAGATTCAGAGTCTCGCGCAGCGAGTGACATTAATACAGTTACCTTTGGTCCGGAATAGCCCATTAAAGCAGGATTCATAGTTAAATCTGTCCACATTGTTCCAGTATAAAGAGGATCCCATTTTATAATAAGGTGGAAGGATCAAATGGCCTGCGATATTGCGAAATCGTACTCTAAGCTAGTCTTAAAACAGGATAATAGTCTGCAATAGAGATTCACAATTGGGAAGTCAAAAACAGGACTTGAAGCGACAATAGCAATGTACTAGCACTCAACATCATACTCATGAAGCAGTAATAATAAAAATACACGTAAGTACACATTACAGGAGTCTTCCCAACTCCACTAAAACCACTACCCCGACTAAGAAAGAAATATACGAAATATAAGGGAAAGGGATGCAATAAAAAGAGAAGAAAAGGAAAAGTAGGGCCATAGAGACAAAGAAGTTACGAAAAAACACTTCCCATCCCCCAACCCCCCACCCTACATACCAGCAGAGGGCTACGGCCCACCCCCTCCCATAGGCATGCCTGTCGCCCCAGTGAGAACCCCGAAAATGGAAAAGCCCGGAGGAGGGCCCTATCCCCGGCCCCATTCCCACCCCCCCCCCCCCACAAACCGAAAGCGTGTGAGCCCACCACAATGGAAAGTGAGCATCAATTTACGTTCATCTCAACCCCCCCAAAGGCACAATCAAAAGCCATGTTCCGCATCGTAACCGGGATCATACATAAAATGCCGCAAACAGTCAGCGATCAACCCTGGCCAGTCCGAGCAGAAGCAGACAAGTTCCCCAGTCCCCGAGCAGGCATACACGATGGACCCGCTATCACAGTAGTGGCCACCCGGGCCTTCAGCAAAAACAGCGGCACAGAGTCAGCACTGTTCCTCCAGGGTTCACTGTCCGTTGTCGAAAAAACGAGGCACTTTTGTTCAGGAGATGGAGCAGTTGGCAAGGAGGTAAAAAGGGCAGCAGACACGCAGCTCCGGCCGCCATGCTCACTGGTCTCACAACCCAAATCTGCACACCCCAGGGAGTCCTCGGCGTCAACCGACTGGAAAGGGCCGGGCACCCAATCTACATTGCGTCCATCTGCCTCTGTAGATCCCGCGCCAGGAGCAATGATCGCCTGGGAGCCATTTATGACCAGCCACCGACGTTTCAGGGCTGAGTGCAAGTTCGTAATGGCCAGGAAGACATCTCTCACTGTAGGTTCCATCCCTCCTTCGCCAATGTACAATGCACTACCCCTCTCAGAGGAGCCTCCGAACAGTATAAGGAGCAGTCTGAGCAGGCAGCTAGGATATTAACATCAGGCCACAGCGTGCATATGGGTCATGACACTCAAGCCCACACACTCGCTCAATGCCGCGCACTGCTCACCGGCTGCAACCAGGCGAGGGTTCTCCTTCCGATGTCCGTCTCAGATGGTGCGTGGTCGCCCACTAGCAGCCCCCAGAGAAAGGCCAGTCCGGGTTGTTCACTCCGCACAGCGCCCCAGTATATCCACCTCCACAGGCGCCAACACAAACATATGTCACAAAGCTTAGGGGTCCAGAGCCGTGTCGAGCCCATCCACACACGGCGATGTACGCGTTACGATTTTCGGCTCGGGTCATCGATCCAACATGGCCGACCAGGGCCGATGTTGATCACTTCCACGGCGGCTACAGTGCCACTCGAGGTCCCGGCTCGCCCACTGTAGAGGCCGGAATCTTCACGACGATGTTACTCGGCCGTCCGGGGCAGTTTTCATTATGGAGTTACACGGCCGGGCACCGCATCCGCTCATCTACCGGGGCCACGGCTGAGATGCAGGATCATTGCCAGGATGGTGCAGGAGGCGAGGGCGAGCGGCGGAGCCGAGTGTCTATGCGGCCATGTTGTTCGCCGTCGTGGCTCCTCCCTCCGACTTCTACCATTTTTAAAAGTGGCAAAGCTAGTGGGTTTTGGGTGGAAAAGGTGGCCTACACCCCTGAATGTGGTCACCTTGGGGGTAGATTAGCCGCTGAGGCAAGTAGCCCACTGGCCACTTGCACCCACATCTCTGACGCCCCTAAATCTAGGATTTAAAGGCTAGCCCTGACACCAGAACCTGAGTTCTGACTCAGCTTGCATCGATGAGAACAAAGAAGAGACCCGTGTGCAACAACATGACTTGCACAAAGCAAAAGAGGGACACTCTGTACCTCCGGCAACGCGTCTGGAACTACTTGATCAAGACTCGTCCTAGGCTAAAGCTTGGTTCACCCACACAGAAGGAACCACTCGTCCTAGGCTATTGCTTGGTTCACCCACACAGAAGGAACCCTCTGGGAACCTGGAGCACCCTCAGACTCCCCTGGACTAATGGCACAAGTTCCCTGAAAACGTCTGGTAAAACAACGCTTTGTATCCGAAGAATCAATTGCCATCGGCCCTCTGAGATAACGCCCAAATTCAGATGTTCTAGGAACTGTAGTCCTGACTCTACAAAGTTTCCAGCAACTATCTGAAGTCATACGAGGCAGACATTCATCCGAGCAGAAGGAGGAGGAAAGGAGAGGTAGTTATATTTACTTTTAATAATTACTAGGCCCATCACAGGGAATATAAATTCAAGAACCCCGGCCGTGTTAAATAAGTGCCGGTGCTTAGCACCAGAAAGCACCGGCACAAATTAAGCACTGCACATAATACTCAATTTTCCTATACTGATCATGGGCTCCCTCGATTATTACAAACAAACTGGATATGTATGTGACACAAAACTCCCTAAAGTAAACTTTCAAATCTATGTCTGCTCTCTAACAGAATCCCATCTGCTTTTTTTTGCTGAATAGTACAGATATTCTTGACAGATGGTTTGGCCACAATAAGAGAATTTTACCAATTGAGGTGCTTTAGTAATTGTACTCCACAGAATAGGTGCACTAATGGATACACTTTATCAGATTTTATTAGTGCATCTTCAAATAGGAATTGGATTTCACGCTTCAGCAAAAGTATCTCACCAATTGTGGTGAAATTGAATTTCCAATTGTTGGAGAGATCATGGTATTCAACATTCTCCTTTGCAAAAAAAGAATTTATATTTGTCACATCAGTTCTTCAGGAACAAGTGTACTCTGCAATCCTTGCAAAACGTAAGGCTTTTAATCCATGGAACCACAGGAACCAGATATTACTGCAAACTGACAGGGAGGTTAGGATTCTAGTCAGTTTGACGCTCCCTTGTTGCCCTTGTTTGGTCCCTGGATCTGGGTGCTCGACAGCAGGAGCCACGATATAGTTTGATAAACAATGTTCCCTCTAATTTTTTTTCTCTGTGTGCGGCAGCGTGAGGTCTCTGTGCGCTCCAGCCACAGCAATGTGCGCCAAGAACCCAACCGCATGCGTGGGTGCAGCGACACACATTACTCAGATAAAAAATAAATTAAAGGAGAATGCTATTTGCAATAATCTGTTTAAGTATTATTCAAGGTCATCAGGGCAAGACTCTGCAGAACAGAGCTGGCTCTACCAAGGCGGGGGTTACTCAACTCTTTAAAACTGATAATCATGAGTTCACTTATCCGCTCTGAAGATGGTTTCTTGGATACGCAGGGGGGGAATGTACATAGATGTCCACCATGTGTGCATTCAGAGTCACTAATATATGTTAGTGATTCTGAAAGCACGCGTGGTGCTTTTAGGCTTGCTCAGGGCTTTAAGTGGGATGAAAAAACTGGGGGGTCTCTCAAAGGGGCGTGCTTGATGTAATTGAGGGCATGGTGTAAAAACACGTAAGCTAAAAATCTCTGCTTAGTATAGTGAGCCCCCGACCGTTATTGTGCTGCCTCTGTCATTGCATCCAGATATATAACACAATAAGTAACATTATACCTACAAAAACCAGGACTATTGACTTTGTCAATGGTTGTTAGTTGCAAAGGATAAATAAGCAACAACTACAGCTTTGTTGAATATATTGAAAATGCCTCAGTTCTGAAATGATCTTTAAAAAGTCCTCTGAAGTTACACCAAAGGCTTTCAGCAGTTGAGATTTTTTTTTTACCCTAAGGGTGAGGGCAAAAATAAAGAGCCTGATTGGGACCTGTCTTAAAAACGAAGCATCAGCAGGACCCAGTCCACTTAAAGCGCTGGGCTTGCTGCATGCTTTTTGTTAATAGAGCATGGCTGCGGGAAGATTGTGTGCATTTTTGAAAGTTTTCATGTTAATTGCAGCAATTAACATGAAAACTTTCAAAACTGTACACAATCTTCCTGCAGCCACGCTCTATTAACAAAAAACATGCAGCAAGTCTAGAAGCAGGATGTGTGCTTTCAGAATCACTAACATTCATTAGTGATTGTAAAAGCACATGTTATGTTTTTAGGCTTGCTGCATGCCTTTAGTTAATAGAGGGCGGTAGAGTACATGCCTTTTGGAAAGTGTTCATGTTAATTGCAGAGCCCGACATACTTATACACGGGGCTGCATTTAACATCAAAACTTTCAAAAAGTCACACAATCTGCCGCGCTCTATAACTCGCACCAAGGATACAGAGAAGAACACCCAGCGTGAGACAACTCATGAAAGTTCGTTCTGACAAAAACAAGAAAGCTGCTAGATTTAACATAGAAATGCATGTTTAATCCATCAACCCCCGTATCTAAGAGAAACCCTTCCAGCAAGCCTTTTTAGGTCGAGGTAATATCCGGTCTGCCGAAGGCAGAACCGGAAGTCCGAGATTTTATGTTTCTTAGTGGGACTATTAGTCCCGCCTCTGCTTTTGCTCTCTCCTATTGGCTGGCTTCCTAAATGGAGGCCAGCCATTAGAGGAGAGAGCCGTCCCTCCGAATAGGCTCCGTCTTTTTCAGATTTGGGGGCGTAAGTTTTGCTGTTCTTTAGACAGTGACGTTGTCTGTCACTCAAAACAGCAAAACCACGCCCCCGAATCTGAAAAAATCGGAAGCTGGCGGGCGCCATTTTTTTCTTGTTCTACTTAATGTGGGTGATTGCTCTACTCCTTGACCCGTGAGAAGGGCTACTGCCCAAACGCATCGGGAAGAGCCATTTTTTAATACAAGAGTGCAGCAAGCAAAAGCGTCGGAGTGTTTCTAAGCACTATGAGGAACTTGTGAGTTTATGTTAAGGGCAACCGGAGCCCGACTCAGACCGCCACGCTGACTAGCCTGAGTACTTCTGGGTCTTGAAGGGGTATGCAGATTGTTTATGAAATTGGGCTAACCGCAATGAGGGGAACGAGATACCGATGCAGACTGACTGTAACACTGCCATCTCCAGTGATGTCGTGACGCAGAAGTGATCAGTCACGTCCAGAGCAGGACATTTGTGAGCCGTACGGGGCGCCGTACTTCAGCTATTACGCACAAGCAAGGGCCACCCCCCGAGTTGGGCACCCCGACAGCGGACCTGTTGCTCAGCAGTGCGTGCTGGACATTACAGCAGTTTTACTGGTTTCATGCACATTGGATAATCGTCGTGGAGCGGACCCCCTAGCACCTTCAAGCATGTTGCGCTTTTAGTGCCACACACTTGGTTAAACTGCAGTTGTATTGTGGAAGCTAAAAGGAAGGTAGCGTCTAATAAATAGTTTTTTTGCCCAGAATGTGGATGGCCCTAACACCAACTCCCAGAGCAGTAATGGTTTAGCTACGCACTTAAAATGTGACAAATTGGAGAAACTTCGCAAAAAACAACTTCCTAAAATAGTGGGAAGCAGAGACGCTTTCAAAGTATACAGATGTTAAAAGGGTCAAGGCGGGCGCCATTTTTTTCTTGTTCTACTTAATGTGGGCGATTGCTCTACTCCTTGACCCGTGAGAAGGGCTACTGCCCAAACGCATCGGGAAGAGCCATTTTTGAATACAAGAGTGCAGCAAGCAAAAGCGTCTGAGTGTTTCTAAGCACTATGAGGAATTTGTGAGTTTATGTTAAGTGCAACCGGAGCCCGACTCACACCGCCACGCTGAATAGCTGGAGTACTTCTGGGTCTTGAAGGGGTATGCAGATTGTTTATGAAATTGGGCTAACCGCAATGGGAGGAACGAGATACCGATGCAGACTGACTGTAACACTGCCATCTCCAGTGATGTCGTGACGCAGAAGTGATCAGTCACGTCCAGAGCAGGACATTTGTGAGCCGTACGGGGCGCCGTACTTCAGCTATTACGCACAAGCAAGGGCCACCCCCGAGTCGGGCACCCAGACAGCGGACCTGTTGCTCAGCAGTCCGTGCTGGACATTACAGCAGTTTTACTGGTTTCATGCACATTGGATAATCGTCGTGGAGCGGACCCCCTAGCACCTTGAAGCACGTTGTGCTTTTAGTGCCACACACTTGGTTAAACTGCAGTTCTATTGTGGAAGCTAAAAGGAAGGTAGCGTCTAATAAATTGTTTTTTTGCCCAGAATGTGGATGGCCCTAACACCAACTCCCAGAGCAGTAATGGTTTACCTACGCACTTAAAATGTGACAAATTGGAGAAACTTCGCAAAAAACAACTTGCTAAAATAGTGGGAAGCAGAGACGCTTTCAAAGTATACAGATGTTAAAAGGGTCAAGAAAGACCTAAGAATATTCACAATCCCCACCTCTAAGGATCCCTAGACCGGAGATGCTAGAAGAGTGGGCCAATAAGAACAAATGTAGTTCAGTCACCTACAGGCGGGCAACTAGAGACAAATTTCGGGGGGGGTGGCTGAAAATATTTCGGGAGGGGGCTTATTCTTTAAACCACAGACAGAGTGGCTGTAAGGCGGCGTGAACACACAACAAAAGCCTCATTTACAATTAATGGTCTTTTAAAGACCTGTTAAGTACTCGGGTGCGGCTGCAATCAGACGGTCGCCAGCCTGCGAAGACGTGTCAGCCCGGGCTGACACACACGACGGGGGGGGGGCTGAAGCCCCGTGGGCCCAATGGGTGTTGCGCGCCTGAGTCACCATGATGAGAACATTAGTCAAATATGCCCTGAAGAACAGCGCTAAATTACTGGAAGAAATTGAAAAATTGAGTCAAGAACTAAAGAATGCAGTGTTAGGGGATACCGAATTCTGACTCGGACAACTGCGCTGCATAGCCCGAGTACTTCTGGGTCTCAAAGGTGTATGTAGATTGTTTATGGACTTGGGCTAACTGCAATGAGGCGAACGAGGGGAATGACCAATGTGTTAAAAAAAAAAATAGATCAATAACTGGGCCTCTTCTGACCTAGACCCAATACCCTCCCAAAGCTGTAATCTCTGCTCTCCACAGAAGCAGAGAGCGAGTGCTGCACCGACATGCTCACAGAGAGCCCTGCCAGACCAGCCTGCTATTCCTTTATACAGTAGCAACAGTGGGAAACAAATGGTATTTCATTGCAGTGAATTAACAAACCAGATTTCGAATCTGGTATTCACAATGGTGGCTCTCAGTGGGAGCATACATATTTGCGCCACGCCGAAAGATTTATGCCCACGGTGCTGATGCTGCATAAGACGCACCTGATGGGCACACACTGCCTTCTTTTGAAGCGCTTTGGGGAATGGCTGCGTGTACCACTCAGGGTTTGTGTGGGGGTCACGTGGCTGGTGCTGCTCTGCCATAAAGCATTGCCATTGGTGGTGTTGTTTCTACTCCGATACTTGTACTTTGAAGAGCAGCATCACGACATAACATGGCGACATGAATGTGGATGAGCCACCATTACACCAGTTTGGTCTTTTCTGTTTCTGGTTATTAGGTCGATATAGAAATCCCCTTTGTGCTATTCCCAATGTAGGTTACGTCATTTATCTGATGTTGGTCATGTGGGCACAGTAATGGAGTGATGTCTACCTTGCGCCCCCCCCTGCCTCCCCTCCCCACCCCCCACCATCATGTTAGCTTCTCAAGGGCATTATACGGAACATGCCTTCCAAAGTGTGATCAGTCGCCGCTTTATTTCATTTTACTATGCAGACGCATGACTAGAGAGTTTTAATGTGTACACAGGGTGGGAGGGACCTGTATCATTCTACCAGAGCATAGAAAGGTGCCTCTTAAAAAGAGCGGGTAACTAGTATAGTTGCCAGGGCCCTGATAGGGAGGAATGTTGGTTTACATGGCTCTTTAAATGGATGTTTGCCCCTTCTATATATAACTTCTGTAATCCTGCCTTTAGAAATTCAGCCTTTTTTTTCTAACCGGACGGCAGCCTTTGACCTCTTGTGCATTATGCGCACTTAGTAGCCCATGGTTAACTATTCTTTGTCCTGTGACACCACAGGGGTCTGCAACCTTTTCAATAGTGAGAGCTACCAATGTTCAGTGAAAATCACCTGAGATTCCAATGTTACTAGTGAGGTCATAGGGGCCACATCAAACAAGATTGCATTACCGTCCACCCAATCCAAGATTGCCAGCAGTGTTGACCTCGATGCATTAGCCGCACTTGCCAGCAGTAATGTAAACCAGCATGAGCACAACCACTAGTTATTGCCTAGTGTATATCTATTTTCTATGTCAGTGTTTTTTTTAGCAGTGTTGCACAGTGGACTACATGGCTGAAAGTAAACAAAAAAACACTATGAAGTAGCCAGCGTTAGAAATAAAGAAAAAAATGCCCTAAAGTGTTTGTGTATCTCGCTGCTAAACACTGAGCCAGTTTTCCATCACGTTAAAGTGTAGTGTAGCTCCTATTTTCCCAATAGGCTCTGCGCATTGGAATAGTACCTACAGCAGTAAAGGCCTAGGCCAGACGTTAACTAGGTCTACTACTGTCGATACTAGACTTAATTTTTGGGTTTGCCAGCTAAGCTCAGAGTTCGCTAGAAACTTTCTCGAATGTTCAAGGAAGGAATTAACTACCCTGATTAGACAAGAAGGGATTTAGTTTCTGACAACCATAGAACATGACAACTTTGCTCTCCCCTAATCAAGAGTCAATCTCGAGAGTCGTGTGAGCACAAGGCAATTATTTTACTCAGTCAGTACGTGCATTCTTAGTCTCATCAGAATGTAGAGAAAAGGAAGAGACGGGCGTGTTCAATAAAAAGGTGTTATTTATTGATCAGTCTCTTTTCTCATACATGAGAAATGGATCGATATTATTGCAATACTTATAGTTAAGTAAAGTGCATACATTAAAAGCAATAGTATAAAATAATACTGTAAAAACATTGATATGGTTTCTGAGCCATATGATGTTTAAAATGATTAAAATATATTTACATACACATATACATTTGACTAAACGTACTCAACTGGTGTTTCTAAATACCCCTACCCCGTGTACCTGACCTAAGTCTAATGCGTGGGCGGGAATAGAAAGTTACAGTTTAAGTTAAGTTTGTTTTTGCCAAGTGAATAACTAAAGAATTCTCTGTGAGGGGTTATTCAGTTCTGTACCTGGAATTTAGGATGGATGAGGAATAGTATCTCTTTCTCTGCTCTCGATATTCCAGGCTGCCTGCGAGGGCTGCCCGAAAGCGCCGGTGCTGGGTCTCTCGGTTTGAGATAGCAGCGCGTCTCTCAGCGCGTCAGGAAGGCGGGGCTGCTGCCAGCGGGGTCTGCTTCTGCTCTCGGCTTCGGCAAGTATGGCTGCTCCGTCTTGTCACCACGCGTGTGTTTGCATAGGGCAAGGTCGGCAATATTTATACCTTAAAGGTGCCGAGATTGACGTAAGGATGGACATAGATACGTCAATAAAGATGTCATACAACTTGCTCGTTAGCACATTCTTTACTAAAGTTCTCTGTGAAATCAAAACAATGGCCGCACGGATTATCCAGGTTGTCATAGGTTTGATTTGTTATGAGAACGTCGTATGCCTTATCAGGGGCTGGAGGAATGTCGCTTGTCTAATTAGATCTCAAGCGTTATGACCTAATCAGATAACACGTTCCTGTGCCGTAGTGTGACTGCGTCAGATAACGGTATCTGCATCATGGGGGTTTTCTTGCCTCATGGGCTGACTGTTAGTTAACTTGATAGTTAGTTTAACCAGAATAGGGTCAGGAATAGGGGGACTGATTCAGAACCTATAGAAATACACGACACCCACTCCACGCTAACTATGGTCATATCTACTAATCTATGCATAGTATAACATAGTACAACATACTATAGAGTATAGTGTATACCTTACCACCCCAAAATACATAAATGCATTTCGAAATTTTCAAATATACTGAAAAATTGCAGTCATATATATTGTATGCACTTAAGCTATGAATTAAATGCAAAAGTAAACACGCATTTTTATGCATTATTGCTTATTGGTATATGAGAAATACACATGAAATGGCTCTTAATATGGCTATACAGAAAGGAAGTTCGAGACCATTTCATCACATAATAAAATATTTGTGAACATCCCAGCGAGCAGCTAAAGTCTATAAAGTATCTAAAAATAGAAATTTTAGTTCTCTAGGAATAGTTTCTTACTTTAAGCAGAAGATCAGTGTCCCGGGGAAAAAATATGTAAAAAAATATTTTAAGGGGCTTGCTGAAAAATATTGCTGTCCGTGAGCTGGAGTGAAATTGTTCATGTGACTTTATTTTTAAAGTTGAAGGCCGAATTCAGGGAACGCCGTGTGCGAGTTTACTCAAAAGTCTCTATTTCTGTTCTGGAGAGAACATCATATCATTCAGGCTTTCGAAAAAACTGTCAACAGCTTCATGGGAAAGTTCCACTAAGTCGGAAATAGGGGTAACCATGCATTCGTGCGCATGATTGTCTCCATTGACATTCTGATTCGCATTGCTGACAGAAGGTTGTACCTGTTCGATGCTGCTTTCATCTTGAACTTCACTACTCTTCAATCGCAGTGGTGAAGATTCCAGGAATGCCGTCATCAGGATTGGCAGCCTTTGAGGGCAGCACAAAGCGTGAACCTTGGTAGGAACCAACAGTGTATCTGCATCCACTGGCGCATCCGATTGTAGCGTCAGACAGGTGTCTAACACGCATTCTTCTCCGCATAGCAGACACCTTAGTACAGGTAAAACACACCTTTGCCACATTGGTCGAAATGATAGAAACCAAGTCATGTTCAGGTCTCTAAGCCGGGAGAGTCCCAGGATTTTTGATATCCGGTCCCGGTATCCAATGGCTAGGATCGTATCTTCCATTGTCGCGAGAGTTTGATCTGTGACATGGGTTGCCATAACGAAAAATAAGGACTAGGAATAGGATTCCGGCAATTAGTCCTAGGATCAGGGGAAGTCCGCCAAAAATCGAATGGACGAAATCTGGAAAAATACCCAGTATGGCTTTGAATGGTGTTAATGCCATCGAAAATACTGTCTTAAATACCTTTGAGACCCCAGTGGTATCAGAAATATTTAAGATTTCGCTTAGGATTTCCGCGAAATGTACGGGGGAATTAGTTGATAATAATGTATGTATCTCTGCAGTCGTCCTTGCGACTTGTAGATCATACGTTTCTTTTGATGACGTGAGCCTTGTAGGCGTCTGAAGAAGCACTGTTTTCATTCTGCTCAAAGCATCTATTCGAATAGAAGTAATTTTCAAACTGGGCCATGCCCTTGCCTCCCTGTCTGGAAAGGAGCTGGGGAATAAAGAACGTCCACAGCACTTGACCTTCGCCGTTGTAGTTACTAGATAAGGAGTCCCGGGCATAAGACTGCAACATCTGCGGTCTACAATAAGAATGTAACTCCCATTATAGAGTCTTTGAAAGAATGGTTCTATTTCAGTTGCAGGTGCGCCTTGCTGGTGACATGAAAGGTTGTATGAATTCCCTTCACAGGCTCCATGCAAACTAATTCCGTTACACAGAAGCGTGCCGCTTAGTGACATAGCACAATTGTTGCCACTAAGAAACACTTTCTGTCCTTTATTACTGACACATGCATGTGAATAGGGCAGGTTCCAAGTTGTTTTAAGGTACCCCTTTCCCAATTTCTCGTACATGCCAGCCTGTATATATTTTTGGCAGTATTGAAACCTGAAGGTTGAGATTGGAATATTTATGATTCCGTGGATTATCCATTCACTGACAGGTCGTTCTGACATTGTCATTGGTAATCTTTCTAGTTTTTCAATGCTCAAGATTGTATAATCAGCACCCTTTTGCGCCATACCGATTTGTCTATCAGTAAGGTTAAAGATTTGGAATAGTGACGTTGTGTTGATTAAACGCCAAGGCACATAGCCTGAACGCAGATTTTGTAACGTCCAGCCAAGCTGTACAATAGAACGCAATTGTGACTGACCATGTTGTAATAACAGTAAGTCTTGCGATAATATATCGATTGCTGAAGACACAATGCTGTCCAATGAAAAAATTCTGGAGGACAGAGTCATTAACCCATTGTCCACTACAGAAAGTGATTTTTCCAAATTGATACGGTCAATTTCCCGTATTCTTTCTGCTGTCTCAATTTGAGTAACCTTTCAGGCCTCATTGTATGCTGCATATACAGAGGCTGCTATGAAACGCTTTTGACGCTGTTTGCGTGGTCCCAGTATGAAATCACGCAAGTCAGCACCATCAGTAAGTAAAGTTAGGTGTTGCTTAATTTCAGGCAGTGTGGAAGTCTGTAGCCATTGAAGGCATAATTTGCCCACACTGTAGGTTGTTATTATCCCTGGGTGATGTCTTTGGGGATATCTAGGGTCTGGCCTGGTCATTTTGAAACCCTGTGTTTTATTCAGGAATCTATCTTGACAGTAATTTGTATCTGTGGGCCAGATCAACCATTGTTTCCAATCAGGATGTGTTCTGTTTTGGTTTAATATATGGTTTACGTCTATCTCTTCATCTGTATCAGAGCTATTGCTAAACATTGTTGGCTTTGGAATAGACGGTTTAATTAAATCTTTGATTTTGGCTAAGCCAAGACAGGTGGTTTGTTGAACAGTGTCATTTAAAAATATCATTTGTTCTGGGATCATGCAGGCTCTAAACAAAGCTTCTAAACCCTGTACTTGCCATTCTTTTGTACCCCAAACACTTTTCAAATCAACATTTTTGTCCCAATAATCAAATCCAAAAGTATTCATTTTTTCGAAGAATGAATCTGAATATATCAATTTTGTGTTGGTTATCATGGTTTTCATCCCTGTCTTGTTTGACAATTTAAAATAAAATGTTTCAGCATTACTTATGTTAAAACCTGAAAAATATGAATATTTGTCATATACGGTTCTAGAGCTTCCTTTTGGAGGTGTAGCACAATGTTCCCATTGATTATAACTTAAAACATTTCTAGGTTGTGCAGATTTATGTAAAAAATGGTTACCATAATGGTTATAGCAATACATACTATCATAATTTGTAGAACCTTGCAAATAATCATGTTTTGTAAATTTAGCAGACATTACTAAGTCAGACATCATGTTGTTAATACTTTCGAAGTCCCAATCATCAGCAAATGAGTTTGGTTTTGCAAAGTCACTCAAGGAGATCTTGATTTGGTGTGGATATTTCAGGATCTCGACCGGACCATAAATTTCATAGTCAGTGTTGTCCCAGGCTACCCCACCAGGTATAGGATTGGCTGTGAAGTTGGCTGAAGAAAGTTCTGAAGAAAGTTCTCTTTTCTCGACGTGTGAAGATGTGTGTGGTTTGAGGACCAAGTTGATGTTCTGACTTGCTGTGTCCATTTTAGCATATTTTCCCTCAATGAAGCGTCCCAAAGTAAATACCATGATGAGCCAAAGTATGAGGATAAATGCACCAAAACCCACCCAAAATTCAATCCATGGAGAAACCAGATATGTTTCTTTCAGTTGTTTCAAAAGTTCCTTCGCTTTGTCTTTAAAGGATTTTGATGATGGCTGTGTCTTTGATTCACTGAAGCCTTCAGAGGAATCATCGAAGTTGATGAAGTAACCGGATGCAGTTCTGTCAATTGTTCCAATTGGTTCAGGATTTCTGTTTTTTGCATTTTCACTTGGTACTTCAGTATAGATTGGTGTGTCTCTGCTAAATGTCTTTATTTGGGTTTTCAGAGGTCTGAGTTCTATTGCATTGTTGCATAGTCCTTCTTGTTCTTCTTTAGGCGTTTCGAATGTGATGAGCCTTTTTGTTAGGACCTCTGTACTGGTAGCAAACCTTGGTGTTCTGCTACTTATTGGGAGTCCACTTGGCCTACTGTTTGTTATCGGCCACATGTTGTGGTTTTACCAGGTCGATGGATACAACTCGGTTCTCCTTTTTTCCAGCAAGTGGCGGTAGTACAACTGATCTTGTCCCGTTGACAGACAAGACAGGAACTGCTTTTCTGTAAGAAGGCCCAAATTCCTTCTTTACCGCGATCTTCTCCCTGACTAGATCCCCGACTTTTGGAATCCAGACAGGTCTTGCTGGGACAGGTGGTGATTCTTCAGTGGTCGTTGGCTGTTGTTTCAACTGTATGTTGCTCAGGTCTTTTCTTGTTTTGTTTAAGTCCTGCAAAATAGCCAAACGGTCTTTGACATCAAAGGTTTTTTCTATTACCACTGAAGTCTGACTATCAAGGTCAGAGATCAACATCCTAGTTCCGAATAATAATTCGTACGGACTGAATCCCTTCAGAGAATTTCTTGGCAAGTTATTTAGACTTCGTTGGACACTTATTAGATGTTTGACCCACCCAGCTCCCGAACCTAATATCCTTTCTATTATAGATTGCTTTCTGCCTTGGTTTTTTCTTTACACCATCCCGTACCCTCAGGAAGGAAGTGAGAAGATTCCCGCTGGGCTGTGCTCATTTGGCCATGTTTCCCCCCCAGGCTGGATTGCCTGAGTGAAAACAATGGTCGAACGTAGCATGCTCTTAGCGTATATGCCATTTAGACTCGCAAATCTTGTATAATAGTCCGGACGTCAGCCGAGTGCTGGTGATCTACATTATAAGTGGAAACTAGCCTGTATATGTTAGTCGCAAGCCATTCTTTTTGCTGGTAATATTATCTGCCTTGATACGACGAGGTATTAAACTGCTTCTCTCCCCACTGCGATCTCTGTTGCAGTTTGGGCAGTTTTTTACAAACATGGTGTAGTGCAGGCTCATGCCTGGCCACCAGTACCGTGATTGTAATTCTTCCAGAGAATCTTTTAATTTAAGGTGTCTGAGACCCTCGCCCATGTGTGCGTCTGCGATTAACAAGTTTCTCCTGTCCATGTTTGGAATCACTCTATCCCCCACTCCAGGGATTCGAGCAAAAGGGACGGAGTTTGCATCGATTATGTATGTATAATTGAGTGGATAGTTGATCGGTAGTGCTGAGCAGTCGCCGTTTGATGACGTTTTCACCGCCAGCAATGTTTCACCGTCAATGTATTTTAATGTACGCTTTTTCCGAACTACGGGAGCCGGTTTAGTGGCTGCCGCTGCGGCTGCTTCAGCCAATGAATTCCCCACAACGTGAACGCCATCACGTTGATGACTCAGTGAGTGAGTCACGTGAGTCTTTGGTAGTTCTTTTTTCAAAAGAGCTACTTGTTCCCAGAGCAGTTTCTGCTTTATTGGTGCATCTGTGTCATCTTTGTAACCGTTCTGAATCCATGTCTGCAAATCCTTGTTATATGCTTTGACGCAGTAATATGAATCTGACACTATAAGTGTCGGGAATTCGCGATCCGCATTATCCAGCGCCATTTTTAATGCTATTATTTCAGTTTGTAGTTCTGAATTAGTTTCTACTGAGTGTGATTTTGTTAATAGAGGTCTTAGTTTACCTCCGCGCCACACTTCTTTTGTAATCTCACATGTGGGATTGTATGCATGTTCTCCCCAAACGGAGGGTTGAGCATGTCCGTCTGTATAGATTACACAGGCGTAATGTCGTAGAGGCAGAATGTCGATTGGCAGAGGATACGTCTTTTCATATTTTAGATTTTTTAATTCTTCTAGTTCTTAGAAAATTGTCAACCAGGCTATACTTGATAATTCATATCCTACGTACAAGACTATCAGATGGGCAATTCTGGACTTGTTAAAGTTGAATTTGTAACCCTCTGCAGCGAACCCAAGTATTATGGTGTTCACTCTTTTCAAGTGAGTATCCAAGTCATCATCTGTTAAGTAAATGTCATCGACATAAGATAATGCTTCATCATCATATAGTTGTAGTAATTCTGTTACTCTCGCTGAGAATACCCCCGGGCTGTTCTTGTACCCCTGGGCTAACCGACAGAATTGTTTTTGAGTGCCATTTACTGAGAATGCAGTTAAATATCTGCTCTCTGGTGCTATGTTTTGACAAAAGAATCCATTGGAGATGTCCAAGGTTGTTTTGTATTTTTTGCGCACTATGTTATTCATTAGTGCAGCACTGTGTGAGTTTTGCACTGCAAAGGTTTTGCAACATGTGTTAAGGTGTCGGTAATCCAAAACTAGACGATATGAATTGTCTGGTTTGGAGACAGGAAACAAAGGATTGTTCATTTGTGAGGTGCAAGTTTCAATCACCCCCTGGTATTCTAGCTGATCTAGTATTTCATTTACTTGTTTTTTAGCTTCTCGCTTAATTGGGTACTGCCTTTGTGCAGTAGGTTGTGATTTTAACTGGATTTTGTGAGGAGGAGAATCCTCATCCCATCCTACATGATTTTTATATAAAGCAGGTGCTAAGGCCACTGCCCACTTTCTAGCAAGTGTGTATTTTTTATGAATCGGTATTTGATTCGAGAAGGCAGGCATAATTACTTCTTCGCCATGAGGGCACTCCCTGACAAACTCTGGTGGCCAGTCTTTTTCAGCTAGAAGGATGTCATAGCCTTTGGAAAGGTTATCCCAAAATAGTCCCCTTATTTTCCTAGTCTTATCTCCCTCTATACGTAATGTTATCTCGTATATCTTGTGGGGCTTGCTAACTCTGGTGTCTGCAGTTTCCACTTGAAGGTATTATTCCTGTCCACTGTCTCCAGATGATTCATAAGGACTTTGCGAGCTACGCTCACCTCTGCTGCGCTGTCTAGCATTGTCTGAGCCCACTCTCCGTTTTTCAGTTGTGTCCTCAGTATTCTCGGCATTGTTAACTACCTTGATACTGGCTACCTTCTTTTTTGGAAATTATAATTTCTTTTTTTGTTGAGCAGGTTCCTTGTCTTTGGACTTGGCGTGCTCTTCTGATCGTCCTCTTCTTTCCGATTTCTGCGAGGAATTCTGAAAAGATTGAGAGGGACGTGTATCAATGTCTTGATATCTATCAGGTTTTTTAATATTATCCCTATTTCTAAGGTTATATCTATTCCCCGAGGGGTCACTCTGCGGTGACCTCTGTCTTTGGTTTGGAGATTTCTCTCTTCGCCTAGGAGACCTTCCTCGGGACTGGAATTTCTTTTCTTTAGGATTGGATTGTTTGTTTCCATCCCAGTTCTTTTTTGGTGAATTATTATTATTAAAAAATATTTTTTCTGGACTTGTAGTCAGTTGCGGTTTTACTGGTATTCCACCTAGACTATCTCTGCCTAGTTCTTCATAGGATTTTTCTATGATTCTGGCAATTTCAGCTGGTTGGTCTGCTATATCTGTCTCTTTTAACCTCTGGCGGATCGCCACGTTTGCTGCTTCACCTTTTATGTTGGCTAGTAATATAGCCGAGACCTGCTTGAAGTCTTTCAGTAATTTCATACCAAGAGTTAAAGCAGGTTCTGGACCGTATTCATCTTGAATTTGTTTTAGCACATCTGGTATCACCGAAATGGATGGAACACCGTGCGTTTTTGTGTAGATGGAAGCAAAGACTGTACCCCAAGTGTCACAGTCCTCAATGTGTGGTGCGATTCCCATTGGGAGACATATAGTCAGAATCCTGTGTTTTTCTAATGGGGTGGTGTCAGGAAACACCGCCTCTATTTGGGTAATTTTCTGTGCCAACCAGAATGGTATCTGTTCCCGTTTAGCTGGAACTTTACCTAGGCAGGATTGGATGTTCTGTGGTGTAATTTTATTTGTGTTCCCCTGGTGAGGGGTCAGCTGTGGAAGTTTAATCGCTGGCTGAATTGTTGAAGTCCGCATTACATACTGAACTAATTGTCTATGAATTTTTAGTAGTTGTTTTAGCTGTATTAACAGCTCTGCTGCAGGCATTCTTTCGATGTCTGGATGTGGTGTGTATCCGGCTAAGACCGGCCACGTTGCTCCTGGTCTTCCTAAAGGACCGAGCCTTGTAATGTGATTGTTATGTATTAGGGCGCCATCAAATAAGAGCAAATGCTCTTGGAATTTGAGTGGTACTTCCACCTCCTCGAAAGGAGTGTATGTTTCAGGAGGTTCCTCTACTTTGTAATAGTGGAAGTACTTTGATACAGCATTTGCTGCTGGAAAATGTATCCATGAATAGTATACCTCTGTCTGCCGATATTCGTGTGCCTCAATTACGAATATGACTGTGCCACCTCTAGGTGTCAGTCCATTTTCTATAAGTTTTAAGGTTATAGATGTCCTTTTAATGACCGGAATGAGTGTTATATTCGGGTCTGCTGCTTGCATGGTAGCATCAGCATCTGCGAGTTCAGTTGCTAATCTAACTGCCTCTCTTTCATCATCACTCTCTGCCATTTTACAGACAGGATGGTATTATGTTTGTTTGCAGATCAGGTTTCTTTATGGAACAAAGATTAGATGCACAATATTTTGGAACTGTTTATCCTTCAACGTTGACTTGACCAAGAACCATACATAGGAGTTCCCTCCTGCGAGGTTTTGGAGGATATAACCTTTCACCCACTCCAGACGTCTTTGGAGTATTTGGGAAAAGGGGTCTGAGTGAGAAAGCACGACTGAGTTACTCTAAATGTCTTACGTTAGTTTTATCGCCCTTTCCAAACGCGTTGGGCGCCATGTAGTGTAGCTCCTATTTTCCCAATAGGCTCTGCGCATTGGAATAGTACCTACAGCAGTAAAGGCCTAGGCCAGACGTTAACTAGGTCTACTACTGTCGATACTAGACTTAATTTTTGGGTTTGCCAGCTAAGCTCAGAGTTCGCTAGAAACTTTCTCGAATGTTCAAGGAAGGAATTAACTCCCCTGATTAGACAAGAAGGGATTTAGTTTCTGACAACCATAGAACATGACAACTTTGCTCTCCCCTAATCAAGAGTCAATCTCGAGAGTCGTGTGAGCACAAGGCAATTATTTTACTCAGTCAGTACGTGCATTCTTAGTCTCATCAGAATGTAGAGAAAAGGAAGAGACGGGCGTGTTCAATAAAAAGGTGTTATTTATTGATCAGTCTCTTTTCTCATACATGAGAAATGGATCGATATTATTGCAATACTTATAGTTAAGTAAAGTGCATACATTAAAAGCAATAGTATAAAATAATACTGTAAAAACATTGATATGGTTTCTGAGCCATATGATGTTTAAAATGATTAAAATATATTTACATACACATATACATTTGACTAAACGTACTCAACTGGTGTTTCTAAATACGCCTACCCCGTGTACCTGACCTAAGTCTAATGCGTGGGCGGGAATAGAAAGTTACAGTTTAAGTTAAGTTTGTTTTTGCCAAGTGAATAACTAAAGAATTCTCTGTGAGGGGTTATTCAGTTCTGTACCTGGAATTTAGGATGGATGAGGAATAGTATCTCTTTCTCTGCTCTCGATATTCCAGGCTGCCTGCGAGGGCTGCCCGAAAGCGCCGGTGCTGGGTCTCTCGGTTTGAGATAGCAGCGCGTCTCTCAGCGCGTCAGGAAGGCGGGGCTGCTGCCAGCGGGGTCTGCTTCTGCTCTCGGCTTCGGCAAGTATGGCTGCTCCGTCTTGTCACCACGCGTGTGTTTGCATAGGGCAAGGTCGGCAATATTTATACCTTAAAGGTGCCGAGATTGACGTAAGGATGGACATAGATACGTCAATAAAGATGTCATACGACTTGCTCGTTAGCACATTCTTTACTAAAGTTCTCTATGAAATCAAAACAATGGCCGCACGGATTATCCAGGTTGTCATAGGTTTGATTTGTTATGAGAACGTCGTATGCCTTATCAGGGGCTGGAGGAATGTCGCTTGTCTAATTAGATCTCAAGCGTTATGACCTAATCAGATAACACGTTCCTGTGCCGTAGTGTGACTGCGTCAGATAACGGTATCTGCATCATGGGGGTTTTCTTGCCTCATGGGCTGACTGTTAGTTAACTTGATAGTTAGTTTAACCAGAATAGGGTCAGGAATAGGGGGACTGATTCAGAACCTATAGAAATACACGACAAAAGAGCAGAGGTCCGTTTACAATATGGGGATGTCCATTTCGAGCTGGGATGCACAATCTGCTTGAAACATTCTCTTTGCGTCTTGTTTGTGAAAGTGGGAGGAAAAACATGTAGTCTCTCACACTCTCACACACTCTCTCACTCTCTCTCACACACACACTCTCTCACACACACACTCTCTCTCACACACACACACTCTCTCTCTCACACACTCTCTCACACACACGTTCTCTCTCACACTCTCTACTACTCAGCATTACTCACTCATAATTAGTCACTCTATACTACTCACTCTTTACTACTGAAACTAAAAATACACTTTGTATATGTAAGGGTGTGGCTGTGCATGTAAATGTGTGTGGCTCTAGGACTCTTTACTACTCACCCTCACTATTTAATACTCACTCTTTCAATTTTTACTACTCGCTCTCTAATACTCTCTTTACTAATAACTCTCTCCTACTCCGTATCAACTACTCACTCTACTACTCTACTACTTACTCTGTGTGTGGGTGCTAATGCAATAGGTCTCGCATATGCAAGTGATTAAGCTATTGGCAATATAAATGACAATGCCATTTATTTATGATTTTTTTTAAAAAGCAATGTCATGAGCAATGCCAATAGCTCTACCTTTAATAATGCCGAGACCATTGCATTGTAAATGCTTGTTTTAAATTGAAAATGGTCAGGTCGGGGTTCAAACGCCCCCAGGATGCCTGGTTTTATTGTATTTCACATTTTCATCTATTTAAATAGCACAATTGTTAGCCACACAAAGCGCCTATGTACGCTCTGCATAAGAACACCCGAAGTATATAAAGCAGTGCCAGTCGTAAATAAGAGGTGGGGGTGCAAATGGAGTATGGGGGGGTGGGAAGAATAATGTAAATAATGGCATGCACCATCGTTCCAGCGTGAACGTGGCCCTGTTGCTATCTTTGCTCTCAATGATTTCGGATGTATCGGGAAAGGTTGCAGGTTAAACGGTATGTTAGTGCCTGACACCAGAACTTCCAAAGTCCTGGAGACGATGTGAACGAGAAGCAACGGCTGTCTCAGCGCAGTGAGCAAGTGGACATGCCATTAAGTATGATAAACCTACACCTGCTTTTCCGCCTACTTGCTGCATGTTTTCTGCAGGGTCATGCAAGGATAGCGCATAGTTTGCCCGTTGTTACTATTGTGCAGCTCATCTGTTCCCAGTCCGGCCCTGGCTCTATTAACAAAAGGTGTGCAGCATGCCTAAAAGCACAATGTGTGCTTTACACGTCTTTCTTTTGTGCTGGTTGCATGTCTTAATAGACCATGGCTACGAGCTGTCTGTTGACCATTGTGAAAATATTCCCTTTAATTGCAGCACCGTCGTGCGCTGCAATTAACTTAAATATTTTCACAATGGCCCACAATCAGCCCGCAGCCGCGCTCCATTAAGAGAAGACATACAGAAAGCCCAAAAGAAGGACGTGTAAAGCACACGTCGAGCTTTTGGACTTTCTGCATGTCTTCTCTTAAACGAGCGCGGTTGCGGGCTGATTGTGGGCCATTGTGAAAATATTTAAGTTAATTGCAGTGCACTACGGTGCTACAATTAAAGGGAATATTTTCACAATGGTCAACAGACAACCCCCAGCTGCGCTCCATTAAGAAGGAAAACCCGCAGCAAGCACAGGAGCCACCACCTGCCGGAAATGAAAAAGATTTGCGCAGCTCCTGTTCTGAAAGCGGCAGCGCAAATGTTCTCCTAAAATGTGCTGTGGATGCGCGCTCCACACCCACCACTGCGCGCTCGGGGGATTAGACGTGGGCGCCTGCGCGGGCGCGCACGTTACTGGGAACACTGTTGATAAATACCAAAGAGGGAAATGTGATACCTCAGGGGTTGCCTTGGTCAATCTAGTTATCCCAAGCAGAGCCGCATGTGGGTTATACCGACTTCCTCATCTAGATCTATCAAGAGAACCAACAACAACGCCCTCCTTAACACATAACATCATCTCTCCTCCTCCCTATCAAGACTCACCCAAAACCCTTCCTTACGTCACCTCCCGTAATTTACAAAACGTTAGCCTAGAAATCAGAAACATCCTACAACTCGCTGAAGCTCGCTTTCTACATTTAAACATCTTGAAAAACCTCTAGCAACTGTCGACAAGGTGATAAAAACTATCCCCCTACCTCTAACCAATCGATTCTTGCGCTTATGCAAACTCCCCAACAACATAACGGACCATGAAATCCAAACACTACTACTGCTATATGAAACTCCGGCTTGCCCTACCACAAATAAAGAAGAATACCCTATTCTCACAGTCCCCATCAACCCAAGCAGAACTTCCCATCCAATAAACAGAGGAATAAACCTGAACAACCTTCAATCATTACCCTCTAACACCAAGAATCTTGAGCCAACTTTAAATATTTGCCTAAATGTGATCTGCCTCCTTCTGAATTGACGTTCAGCCCCAAAACACGCCTCTGACATCGCCGACCTCGCCCTCAACAGGAAAATGGATATAATCATCCTCACAGAAACTTGGCTCAATGAATCATCCTCACCATGCCTAGACCTTCTAGTCCCCCCTGACTACAACATCATTAGACTAGACAGAACTCAAAAGATAGACGGAGGCGTAGCCTGCATACATTGTTCCAATATCACTATCTCGAAGTTTCACTCGGAACCCCTGGTCTCTTGTGAATACCTTGGGGTTTCTGTTAAATCATCAAGTATCCACTCCCACAAACTACGTATACTCTACCATCCTCCAGGTTCGAACGCAGAATTCTCAGAACATCTTATGGAAATCATTACTTCAAACTCCTTCCCTCACTCAAATGACCTATTCCTTGGCGATTTCAATCTCCACTGGGATTACTCCTTGGGCAAACAGGTTAAAGCCCTCAAAACCTTCCTAGCAGACCATTCCCTTATCCAAGCTATCTCAACGCCAACTCACACCAAGGGTGCCACTCTCCACTGGATCATCTCTAAACAAAACACGATTGAATTGCTCTTGGTTACTCCTTGTGACTGGTCAGACCATCACATTATCCCCTTCCAAATATCTTCAGCTAACAAGAAAACTTTCTCGCACCAAATCAGGCGAAAACATTTTATAAGAGACACAAAAAAACATCGATTGGAATAACCTTGCCTCCCACTGTGAGAAGGCTCTCACTCCCCCTAATAACTTGTCAGATATCAATGACCTCACTGCTCACTACAACTCCTCAATGACCAAAGTCTTCGACCAAGCTGCTCCACCAAAACTCAAAAGAATTCCGGACAAAGACAAAAACACATGGTTCAGCGGAGCCCTGAATGAAGAGAGACGCAAACTCAAATCAACGGAATGGAAAAGGAGGCAACATCCCTCCCCCCAGCAGCTTAAACATCTCCGGAATTAAAGAAATTCCTACAATACAAGCATCCTAATTTCAAAAAAAGACTTTTTCAGATTAGAACTAGACAAGGCCAAAAATAGACCAAAGAACCTCTTCCAAATTCTGAAACAACAATCTAACAAATTAGCCAAATCCTCACTCCTAGCATCAAAATCACAGCTGAGCAGTGAAAGTTCCTCATTTTTCACAGCTAAAACAAACTCCCTCCAACTCGAGCTTAGTACGGCGGCAATTAACTCAGCCACTCCAAATAGTCTAGTCAAATTAGTTCAAAAAATGGGCTAACCTAGAACTAATTGCAATACAATTTCTGTGAGTGGATTCTTATTGAAAGTTTTCCGTAGAAAACGATGGTGAAAAGTCTACCACTCTATCATGATGCGTTAATCCAATTTGGCGGATTTTTCAAAATGGCTGCCCATTATTTGAGATATAGGTTATAACTGTTTATATGCCCATGTGTGGTATCATTTTATATGTTTTTAGGAACGGGAAAGTCAAAAATAACATCAAAAACTGTTTCGGATGACTATAACATCAAATTGGGATTAATACAATAAACAACGATAATTATATGTTAATATGCCAAACATAGTTTTGACATTATTTTTTATTTACATTTTTTTAACATCATTTGAAAAGGATAAACAAATTTCAACTAAATAATATAGCACTTCTCAATATGACACTGACAAATGAAAATTGTTAAAGAGATAAATTCAAACAGCACTCCTTAGTATAAGAATAGTATGATTTCAATCATCGTCCATGTCCACTTCCATAGAATTGCAACAGCTTATTCCTCGACAATCCGTGCACGCATCTGTGCACGCTATTCCCTGTCTTTTGCATATACATTGCAGAGTCGCACATTGACTCTTGATACAGCCACATTTCACAAATTTTAATAAATAATCTGGTGCTGGTGCTTGACTCATTCTAATGGGAGCCAATGTTCCATCTTTCACTTCAAATCCCCACTGTAATGGATCCATATGAATACCTATCCACTGCTGCACCTGATGATATACTCTGAGTGAATTAAATTTGCAGGCATCCTCTGTAGGAGGCAAGACTTCCGGTTTCACATGTATTGTTGATTTTGTTGCCTTTGAAGTGAAAGTTCAAAGTCTCATATCATGTAGTGTGCTGTCTCCTGTTATTCCTCCATACAACGATATAATAGCATTAAGACCAGCATTTTCAATTTCTTCTGTTGATTTTTGTGAAGTTTGGAATACGGCAGCACTTTCTTTGAAGCTGTCTGATTTTTTTAGCAACTTTATGGAGTCACGTTTTCCTAATCCAAATGGTTTGGAGGTGGTATCACATCCTAATACGGCGTGAGCAAATAAGATGTGAGAGCAGACGTCATTACCTAAAGTTTTTGCTAATTTCCTAATATCATACGCAGTTATGTTTTTGGAAGATTTCTTAGGTTCTGGGCAAAGGAAAATATCAAATTGGTTTTCTTGAAAATGATGAAGGAGTAGTATGAGAAGATCTGTGTCCTCGCCAACAATGGCTGTAGGATGAGTTTTGGTCGACTCAATAGCCTCCAAAACGACCATGAAGTCTGCATCATTATGAGCTTGCTTTGTTTTACACCCAGCTTCTTGTAACTTTTGCGATAATGAGAAATGAAGGCTTGTTTATTTTCATTATTACTCAGAAATAATTGTTTCTGGATGGCGATGGAGGTAGAAGTTATGAAATTTATTTTAGGTCCTACAATACCTCGGTTTCTTTTTAGATGGGCTTCTGATTTTGTAGAAAACTTGTCTCCATATCCGTCGAATACTATTATTGCCTGGCCATACTTTGTTAGCACATATCTGTCATAGGCACAAAGCAGCTAATGGAATGTCTGATTCGGACTCTAAGGAAGGCGATGTAGTAACCACCCACCATCAATGACGAACTGCATATTTTGTGGCATGTTAGCAACGGCTGGTACTTACTCTTTAATATAATTGGCAAGCTGCGACTTCCCAGATTCCCTCATAAGTCCATGCTTATTGAATAAACTAGCTGGGTATGAGCAAAGCTCATAACAAAACACCTCCTGCAAATCCACGCCACTAGTCTGAGCACAAAGCAACAAACGCTAAAACAATAGTTCAGGATCCATAACAAAGGTTTCTTCTTTCAATTTAACAGATTGAACTGATTTCCTTACCTTCACCTGGTTGCTTTTTCTCGAAGAGAACTCAGAGAGTCTTTTGTCCGTCATCTCATTAAGAATTCTATTTCCAATTTCTTCAGCAAGTTCAGGATTAACATCACTGCCATAAGTAACTCCCGTGACAATGTTACGCAGGTTACTGTCTCGCTCAAAAACATTGAGCTGTTCTACATATACCAGTACTTTCTGTGTATCTCCTTTATTGCGTTCAATTCTTGAACTGGTCATAGTAACATGTTGCTCACTTGCTGCATGCTTCACTGAAGCAAAGTCCTGCATGCATTCATTCAAATGGGCGTAAATGGGGTGTGACATAACCCATACAAGCTACTGCTGTTCTGTCATACCTTTTTCCATGGGTCATTCCGCCGAATCCTTTTATATTCTTCATTAGAACTTGTTCAATGACCAAATCAGTGGAAAGGCCACCCCAGAACCTATCACTTCTTCGGACAACATGCAGACCATTTGTAAATGCCGTGTATACATCAGGAGCTTCAAATTCAAGCTCAACCATTCTCTCATAATACAGTGCAGAACTGGCATATAAATTATGGCCACATGCTGCAAAAAAAGGTAGCATCTCCTTTACCATTGCAAGATGTAGATGCCAATTTCCTGTTCTTTCAGCTTTTAAGAATTGTTTCAGGATGTTGACCATTTCCAAATATTGCAACCAGGAGTCCTGTAAAATTTAAGTTCATCTTTGGCCTTCAGCAGTTTGGTTGCAATTTCGACAACAGCATTATGTGTCACATTCTCAACAGAAAACTCCCCATTAAGAAGATTATTGAACAATGAACAATCGTAGTTACCATCCAGGGTCTCACAATGACCTTCTTTAAAGGACTATCCTGTGATTCATTGGCTATGATGCTAAGTGCTTTGTGGAAAAGCGGCTGGTCGAATGTTATAATAGGGGTCTGGCTGTATCTCTTGGCATGGTCAGAAACAAAAAGCAGTGTTGAGAGCATACAAGTCTCATTTGTTGGATCCATGTTAATCATTGGCAAAAAGATGACAGATGATACACCGGGATGGTATACACCCGTTACAACGCATTTTTTACAACGCACTACCATTACAACGGAACTTTTACAACGCAAATACTATTACAACGCATTTATTTACAACGCATGTTTTTACAACGCAGGTACCTTTACAACGCATACCATTACAACGTAAGTATTGGTAAGTATATAATTATATTTAAAATGTTATATGTTAGGTTTTTTTTAAAGGGGTATTTTTAGGGTTCAGGGTCAGTTTTGGGTTTTTTGGTAAAGGGGTATTTTTAGGGTTCAGGGTCAGTTTTGGGTTTTTGGGTAAAGGGGTATTTTTAGGGTTCAGGGTCAGTTTTGGGTTTTTGGGTAAAGGGGTATTTTTAGGATTCAGGGTCAGTTTTGGGTAAAAGGGTATTTTTAGGGTTCAGGGTCAGTTTTGGGTTTTTGGGTAAAGGGGTATTTTTAGGGTTCAGGGTCAGTTTTGGGTTTTTGGGTAAAGGGGTATTTTTAGGGTTCAGGGTCAGTTTGGGGTTTTTGGGTAAAGGGGTATTTTTAGGGTTCAGGGTCAGTTTTGGGTTTTTGGGTAAAGGGGTATTTTTAGGGTTTAGGGTCAGTTTTCAGTTTTTGGGTAAAGGGGTATTTTTTGGGTTCAGGGTCAGTTTTGGGTTTTTGGGTAAAGGGGTATTTTTAGGGTTTAGGGTCAGTTTTCAGTTTTTGGGTAAAGGGGTATTTTTTGGGTTCAGGGTCAGTTTTGGGTTTTTGGGTAAAGGGGTATTTTTAGGGTTCAGGGTCAGTTTTCAGTTTTTGGGTAAAGGGGTATTTTTAGGGTTCAGGGTCAGTTTTCAGTTTTTGGGTAAAGGGGTATTTTTAGGGTTTAGGGTCAGTTTTCAGTTTTTGGGTAAAGGGGTATTTTTTGGGTTCAGGGTCAGTTTTGGGTTTTTGGGGTACAGGGGTACAGGGTAAAAATAAAATAAAATTAATTAAATTAAATTAAATTAAATTAAATACAATTACATTAAATTATATTAATTTTAAATAATTTACAATTAAAAAAATTATATATACTTACCAATACTTACGTTGTAATGGTATGCGTTGTAAAGGTACCTGCGTTGTAAAAACATGCGTTGTAAATACATGCGTTGTAATAGTATTTGCGTTGTAAAAGTCTCGTTGTAACGGTATGCGTTGTAAAAGTATGCGTTTTAACGTCATACATCCCACCGGGATGGTTACCTTTATGTAGTAGTTGGCATACTCCTTGCCATCCTGGAACACTGTTACTGAGTAGATGCGAGATGTTCAATAAAATATCCAGGTTTGCAGATGGGTCACTGTACAATTTTTTTCTAAAATCAAACGGGGTTTCACACAACCGTAGAACATGAGAAGTTGTGGGATCTGATTCTTTCTCCTGGAACGGAGTTTTCAAGTTAACAAAACGTGCTCTACATTTCTTGTGAACTTTCTGCCCAACACAAACGTGAAACTTAGATATTTTTCTCTCCTTGCATGTTTTTTGAATTCCAGTCACTCCTCTTTCAGTGAGTACAGATACATCGTCATCTTCTTGAAATACCACATCATAAATGAAATACTTGTCTACGTCCATTTTTACTGTATCTCACAGCAACTCGCAAGAACCTGTAACACATAAATGAAACAACCCACTCACAGAAATTGTATTGCAATTAGTTCTGAGGTTCTGCAACAAATTGACTAGTCTAAAAGAGCAGTCAAGTCGATAATTCTGTTCTGCATGAGCTGCTGCTGCCCAAAAATAACTTTCACTGGTCTACTTTCAAACTCTATGATCTCAATGACATCACCAATATTCTAGTGACTACCAAACTCAACAACCACTTCAATAACTCTGTCCCCTCAAATTGCTTAACCCACCTCTTCCATATCATCTCACCTCTTTGGACTAAAATCATCAATGCCTCTGTAGCACACAAGGTCACATCCAAACGGGCTAAGTCACCACTATCCTAAAAATACCAACAGCAGACAACTCCGAACCCAACAACTTCAGACCAATAACCAACATTCCCATGCTAGCCAATGTCCTGGAAAAATGTGTTCAGCAACAACTGAACCAACACATCTCAAACTTCAATCTACTGAACACCAAACAATCGGGTTTCAGACCTGGGCGTAGTACAGAAACAGCCATCCTGCACAGGGTAACGCCCTTCAAGCCCTTGACTGCAACAAAACCTGCCTACTAGTCTTACTCGACCTCTCATCAGCCTTCGATATGGTCAATCACGACAAACTACTAAGAAGACTAGAAAACAGGATGGGTTTATCTGGTAAAGTCCTTCAATGGTTCAAATCCTTCCTGGAAAACAGAACGCAATCGTACATGATCTACAAAAATCTTGCTGTTTCCTCACCTAATCTACTAGGAGTTCCACAAGGCTCCACCCTATCTCCCATGCTATTCAACCTATACGTCGAACCACTTACTGATCTACTACAGCAGGCGAACATCTCCTTCCACATGTACGCGGATGACACCCAACTGTATATCAAGATCTCCTCTATCGAAGAGAAAAGGACAATGAATCTAGCTCTCGAAAAGGACTGTCCAATGGTTATCAACCAACTTCCTCAAGCTAAACCCTCAAAAAACAGAGTTTCTTTTAATCTCCCCCTCTAATAACTCCACTGAGTCAAAGGAGTGGATCAAAATGATCACTGCTCTGAACTGCACGCCAATTTTGGTGTACTCTTCCATATCACTTGGAATCACTTTAGATAGGAACCTTAACATGCGAAGTCACATCAACCTATTGGCTAAAAATGCCCGCTTCCACCTCAGCTATCTCTGAAAAATTAAACCATTCCTCGAGAATTCAGACCTCAAAACTGCAGTTCAGTCCTTAGTTATCTCTAGACTGGAATACGGATGTACCACCCTCTCAGGGCTTCCCAAAATCTGAACCACCCCTCTAAAAGCCTGTCTCAATGCCGCAGCAAGACTCTTAACAGGATCTATGAAGTATGACCACATATCAACTGGCTACCCTACGAAGCTTGAATCCACCTAAAAATGGCCTTCATCACTCACAAGCCGCTACACCACAACACTACCCAGTACCTAGCCCAAAAACGTACCTTATTGGGAGGAAACAGACATTCAAGGAGCATAGACAATCTACTTCTGAAACCCTCAGGCTTCAAGAAGACTAATACTTCCAACAGAGCATTCTCCGGAGCAGCGCCAAGAATATAGAACTCGCTTCCACCATACATCAGAAAAATCTCCTCTACTCCTCTCTTCAAAAAGGAAGCAAAATTATTCTTGATGAGCAAATTCCATCCTTAAATCCGCACACTCATTACACCAGCTCTACAACCTCCTAACTACCTCTACTCTTGGGTCACTGAGACCGCGAAGTTAAGATCCCCATAAACTTGAACTTACATTCTTATTCAGAACAATATTCAATGCTGCTATTCTCTGTTAGTTTTATATTATGTTTTTTTTGTTTGCAATGCTCTCCATTAAATGTGTACACCCTACTCTTTATGTAAAGCGCTCTGATACCCTATCTTGGGTCTGGTTCGCGCTATAGAAAACTCTAAAAATATGAATATAAATAATATCCTGAACAGTCAGCACACAAAGAAACATGCCATTCTTATAGGGAGGATAAGCACCTCAGGCAAGCTGTGTAGTACTGTTGTTCAACCCCAAGGTACTTCAGCTCTTTCCTCTCATCCTGGTGGCAGACACCAGACATCTTTCTTTTTTAACTCACTATATGGATACTGGTAAGAGTTCACCTCTCAACAATGTTGTCTTTGGGGTCTCTGGGAAGCAGCACAACCACTCTGTTGTTTTAGCGTCAATTCAAATTTGGGAGCTATCCTCACAGCAACAGTTTGACTGCTGAGCCTTTGGCTCTTGAGCAGATAGAGGTCAGGAGCAGTAGCGGTCGGCAGTAGGTGTTTCTGTAGGGCGGTGACGTGGGGAGGGGCAGGGTGGGGGGTAGTAATGTATAGATTACGGAGTTTTACAGGTAAGTAAACATTTAAATAAATAAAACCAATTTTGTTGCGCGCACTGCATCACCAAATGTGATGCAGTGCGCGCAACGAAATTCGTTTTATTTATTTAAATGTTTACTTACCTGTAAAACTCTGTAATCCATACATTACTACCCCCCACCCTGCTCCTCCCCCTGCCTACGTCACCGCCCTACAGAAACACCTACTGCCGACCGCTACTGGTCAGGAGGTCAGCATAGAGGGCAGTCTGTTACTTTTGTCCTTCAGATTACAGCAACCAAAGCTTTTTGCACAGTCCCTCAAGTCTGGTTCTTCAAGTCTGGTTCCTACGCATGCAAGTGCAACAAACTTCCTGCCCCTAGTGCAATACTTTCTTTGGCTGGGCTCAGAGATCACAAAGTCCATCAACGGGGAACATATGCTCTGGCTTCCAAGGCAGTGGTCAAGGGCTGGAAAGGAATGCAGCCTGCCATTCAGAACTGCTGGAGTAATTGATTTTTTGGGGTGGATTCTGGTACATCTTGCTCAATTTACGGTTCTGTTTGTTGGTAACAAGCATCCCATAATGTTTTCAGAGATTCGGATTTTGTCCCATTCTGAAGATGATGAAACATTTTCCATGCATAAACAACTGAAGTTAAAGGGAGTAAATGTGTCTCTAAAACTGTTGAGGAGTGTTCCTTTTTTTAGGTCTCGCCTGCTGTCAGCGCATGCGCAATCGTCGCTGCAAGGGGCATTGTTTACTACAAAGGGCTTAGAGCCCCCCCATAGCTTACCATTCGTTGGCATCATTGTTACTCTTCGCTTCCTCCTAATTGGCCAGTACATTTATTTATTTATTTATTTATTTTATGCAATTTTTAGAGCGCGCAAATACCCGTGAGGGTGTCTCGGCGCTAGTGCTACTGAACTCACTCTAGAGGCAAGGACTGGTTTAGGATGAAAACAGCCAGGTTTTAAGGTTCTTTCTGAAGTGTAGTAGGGAAGGGGCAGTTTTGATGTGGAGTGGTAGTGTGTTCCACAGTTTAGCAGTTCCTATGAAAAAACATCTGTCTCCCCAGTTGGTCCTCCTTGTCCGTGGAACCATCAGTAAGTGTGCTGAAGATGATCTTAAGGTTCTTGCATGCTCCAAGGGACGGAGAGCTGTTTTTAAAAACTGCGGGCCAGGGCTATTGATAGCTTTGTAGGCTATACAAAGAGCCTTAAATTTGATCCGGCTCCGTATGGGGAGCCAGTGTAACTTTCTGATATAGGAGGAAGTGGGAGTGAATTTGGGAATAGCCAAAAGGACCCTGGCTGCGGCATTTTGTACCGTCTGTAATTTGTGAAGGACCTTTTCTTGGGCATTTAACAAGAGAGCATTACAATAATCTGTTCTTGAAAACACCAGGGAGCTGATCAGGGTTTTGCATGCCTCACATAATTTCCTTTTCTGTCTGTGGAGCATGGACCAACCACAGATTGATTCATCTTGATTAGTGTCCGTCCGCTACTCGCACTATTTCTTCTTTTTCTCCCACTCCCCTTCTGTGTGGTGTTTCTTCCCCTCCAGCCCCAATGTCTATCACAACAACATAGCAGCCACTTGGCTCAATCTCCTTTATCCCCAACCGGTAAGATATATTTTGCTCCCTTGCCCACTAGCCCACCTGGTCTAAAACACATTCATTTGAAACCAAACCAGTTCTAGGATCAAAGGTATCAAATGTTTAGACAGATCGCAGGTCGAAATAATTGGTAACATATGGTATTGTATTGTAATTGCTTTTATATATCGCTTACCACTCGTGAGAAAGCGTCAAAGCGCTTTTCCGGTGAGTAGCACGCTACTGCTGAATTTATAAAGGATTAGTAGTGAATTAGTATAGTGAAATATGAAAGTGATTTGAGTGGTGGATATGTTAGTCAGTTATTTGGATGGAGAAGGTTAGTGGAGGGATTGAAGAGGGAAAACGGTTTGCATTCATATAGCGCTTGCTACCCTTGATGGGGTGTTAAAGCACTTTTTCGGAGAGTAGCACTCTACTCTGGAACCCATAAAGGATTAGTGGTGAATTAGTGTAGTGAAATATGAACGTAATTTGAGTGGTGAATATGTTAGTTATTTTGATTGAGAATGATAGTGGAGGGATAGAAGAGGGAAAAAGGGTTTGCATTTATATAGCACTTGCTACCCCTGATGGGGTGTGGAAGCAATTTTTGGCTACAAGTTCACTATTCTGGAACCCATCAAGGACTTGTGGTGAATTAGTATAGTGAAAATATGAGAGTAATGCAAAGGTCCTGATGCTGATTCTCTGTCACTCTGCAGGTATGTAGGTGGTCTCCATAGCAGCCTTTTCCCTCCAGTGACAATCCTTGCCAGGTCACATTTACTCGGTCCTAATGACCCCCTCTGGCAGACGGGGTCACTCTCTCTCCCACTGTACACGGGCTCAGACTCAATTTACACAGCAGATTGCTTCACGGTGGCCCCTCCTGGTATACAGGATCACTGGCTCACCATCGCACATAGGCTACGACCCACTCACACAACAATCTGTCCATGGTGGCTCCTCCTGGCATATGGGGTTGCTGGTCCCTCATTGTACACATACAATGACCTTTTTGGCACAGCGATAATCACACCTCACATCAGGGTGACCCCACCTGGTATAAGGAGTCGTTGGTTCCTCACTGCACACAGGCAATGACCCATTAGGCATAGTGATGATCAAGGCTCACGTCATAGCAGACAGTCCTGGCATACAAGGAGTGCTCACTCTTTCCTGCACGTGGGCAACACCTGGTTGGTGTAGCAGCCATTTCCTCATACCCCGCTAAGGGAGCCTACTAGAGACGATTCCTCACTGGATCTCGCTTCCACTAGCACTTGTCTGTTCCTCACAGGGCACTCTGATCCTGGCAAACTGGTGCTCCTGACTCCAGGGCAGGTGGTCTTGGATTACCTGGGTGATGTCCCCTCACCCAGCTGGGAAACTACCAAGCCTTGGCCCCCAATTCTGGTCACAGGCAGAAGTCTTGCAGAGCCTCTGCTCCTCACACAGCCCCACTGTCTGCTTGCAAATTTATGCGGTCTAAAACTCACCTTTTTATAGTCCATTTCCAGACACCAACTTTGATTTAGAGTCTGAGTCTTTGAAGTTTATGTTGGGAATCTGTTTCCTTTTGAACTGTGTACTCTTCTGCCTACTTCTTCCTCTATGTTTCAGCACTTAGAAATAGAACAAGAGCGTTAAAGGAAAACAAATAAAAATTATATCATCCTAGTTTTGGGGGAAAAATGCAATGTGTTCTTTATGCTGCTAGGCGGTGGCTACAAGTTCCCGGATGTGGGGGAATGGGGAGACAGAGAGGAATAAAATGCCCCTCTAATTTAATTTGAGGGATTGTGAGACAGCATCACCCCCTCTAATCTGAGGGGGGCCATTTTTATAACATATTTTCCATTTCCAAGAGTCTCTATGCGCGTTTCTAAAATAACAGCCCTATTATTCCGGGAAGATGGACCTTTAGGAGCACATTTGGGGGAAATCTAGGGTAAAACTCGTGAGAAATAAATGTTGCTAACAACTTGAACAGGAGTCAAAGAATTTTTAAGCGGGAGAACGCTAAAATATCGAGTGGGCTGCAAAAGTACAAAAAAAGAAACCGCCTGCCTAAATCGAGACTGGTTGCGTGTAGGAGGGGGGAGGGTGTGGTGTAAAGCAGCACCCCTCTAATTTGGGGGCGATAAATTGTGAGACATCACCCTCCTGATCTCAGCATAGACAGCTCGCGTTGGACTGAGGGAGCCAGCGCCTCGTTCAACAATGAGAGAGATAGCACATACTGCTTTGCGTTGAAACAAACCACTAAAGGTGCATTTTTTATTAAATTTATACAAAATGTGCGCGTTCGGTCTTTTCTGAGCCTGGCTCTTTCTATCAAAGACTGGCATTGATGTGCTGTGCCCCGGAGCTCGTAGACAGAATTAAACAAAATAAAAAGCAGCGGAAAAAGGCCCGAACGGCCTGAAAAAACGCTCCTGTTTAATGGCGGGGGCGATGCGCGCTGCAATTAAAAAACAAAACCATTTAGGGGCAGTCGGCCGCACCTTGAAGTCGCAAAATTTTCACTTCAAAAACACAGAAACCCGAAAAACAGCTCGAAGGCACAGTACTTTAATTGGCATCTGTGGCTGTGCATGGCATGAGGCCCCCACATATCACTCACTGGCACCGAAAGAATGAGGTAATTACAAGCATTAAAAGCTATTCGGTACTCAAACAGTATGCCTGGCCACTTGACTGGCAGAGAATGTTCACACGAACCAAGACGATGAGGAGCACTGCATGCGTGGCATTCACCAATCATGCCTGTGCTGAACATGTGTAACGCTTACGTGCACCACCACACTAGGGTGTACCACATTCATGACACTCCCCAACCATTCCTATACTCCATGCATGTGCCGCTCACTGGCACCAGCTCAATGAAGTATACCACAAAAACTCGCTTGCACCAGCACAATGGGGTATACCACAGCTATGCCACTTACCACGCATTCCTATGGTGTACATATGTAATACTCATGTGCACCAGCACGATTGGGTATACCACATTCATGTTGCTCACCAACCTTTTCTATTCTATCTATAAGTATGTAAAACTCACTTGCACCAGCACAATGAAGTATACCACAGCCATGCCACTCACCACGCATTCCTATGGTGTACATATGTAATACTCATGTGCACCAGCACGATTGGGTATACCACATTCATGTTGCTCACCAACCTTTTCTATTCTATCTATAAGTATGTAAAACTCACTTGCACCAGCACAATGAAGTATACCACAGCCATGCCACTCACCACGCATTCCTGTGGTGTAAGTATGTAATACTCATGTGCACCAGCACGATTGGGTATACCACATTCATGTTGCTCACCAACCTTTTCTATTCTATCTATAAGTATGTAAAACTCGCTTGCACCAGCACAATGGGGTATACCACAGCTATGCCACTTACCACGCATTCCTATGGTGTACATATGTAATACTCATGTGCACCAGCACGATTGGGTATACCACATTCATGTTGCTCACCAACCTTTTCTATTCTATCTATAAGTATGTAAAACTCACTTGCACCAGCACAATGAAGTATACCACAGCCATGCCACTCACCACGCATTCCTGTGGTGTAAGTATGTAATACTCATGTGCACCAGCACGATTGGGTATACCACATTCATGTTGCTCACCAACCTTTTCTATTCTATCTATAAGTATGTAAAACTCGCTTGCACCAGCACAATGGGGTATACCACAGCTATGCCACTTACCACGCATTCCTATGGTGTACATATGTAATACTCATGTGCACCAGCACGATTGGGTATACCACATTCATGTTGCTCACCAACCTTTTCTATTCTATCTATAAGTATGTAAAACTCACTTGCACCAGCACAATGAAGTATACTACAGCCATGCCACTCACCACGCATTCCTGTGGTGTAAGTATGTAATACTCACTTGCTGCACCACCACACGGGGGTGTACCACATTCATGACACTCCCCAAATATTCCTATACTACAGGCATGTCCTGCTCACTTGTGCCTGCACAATGAAGTATACCAATGCCATGGCGCTCACAATGCATTCCTGTGGTGTAAGAATGTAATAATCACTTGCTGCGCCACCACACTGGGGTGTACCACGTTCATGACACTCCCCAACCATTCCTATACTACATGCATGTGCTGCTCACTTGCACCTGCACAATGAAGTATACCACCGCCGTGCTTCTCACAATGCATTCCTATGGTGTACGTATGTAATACTCATGTTCACCAGCACGATTGGGTATACCACATTCATGTTGCTCACCAACCATTTCTATTCTATCTATATGTATGAAAAACTCACTTGCACCAGCACAGTGGGATATACCACATTCATGTTACTTACCAACCATTCCTACGCAACACATATGTAAAACTAATTTGCCCCAGCACAGTGAAGCATACTACAATAACGACTCTCACCAACCATTCCTATTCTAGATTCATGTACCGTACACTCAACAATCCTTCTTCGCTGCTGCATGTCACGTTCAATTGCACGAACACAATAGATTCTACCACATTGATGACACTCCTCACTCATTCCTCAAGCATGCACCGCTCGCTTGTACTATCACCAAGATGCTCACCACTCAGTCATATGCTGTATGTATGTAACACTAACTTACACCAGCACAAAGAGGTATACCACATTCAAAGAAATTCACCGCCAATCCATATGCTGCAAGCACTACCGCGCTCTCACACGAAGACAGTCACTTACCATTCATTCCTATGCTGCAAGCAGATACCGCTCACACTTACACAAGCACAATCACACTCACCACTTATTTCTGCTGCAAGTATGTTAACACTCACTTGCACAAGCACAATGGGGTATATACCACCTTCATGACACTCACAACCCCGCCTAGGCTGCAAGTATGTACCACACTCTTGCACCAACAAAGTGAGGTACACCAGATTCATGACACTCACCACCCACTCCTGCGGGGCAAGTATGTAACACTCTCTTGCACCAGCACAATGAGGTATACCACAGTTATGACGGACAGGCTCCACCATACTCACACATCAGATGAACACCCTACAATGTCTACAGGAACACTGGATATGTACCTGTTAAGACAAATAGTCTATGAGACCCCGGCTTCGTTTGTTCCCCAAAGCCAGTAATCTTTACACTACGGCTGAGAGCTGTAACCATGCATCATACACTATCAAGTACATTCGCCACCACGGAAGATGATGAGGAGCGATTTTCTAAAACCACACAGGAGTTAAATGTTTGTAAAAACTCCTCAAAATGCTGGAGTATAAAATACAGTGCATAACCAAACTTCGCCATTTCCCTCCATAGCGTCACCAGCTCATATTTAGAGACACATATTGACAAACAAGTTATATAACGGCACCTAAATACATCTCCAGTGCAATGCATGCATTCACATATGTTTTGGCCCTTTGTAGTGTCCGTCATCCTGCGCCTTCGTCCGGAGATTCGTTCACAATCCTGCGATGTACCTTCTGCTGCAAAGAACTTCTGTTCCCAAATGTCTATTATTGTATCAGGCAGGCTAGATGTCACTATTTACAAGTTGACTGTTTACTATCACTTGTGCCCTAATTGTTTTGCTTTTTTACATATTGTTTTACTAATCCTGAAATAAACAAGTTTCAATTTTACCACTCCTAGAGCTGTTTTTGGTGCCAGCAGCCTTGATCACTTTCAGGACACTAAAGCGGAGCCTTTGGCTGAGAAGTGACACTCTCCGACTTTCGCAATACCTCTAGCTTGAACAACTCTGAGGGTCAGGGAGAGATAACATACGTGCTCTTTTGGCATTATGAATGTCCCATGAATCCCGATGGGGCTGGTAGCATTTTTTGAAAGATTAGCTCTCTGGGAGTTATTTTGATATTTCCATAGAGGGTTGATGATGCTTCAGTGATAGTGTTCTGGCATTTTATGATGTCCCCATATGGTCCAAGCGGTACAAAAGGGGGTCAAACACTCACACCCAGTCAACAGATCTGGGTTTAATCCATCATCGTTCTTTAGCCCACTCTGCCACCCCTGTTCGGACATGGCCATATGCAAATCAGTCTGACCCTGTGCCTCATGGGAACAGTCCAGCCCGAACTGCCAAACCATGCCTTCCCTGGACCGGAAACAAGCTTCCTAGGACTGGTTTCTGGCATTACAGCCGTCTTCAGATAGGCTTGCTTGAATCCAGTGGCAAAGTGAGCAAGGGACTCACGTCTGAGCATACCCTGCCAACCTATGGCAAACAAAGCGGTACAAAAGGGGGTGGTGATGGACGGAGCATCTGAACCAATCAAACACTCACACCCAGTCAACAGATCTGGGTTTAATCCATCACCGTTCTTTAGCCCATTCTGCCACCCCAGTTCAGACATGGCCATATGCAAATCAGTCTGACCCTGTGCCTCATGGGAACAGTCCAGCCCGAACTGCCAAACCATGCCTTCCCTGGACCGGAAACAAGCTTCCTAGGACTGGTTTCTGGCATTACAGCCGTCTTCAGATAGGCTTGCTTGAATCCAGTGGCAAAGTGAGCAAGGGACTCACGTCTGAGCATACCCTGCCAACTTATGGCGAACAAAGCGGTACAAAAGGGGGTGGTGATGGACGGAGCATCTGAACCAATCAAACTCACACACCCAGTCAACAGATCAGGGTTTAATCCATCACCGTTCTTTAGCCCACTTTGCCACCCCAGTTCAGACATGGCCATATGCAAATCAGTCTGACCCTGTGCCTCATGGGAACAGTCCAGCCCGAACTGCCAAGCCATGCCTTCCCTGGACCATAGGGTCCAAGGCAGCCTCATGGTTCATGGCGAGGCAACGAACGAAATTGGTTCGTTTTTCCGTCTCAACGAATAAGAGGCTTTCTGCTCCAATGGGGGTGCCCTATAATTCTACACCACACACGATTTAGGGATAAACGACTCCAGTTTGGCTACGGTCTCAAAAAGTACTCACTGTGGTCGTGATTGTATAACTCTCTTCCGACGTGACCATGGATATAAGACCTTCACAGTCAGGTCAGAGGGTCTCAGTGGGGTCTCTATTTGAGTTTTTGTCATTACGACGATCGGATTCTTCCTTTACCCAAGGGTCTTTTCAGCCTTTACATGGTCTGGCGGCTTCAGGGGATTTTGGTATTTACAATATGGAGGAGGCCAAAGGCTATGCAATGCTGGACCTCGGTGCCAAGCAGCAGAGCTAAAAGGGGGGCATCCAGCGCGTTTGAACGCACGGTTGCAGTACACTGCAGTGCCAGTAGGAGGTGACAGACGACACAGTGCCAGCTCCTCAGCTTTGGAAGCACTATAAATAATCCCCAGGGGGTCACTAAAGCCCCAGAATCTGAGCTAGATATGACAGGACCCTAACATTCAAAAGCCCTGATTTTATTTTTCAGAGGAACTCGCTCTGGTTCGAGGTCTCTGATATTAAAATGGCTCCTCACTCCATTTCCAGTTCTCTGGCAAACGGGGAACACTTAAATCAACTCTTAGGACGCGGCCTTCTCCCGAGTTGGGTGTGTAGCTGATCCCAGGAGCTATCAAATGTACATCCATTCTCCGGCCTGCATCCATCTACTCCTAGATCTCCATAGGTTGAAGGCTTGTGGCGGGGCTACCCCACCCCTGATATGCACTGGGCCTGTCAAGTGTCAACCCCGAAGACGGGCTTCAATACTTTCACGACCTTTCACTCAGCTTCTGAACTCTTGGCATGCACTGCACCCATCCCTGAGCTCCTGGGCCTCCGACAACGCCCAAGGCCTGCCTCACCTCCCGGACTCCTGATAGGCACATAACCTGTCACTCAAGACTACACCCGCCTTACTCACAGGGCCTGTCACTTAGAACTCCACCTGCCACGCGCGAGGGGCCCGTTAATCAACCATCAGCCATTGATATACACAGGGGCCCACCACCGTCCGCCCCTGGACCCCCGGAAGTGCGCACAGTGCCCGTCACTCAGCTCTCGGCCCTCTTGACCAGTGGCTCTTTAATTAAAATGGAGGGATCAGGTTGTCTCCAGTCCAGATAAGGGCCCAGGATTAAAATACGCGGAGAGAAGGCACAAGGAAGGCCTGTCAGCGCCCCCGCCCCCTCCGGGCTCTTATTAATAATAACCCTGGTGATTATCGCAATAATAAGGGGATAATGAAAGTGGAGGCCGATGGCGGCCGATAAGGGGCTGCGGCCCGAGGTTAGCTGCGAGATAAGGCGCACGGGAGAGCGATGGCAGAAAAGTGGAAAATCAGGGCTGGACGGGGGCGCGCCGCAAAGTCCGGGGTCAGGTGGAGGTAGTAATGGAGAGAATCCCTCCCCGAAGGCGGGCCCGCGCCCGATGCTCACACCTCCGAAGCCTGCTCTTCCCATTATTAGGGGTGTTGCAGGAAAAAAAAACTTTACAGATTGTGACTATTTAGAAAGAAACTCTGAAAAGAGAACATCTTACTAGGCCCTGTAAATTCAGAATAGGCAAGGATGTCCCTGAGGCAGGCCTGGCTCCTGCTCGAGGCGTGAGAATATCCCTCCAGTAAGTCTCTTTGTATTAGTAGGTATATAGCGCAAGCCAAGCAAGGAACAGTACACACGTTCTTTGTATTTAAATGTCATCTAGTTACAAATTGAGGTACAGTGTGAGTGAATGGTTAGCTTAGATGCACATGATTTCAGGTCAAGTACCAGCGGCAGGATTAGAGACCAGTTCTGCTTGCACGGACTTCAGACACTTCGCTACTAGGCCACACCTAGTCCTGTCATATACATAAGGCTCTGTGCTTAGAAATCGCCATGCTCGTGCCAGGGACAGCCAGATATGTGGACTCTGAGAGAGGTAACGCCATATCCCTGATCCGTGAGGGAGATACCACCTAATGTAATAAAACAACGTATCTCAGTGTGTAGAGGAAGGAAATGCCTCATCTCTTTGGGAGGTAATACTAAATCCCTGGTCCTTGAAGGAGACCTATTCAATTCTACTCCATATACTAGTGGAGATTGGTGTCGGCGGAAAAAAGCCCTGGGCTGGCTAAAAAACGTTTTAAGCAATCTGGCCCATACAGTTTACTTAGACCTCTTTACTTCTCGAACCATGGCCCTGGACATGGGGTGGGGGGGGGGGGTGCAGGGTGGGTGGTACCTCAGGGTTCATCTATCTATGTGGTCCCCCTGGCTAAAGTGATGAGGTCTTGCAGGTTCAAAGTCCTATCTTATGCGGACGACACACACCTCATTATAACCGTGGGGGAAAATTCTGAACCTAAAAAGATGAGTTTCAGGGAATGCATGAAAAAATAGTCCTCTGGATGTCGTCCAATTGCCTCCAACTTAATGCAGGAAACACTGAAATTCTGCTCTTGGGAAAAGATCCCTCTTTTTTGGTCCGAAGACTGGTGGTCTCTAGAACTGGGTCCTGCCTCTGCCCCAAAACAGGTACTTAGAAATCTGGGCATACTGATTGATGACGCTCTTTCTATGAAAGATCGGGTAAATTCCATCTTTGGGTCTTGCTTCGGAATTATGCTCCTTCTCAAGAGAGCTTTCCAATGGCTGCCTTTACAATCCAGAAAATCCATAACTCAGGCACTTATTATAACTCGCCTAGATTATGGAAATGCCCTTATGGTTGCTGCAAAAGAAGCTATCTGCTAAACTTCATGTGGTACAAAACACAGCTGCCCGCCCGATCTGCAATCTCCCCACTCTCTATCTGAGCCTACACTTAAATGTCTACATTGGCTTGAGATAAACAAGCGGTTCCTCTTCAAACTTCTCTTGTTCACAAGTCCCTTTTTGGAATCAGGCCACTTTATTTGCGGAACAAGTTACAGCGCTATACACCTACACGTAACCTCAGATCCAGTGGGCAAGCATTACTTTGCCCCACTGAATTCGTATTGTTAAATATGGAGGCAGATCCTTTTCATATTTGGCCCCCCGTCACTAGAACAAACTACCCTTGTACATATGATTCTGTCCGGACTTAGCACGATGTAAGAAATTCCTCTAAACCTGGCTCTTTTAACACCTTTCCAATATTGGGGTCTTGTTTAGAGTGCATTAGCGCAGAGAGCCCCTCTTGGGGGTGATTTGTTTGCGCTCTATAAAATAAAAATAAATGAAAAAATAAACACTATATCCCTCTTCCTTGAGAGAGGAACTGCCACATCCTTGTACCGCAGGGTGCCTGTTTACAAGTTGGACAGGTTTGGGTTAACAGTGAATCACATGCAATTTTGCCATTTCCACAGGGTAAATCCACACCACTATTGTGAAGCTAATGTGAGCGTTATATTCCTAGGCCTGATGAAGGTGTCTCATTCAGGAGGCCCTAAGGCAAACAAAGTCATATCTGGGTGCTGAGTGAGTCACAGTTCACGATCAATGTGGCTGGTGAGTGGGGTTGTTTCAAAACAGGAGGTGTTTAGTGTTGTTGTTGTTTCAACTTTATTTCGGCTATCTAGCCATAAAAGCAAAAGAAAATAAAAACATTTTACAAGCAGATATCCACAATGTCTTTTACAAGCAAATACCCACGTGAACAGGCTATAATAAGAAGGAAGGGGACAGTGTACAATTTATCCATATTTACAATTACCGCACTAAAATCAACAATCTCATTATATAAATAGAATAAAAATATTAATTTAAAAGCCAGAGTATAAACATTTAAATGCATTACTTAAAAGCATACAATATACAATGTGCAAATGGAGGAGACTAGAGCAAAATAAATACACTATAGCTTGAGGCCGAGCTTCTTCCTGATCAGATGTACATTAAACAAGAACCTACCTAAACAGAATACTACCAGTTGTGAGGTGTTGGATTTAATTATGCGTTCAGCTTTTTTGTAGGACCTAACGCCCACATCTTTGCATAAGGATCTGATCCATCGAGCCCTAGGAGACTTGTAAACCGGGCAAAAGAAAAGTAAATGTGCATCATCCTCTTTCGCCTTTTGCGGACAGAGGATACAAAGGTCAGTCTCCTTATTACACCCCCACCTACAAGTGTTAGCATTCGTCTGCAGGACCCCGTATCTAAATTGCTGATATAGAGATTTTGCCAGTGGTGGTCCAATCTTGTTCATAAAAGGTTCGAAGGAAACGTTATCTTTTACAGTCAAGAACTTCTGAGTCAAAGTACCAATTGATGAACTATACAATCTTTCGCTATTAATGAAAGACCAGAAGGTTGTCTTTAGAAGCTTTTTACAAAGAGGTGTCATAGTCAAAGGATCTTCCCAAAAGTGAGATAGCCCTAGCCTAATGCACCAGAATGAAATATGTTTTAACCATTCTATATTCTTGTACTCATCAATCTGAATGATTTCCATTAAGCCGCTTCTATAATTGCACAACTCCGGTGTGGTCCATATCCTTACCCAATAAAGTAGTGGCCTTAGAGTAGCTTGATAATCTGTGCGTTTAATATCAGTATCCAAAAACACTGGAACTAGGGGGGTTCTAGTCGGTATTTTAAGTAGCCTGCGTATAAAGTTGTTTTCATTTCGTTCAAAATTCCTCTTACAGGAAGGCCCCCAAACCTCAGCACCATAAAGTGCCGCTGATTGGGCCTTGGCCTTGAACACCTCCAAGGCTGGTGTAATAGCCTTGGAAAGGCTCCCACCATGTACTTTTAAGATAGGCATCGAGTTTTGTTTAAAGGATAATCTACTTTTTTCCAATTGCCCCTTCCATGATAGGTTACTGTCCAACATAATACCTAAATAATTGAAACTCCCCACATATTCTAGTTTTTGGTTATTTAGGGCCAAATTCTTCTTGAATGATTTTTGCGGGTTTATGGCCATATATTTAGTTTTGGATGAGTTGATTTCCAGTCCCTTCCCCACACAATAACTATAAAATGACTTCACCAAGTTTTGCAATCCCTTCGGAGTTTGAGAAATGAGGATTGTGTCATCGGCAAATAATAATGCCGTAATGGCTTCATTTCCCAATTTCGGGGAGTCATGGCTACAATCCCCCAAATATGTAGGTATATCATTAACATATAGCGAGAAGAGCGTGGGCGCCAGCACGCAGCCTTGACGCACGCCCCGTCTCACAGGTATGGCCTTTGTAACTTCACCTCCCTTCCCCCATCTCACTTTGGTGTAGTTCCCTGTATGGAGTCTAATCAGTTCTACAAGAAGTTCGCCGGGGACCCCCATATTTCTTAATGTGTCCCACAAGAGAGTACGGGGGACAAGGTCGAAGGCGGCCCTCAGATCCATGAAAGCAACATACAAGCTGCCCTTCCTTATGTTAATGTATTTCCAACAGATGTTTAGTGAGTGAAATAAGGACCCAAGAAGTAGGTGGGGCCAGTGTGTGAATCCGAGTGCTTACAGCAGGTTTGACTGGTATTTGAGGTTTAGTGCCTACAATGGTGGTACGAGTGTGTAGAGCGTTGGCAGTACTTTTGCATGCTTTGGGCATAATTTAAAGTTTGGCAAGGTAGTGTCCATTGTGATGGCAGAGGGCATTCCCGCATCCCTCAGGTACTTCTTGTTTGACAAATTTAAAGATGACCACCGGCCGTGCAGTCACCTAAGTACATTAAAAGGAAATGCAATCCAAGCAGCTCCTTTCAATGCACAAAGAATTTGGTGGACAGTTGCCATAGGTTTTAATAGGTTTTAATAGTCATACACCAACATATTGACATGTTTTTGTTTAAAAAAATATATATATATTTCCAAAGTTGGAGTTTGTCTTTCAAAATCCAAAAACGAATGATGAGCCACACCCATAAAGTTTTTTCCCAGGGTGCCGCTGTCATTATTGTTTTTTTCCTCTCCCTCGCAGCCAGGTTTTTCCTGGCAGTGTGGACAGGAAACAATGGCATTACACCGTCCAACCTAAATAGGGCAGATGGTGTAATATCCTTCATGAGACGGCTCCTACTTCGTTAGGCTGCTGGAGAAAGTATTCAATCGGCAGAGCCAGCGGTGGCTCCATTGATGGGCTACTTAAGGTTTGTCTGCCTCTAGTCAATCGAGGGGTTGGTAGGCAGGGTACTCCATTGTGGTTTATATAGAGTACCCTGTCTGGCAAACTCTAACTCAAGCCCAGATGCCTAAATCTCTATGGCACTCTTTGTGCCTTGGAACCTTTTGATTGTACTGGTTTGGTTGTGGAGTTATTTAGATAGAGAGGGACTTATTTTCTAGAAAAGAGCAAATGTAACAACTCAGACTTTCCTTTAGATGCCAACGACTCCGAATTATCAATCACATCTCTTCCTCCCTAACAAGCAACATCCCTAAGCTTGGAAACCCATAACTCTGCATGAGGATAGACCTCTGAGTGGATTTTCTTTTTGTTGGAGTCTGTACTTCCAGGATCCACCTCTACACAACCTTTCAACAAAGAAATACCAAATGCCACAAAACTTCACCACTGGAACCAAAACACCCAACTTGAAATGTAGCATTTTCCCACAGATTAAATTCACCAAGTTCATGCATAGGGGATTCTAGAAAGTCCACCAGGGCTGAGAGATAGCTATGGTTTTTATTTAAAACCACACATTAGTTAAGTTGGAGCCCGATAGCATGTGCCCTGGCTGGAACCCTAGGATGCAGAATGGTGTGTTTGGGTTAGGGTTTGATTGTATGTGTCTGAGAGTTTGAATAATGCACTGCCTATTTGTGCCCATCAATCATGCTCATCTAGCAGACTCACTAAGAGACGTAATTTAACAGCAGAGGTGTTGTGGGCTATTCCATCCCAATGGCACTCTAGTGCTGGGGTCCTTCCAAGCACCACTGGATGGTTCTGTTCAAGAAAAGGATTAGATTGTTGCCCCAGCTTGCCTTCCTGTTTTCTTCATCCTTTGGAGAAAATCTAGGAGAGCTGCTTTCTTGCCCTGTTTTGTTCAAGAGTTGACCTACCTGCATTCCTTGATGAATCGAGACCTTCCTTATCCAAGTGTCTCCATCTTCACAGAGCCTGTCTCTGCACTAAAGGCCTTGTTTAGAGTTGAGTGGATGCAGGGCATCCGCCAAAAAGTGGGAGGTGTTCTGTTCGCCGTATTTAGTGTGTCACTGACATCAATGCACGTTTAATATAGTGAACTGGACATCCACCAATTTGTGGCTGATGTTCTGCATTAGGCCACCTCAAAATAAGGTCAATAACCCCCTCCCAGGGCAGGTGTCGGCCATTGACCGACAATGGGGAGGGCTGAAAAGGACCCTCCAGTGCAAGCTCTGGCGGATTCCTTTTTAGGTCTCGGGCCTAGCGTCACACTGCATAAACAGTGTGGGCAGAGCTCGAGATTTAATGTTTTCTTACAGTGGGGCTTGAACCCACCCCTCTTCTCCATTGGCTGGCTTCCTAAACGGAGGCCAGCCATTGGAGGAGAGGGGCGTCACTCCATTCAAGCCCCGTTTTTTTGGGATGGAGGGATGTGTTTTGGCTGTTCTTTCTCTTTTCTTTCTCCCCTCTTCCCATTGGCTCGAATTTTACCTTCCAGCCAATGGGAAGAGGAGAGAACGAAAACCACGCCCCCGAATCTGAAAATGACGATGCTTTCTCCGAGACATTTCTGCCCCGCCTCGGAGAAACGTGGTAGTGTGGAGCACTCTGCTCTGTTTACATTTCAATAGTCTTTTAAGGTGAGCATAAGGTCGGGTAGAATCTGCCTGGAAATGGTCTCCACTTTTGATTACGTAGGCACCCACCCCATCGCTACAGGCAGCACATGGGTGCCCAGCATTGATTGGTATCTTGCTGTTTCTTGCGTAATTTTATCGTGCATGGCTCACCGGTGCCAGCCGTAAATGCAAATTAGATTGTTTTTTCCGCGCACAAGAGAGTAAACTGAACTGTCAGTAAATCTTTGGTAAAATGAATCCGCCGGCATTCTATTTTCATGTGAATATATAAAGCAGCACGTATACAGGATAGTATGGATTACCCTGTTCAATGCCAGTCTCTGCCCCCGAGCCCAGCACCCATCCCTGCAGCGCTCGCCTGCCTTGCCCTCCAACTGCCCGGTCCGAGCAGGGCAGAGCGTGTCTCCCTCTGCCACTCCCCCGTGCAGGGCACAGCTGCCTGCGCCACCCGCAGTCCTCGCCTGCTCCCGGCTCGTAAACTCTCGCCCCTGCTGGGCTCAGCTGCGCACTCTGTTGTGGGGTTCGTGGGTGTGAAAACAAATGGGAAAAGTGTCCGTCATGGGGCACAAGTGCACTCCGGGCATCCAGCTGCCAGAGTCCCTCCAAATGTGCCCCTGCTTTTTGTCCATCATCCCCCGCCTCTGAAGCTTTCGCACCCGTCTCCAGCGTGTCCTGTGCGCCCCAGCCGCGCAGTGCCAACACCTTGGTGTGCTTTCTACGTGCCTGTGGACACCTTCCCTTCCCTGCACTCCAGTGCCTCAAACTACCCTTCAGACCTCGGTGCCAAGCTGCCTTCCACCCCCCGCGGGTCGGATCCCTTTCTACGGGGTGCCTCACTGTGCAAGCCCTCCCCGTGCGCCTCGATGCGCCCCTTCCTCGGGTACCCGCCAGCCCGGCCCTCCCCCTGCAGTTCCTGCCTCGCCTGCCCCTGAGTCACCGCCCCTCCCCGCGTCCCGCGGGCAGGAGGCGGGGATGGATCGGGGGCGTGGATGGCATGGGAGGTCAGGGCGGGGAAGCTGCGCGCACCAACCGGCTTTTATAGATACAAAAGAGTCTGTTCGACCTTTGGAGTCCCGGGCAGAGCAGGGGGTGTGGTGGTGGGGCTTGTCTTTCAGAGTGCCACCGGCTGCCCCCCACAAGGACCCGGCAGAGCACCCACCGGGGTCACCCTGCGCCCCACCCACCCCCGTGCCAGTCCGAGTCACCCTGTGCCAGGCGCCCCACCCACTCCCGTGCCAGGCGGAACTCCCTCGGGGTGACTGGACCCCACCTATCCCGCGTGCCCAGAGCAGCAGCACGTGAGGCACCTGCACAAAGAGACCCATCCCCGGGTGCACATATGTCTAGTGAACTGATCAGGCTGCTAGCAAGGGACTAGTGGTCGGGTAAGATGTCTAGTGAACTGATGCTGAGGCAACTGACAAGACAACAGATCACCAGCTACTAAAAAAGGATCCTGTGGCGAATAACTAACTCAGGGTCTGATTACCAGTCAGCTAGCCTGGAGGTTAAAATCTCTATAACTGTTTCCCGGGCTGCAAACGGGGTTACTAGTCACACTACTAACCAGGGAATCTGGAGCCATCATCATGACAGGACACTGATTACCAGGGGAATTAGGATGAGCAGTCTAGTAAGAAAGCTGACCTTCACACAATTAACAAGGTATCAGCGGTCATCTATCTCAATACTCGTTCACTTGTCAGACACCAACTTGACATTTTCCACCTCCTAGACTCGGACCGGCCCGACGTTCTTTTTCTAACCGAGACTTGGCTGAATGAGGATTCCTCCCCCGACATTCTAGCAGCCATCCCTCTGGGGTACTATATACTCCACGCCAAAAGGCCTGCCGGCAAACTAGGAGGCGGCGTAGCTGCCATTATCAATCTCTCCCTTAGATTCACTTCCCTCTCCCTTCTCACCATCCCTCAGGTGGATTGTTTGGGAATTAGACTTGAATCTTATGTTTCCCCTTTCACCTGTGTTCTGGTATACCGTCCCCCACATTCTATGCCTAATTTCTATTCGACTTTTGGTGACCTGCTCTCTCAGCTTACCATCAACAATTCTAAACTCCTAGTCCTGGGAGACTTCAATTACTGGCCGTCAGATATCCATGAAAGCCTCCAATCCCTGGCTTTCACTGACCTTTTAACTGGGCTTAATGGTACCCAGCACATCCATCTACCCACTCACCCCAAGGGCCATATCCTTGACCAGGTGTGGACCTACAACCTCGAAATCAAGTCGCTCATGATTTCACCTTGCCACTGGTCTGACCACCATTTAATTTCTTTTCTCCTTCTGGTCCCTCCCCCGCCCCCTCGCAGCCGAGGCCCCAGCCTCCATGCTCGCAACTGGAACAAAGCAGACCTTGATTTATTCATCACTTCTTTAACATCTTCGGTCCCGGCCACTCTTGGCCCCATCGACTTCCAAGAAGTTGCACTAGTCGACTGGCTAGAACAGGCCAGCGATAAGGTTGCCCCCCTTAAATTAATAAGATCTAAGCGCCCCCATGACGCTCATCGATGGTTTTCCGATAATCTCAAAACCTTAAAACTAGGTCTCCGCCAGGCTGAGCGCCGCTGGCGCAGAAGCTACGATCCCGTAATGAAACCACTCTTTCTAAAACTATTGGGAGAGTATAAACTAGCTATATCAGCCGCTAAAACCGCCTACTTTTCCACCAAAATCCTCAACTCTGCGCAGAAATCCAAAGACATCTTTGCAATCGTAGACGAGCTCTCACACCCGGACAGGGTAATTCTCAAACTTCTCCCGTCTCAAGCACTCTGCGACTCCCTCAACTGTTTTTTTATAGAAAAAATTATTAAAATCAAAAATAGCATCCTCTCCACTCCCCCGACCATACTTTTCATTGAGGCTGCACCTTCTGTCAACTCTCATCTTTTGACTCAGTTCCCTCCGATATCAGAAGAAGTCTTCATCAGTCTGCTTAATAAAGTCTCCTCTGGTTCCCCCACAGATTGCTGCCCCCCGCGATTCTCCGGGCTGCCTTTTCAGCCTGCTCCACCCCTCCATTGGCCCTCCTGAACAACTCCCTTCTGCTCGGTGAGGTCCCCAGTCAGTTTAAGCACGCGGAAGTAGTACCTATCCTGAAGAAACCCAACGCCGACCCTACGATCATGGCCAACTTCCGTCCCATTTCCCTCCTTCCCTACCTTAGTAAGGTAATTGAGTCATATGTCACCAGCATCCTCGGTTCCTTTATTGAGGACTCCAACTTCTTGGACTCTCAACAGGCTGGGTTTAGACCAGCCCACTCAACCGAGGCGGTTATTCTCTCTGTAATGGAGGAACTCCGCAGAGGTGCTGACTCTAACACCAGCCAAGCCTTAATCCTTTTGGACTTGTCGGCAGCCTTTGACACGGTCGACCACTCCATCTTGGTCGACCGTGTCAAGGAGGCTGGTATTGGAGGGGCGGCCCTTGACTGGGTTCGTAATTCCTGACGAACCGCCACCAATCTGTTCGAATCTCCCAATTCTCGGCGGATAAGATGAAACTCACCTGCGGAGTCCCACAGGGCTCGTCTTTGTCTCCGCTTCTTTTTAATTTATACCTTACCCCCCTGATCCGCTCCCTCCGGGGAAGGAATGTCACTGCATTTAACTATGCAGATGACATTCAGCTTATCTTCAACCTTGACTCGCAGGAAGCGGCCCAGGATTTTCAGTCCACCCTTTGTCATATCAGCGACTGGATGGGCGCTCACCATCTTAAGCTTAACCCCGACAAGACGGAGATCGTTCTTGTCGGAGGCCCAGCCAATCCCTGGAACTCCACCTTCTGGCCCCTTTCCCTTGGCCCCCCCCCCAGTCCCGCTGATAAAGTAAAAAGCCTAGGGGTCTACATCTCACAGGATCTTTCCATGAATCATCAGATCAGCGCCACAGTATCCTCCTGTTTCCACCAGCTCAGAAAAATTCGAAAAATAGCTCGCTTCCTGACCACTAAAGCTCTCACCCTGGCGTTGTTGGCGTTAGTCATCACTCGGATCGACTACGCCAACGCCTTATACGCAGGCATTCCGCAATATCAAATAAAGAGACTTCAGTTAATTCAGAATCAGGCCGCCCGTTTAATTTATCGCCAGCCAAAACATTATCACGTCCGTCCCCTCCTCAAAGCCCTTCACTGGCTTCCTGTGTCAGAACGCTGCAAGTTCAAACTTGGTAGCCTAACCCATAAATCCCTGGCCGGCATCGGCCCTTCTTTCATCTTCTCTCTTCTCCATCCGTATGCCCCCTCCAGGCACCTCCGCTCCTCTCACCACGCCCTCCTCCAGACACCTAGGTTCAGGCGTAAAAAGCACGGAGGCCTTAGATTCTCCTTTCTGACCCCCTCACTTTGGAACTCTCTACCTTTGGACCTCAGACTTTCCTCTACCTACCCTCACTTTAGGTCTCTCCTAAAAACTCACCTTTTCCGCGGTGTCTATACATAAAGTTTCTCTTTCTCTCCTCTCTGCCTCCTCCTGGGTTAGTGATCAGCACCAAGAAACCGTCCGGTGAACGCAGCGCTCTACAAATCCTTTTTACATTACATTACATTACACATTACATCAGATTATCAGAAACCTAACCAGGGAAGCCATGGTTAACTAAGAGGATTGATCTCCTTCGAGGAGCCTCCTCTGTTCCCGGTGAGGTTTACAATGTGCTCCAAGAAGGCTTGGCACGGTGTTGTGTGTGTGGTGGTGTTGTGTGTGTGGTGGTGTTGTGTGTGTGGTGTGGTGTGTGTGTGGTGTTGTGTGTGTGGTGTTGTGTGTGTGGTGGTGTGTGTGTGGTGTTATGTGTGTGGTCTTATGTATGTAGTGTTATGTGTGGGTGTGGTGTATGTGTGTGTGTGCTGTGTGTGTGTGGTGTTGTGTGATCCTCTGTGAGACACCGGGGTCTGTCGTCTGGAATGGAAGCTTTGGTCAGATGGGGGAGCATGGAAATGCTGCGCTTCTGTGAAAGAGCTGGCAGGTGATTGGGGTCCCCCTTAGGAGCCAAAGACTCTAAAAGCAGTGCCCCTGTCTTTAACACCACCACACCAGTGTGCCTCAAGTAACATGTGCCAGGTCTTCTAGGTGCCTAGAACAATGTCCCAGTGAAAGCACTTGACTTCACTGGCACCAAAGAACGTCATTCTGCAGAAGAGCTTTACGTGCTCACAGCAGCGCGCTCCACCACGGCACACAATGAAATATCAAAAACACATAAGCACATTAAGACAGAACAACAGAAGGCATTTCACCCAGCCCAAACATGCCGTTATTCGAGTTCTGGGGCTCCTAGTAGCACTTGGCTCCGTCAACTGTCTTTTACACGTGTTCCTTTTCTAGGTATTGGGCGTGCACTAGCCTATAACACACAATTATATCTGGTTACTTTTCTGCTGAACAGAGCTCCACATCCCATGACACCTGAGGGACAGAGCGGCTAAGAAAGGAGTGCGTCCAGCAGACAGGGACAGTTAAGAACTTCTTAGTAAGAAGAGGGGGCGGGAGGAGCAGGGCACAGGCTGAGAACTGCATGAAAAACAGACGTAAATACACTCAGAGTTGTAACGGACACTAGGGTGGTTCACGGAGTGGCCTTAATTCCAGGAGCGGTGCTGTCCGGACTTCGGCTCCCAGAGTGCACTGGAGCACGATCCGGAAGTCAGAAGAGAGCAAGCCCTGCATGCACCAAACCAGGGGCACTCTCACGGTTGAGGTGAGTTTGCTACTGATAGCATTCCTTCTGATTTCCCCTTAATAAATGTGCAGCTGTCTCAGTCTGTGTTTTATATCTGTAGGATCGTGATCTTGGTAAGCGCTGGTTGGATGTGTTGTTACCTGCTATTAATGTTACACTAACTTGTGCGTCTCAAACCAAACACCACCCACCTGAATAAGGCTCTGTGTGTGTGTGTGTCTGTGTGTGTGTGTGTGTGTGTCTCTGTCTGTGTGTGTGTGTGGCTCTGTCTCTGTCTGTGTGTGTGTGGCTGTGTGTGTGTGTGTGGCTCTGTCTGCGTGTGGCTCTGTCTGTGTGTGTGTGGCTCTGTCTGTGTGTGTGGCTCTGTGTGTATGTGTGGCTCTGTGTGTGTGTGTGTGTGGCTCTGTGTGTGTGTGGCTGTGTCTGTGTGTGTGGCTCTGTCTGTGTGTGTGTGTGGCTCTGTCTTTGTGTGTGGCTCTGTCTGTGTGTGGCTCTGTCTGTGTGTGTGGCTCTGTCTGTGTGTGTGTGTTGCTCTGTCTGTGTGTGTGTGGCTCTGTCTGTGTGTGTGTGTGTTGTCTCTGTGTGGGTATTTTTTTTGTAGGTGGGTCTGTGTGAGGGTGGCTCTGTGTGTGTGTAGGTGGGTCTGTGAGGGTGGCTCATATGTGTGTAGGTAGCTCTGTGTGTGTGTGTGTCTGTGTGTGTGTGTGTGTGTGTGTCTGTGTGTGTGTGTGTGGCTCTGTGTGTATGGCTCTTTGTGTGTGTGGCTCTGTGTCCGCTAGTTACTCTCTACTACTCACTAATACTCACCTATTGCCATTGTAATGACAATACCATTTATTTATGTTTTTAAAAAAACAAAAAACGAAAAGAATGGCATTTGCAATGCCAATAGCTCTAACTTTAACAAAGCCGAGACCATTGCATTGTAAATGCTTGTTGTAGAAGTAAAGGGCGGGGGAAACAGGGAATCGGTTCCGTGTCAGACTCTGAATCCTTCTGCCTGATACAGTTTCCTGGCTGTGGATCACAGTTGCGCCGCGACCCACTGTCAGGAAACCCACTAGACCACCAGGGATAACTGTAAGGGGGCCGGCCCTCATGGCAACAGGCTGACATGGGGAACAATTTAAATAATGTTGTTTTAAAAAGGTGTTTTTCCCTTGTGGGGCGCAATTGCACCTCCAGGGGAATGTCAAAAGACATTTTTTTTAAAAGTGAAATTGTCACAGGGTCGGTCCTCGTTGCATACTGGCTGGCCCCATGGGAGACCCCACATATTTTAGGGAAATATTTTTTCCCTTGGGGGCTGTTCGCAGTCCCCAGGGAAATTACATTTCCCCCAAAAAGTGACAGTGTAGGTAGTAGGCCGACCCTCAGCACATGGGTCGACTCCCTTTGAGGGCCAAATATGTATATATATATATATATATATATATATATATATATATATAAGCAGCTCCTTCCTGTACCTCTTTTCGGCAAACACGGAAATCAATGGACCACCAGACAGCTTAGAAGTCGCAGGTAAGTTTATTGACCTTTTCTCCTCACTCCTCGCATGACGCGTTTCGGGCAACAAGTGCCCTTGTTAACATAGTGAGCCTGCAGTACGATATAGGTTATATATACAATTGTTTTTTGAAATGCTATGCCACGTGACCATAAACAGTGAGAAAATACTTAGTGCAACAATTACTTATGGAACCCTAGTATTGTGAGGCACATAACTCTCGACATTTGCACATGACAGAATAAAATGAAAAACATTATCTCAAGTTAATTTTTACAATTAATCAATGTTTACAAATTGCAGCTTAAATGCCAAAAGTGTGCAAATTTCGCAAATATGTGCAAAATACGCAATAAAAAATATATACACGCATCATCTAAAAAACACTGTTTTGTGCAAAATACGCAAATAAGGCTTGTACAAACATTGCAAACCTGAGTGCAAATCCCTGCTTAAATGCAGAAGCGTTTGTGCAAAAATGTGCAAAGATGAGTATGAGCATTAGCTGCCTGTATGCTTTGATGGTATCAAGCGGATCTACTTCAGTCTCCGAAATTGTGCAAATTACGCAAATATTATGTGCAAATTACGCAATTCAAGGACACACCATCTAAAAAACATTGGTTGTGTGCAAAATACGCAAATATAGCTTGTACAAACATTGCAAATCAAAGTGCAAATCACTGCTTAAATGCAGAAACGTTTGTGCAATTTGTGCAAGAATAAATATGAACGTTAGTTATTTTTAAAATGTGTGTTTTTCCTTGGGGTATTATTATGCCCCCAGGATCAAACACACATTGTATAAAAATGTATACTGCATGTGCCACATAAATCTACCATATGTAGATTATGCAGCAGATGGTAGATTTATGTGGCATTTGCAGTGTACTATAATGCAAAGGGATCAATGTGTTTGCACACAGAGGAAGGGCATGCACAAATGTTGAACAGTCATCTTTCAGTTGCTTACTTCTGCATATAGTTGCTAAACTGGTATTAATGAGGAGAAACATTTGCCCAGACAGTATAACAAAGCTTAGAAATAATAAAATAATGAAATCATACTATCAAAAATAGTGCCCCAGTGTGCCACATAATTTGCCTTTTCTTGCTGCATAATTTAGTCAATCGTGTCTCATAATTTGGTGCTCTCCTGCCGCATAATTCCGTTGACCCTGGTGATTGCACTGTGAGTTTTCACAAGGAGCACGCCTGCGCACAAAGCTGTAGAGTCTACTATGTGAAAGTGTGCTTCTTGAGATTAAAGGTAGATTTAAAGCTTTGTGAAATTACTTTTATACTGGCAGTGGCCCAGCAGTTCCACCCAACAATAAAGTGTTTTGCTTAAGCTATGACATACATATGCTGTGGTATTGGGTATTTGGTAAGGAAAAGTAATACTGTCTTTTTTTGTCATCTTAACTGTCTTTGGAGAACCTGTAGATTCACCATAAATGTATTTTTTGTTTATTTACTGTTGCACACATTTCACAAGCTCACACACCCACAGGCTGATTTATAACAATACTTCTACCTTCTAAGTAGGACAGTGTATTAGAAGGAAGGTTTTAGGTAGTGTTTTGGTGGATGATTGCTGCCAGGCCCTAACTTGGGTTATGGAGGACAGCTCTGAGGTAGGATCAGAGACTAAGACAGCAGATCCTGAGCCAGCATCTGGGGGGAGAGGAAAATGAAGCAGAATGTGGAAGTGATTTTTCAGTCAGCGGCGTTCCATCGGACGGCTTGTTTTCCAGTGATTCCGAGAGACAGCTGTTGGTAGTCGTGCTATCCCTTTGCCAATACAATCTGTGCAGTTGAGCGATATTAGCAGGGTAGACCAACCCAAAGAGCAGGCACATGCAGCGGCAAGAACCGACAGAGAGTTTTTTTGGCAGCCCCCCAATTTAGTTCAGCCTCATATTCTACTGTTCACTGGCAACATTCGATGTAAAGTCGTTCCAGCTGTTTTTTTGCCAATTGACTTAGTTCATTTCCTTTTGGATGCTGACTTCCTTGAAAAAATTGTGCAGCATACAAATTTGCGTGCCAAACAATTTCATGGAGGCACTCGAGGGCCTCATTATAGGGCACGCTAGCTGACTCGCACTTCACTTGAGGAGTTGAAGATATTTTTGGGCCTTACACTCAAAATGGGGTTAGTGGACAAACCAGGCTTGCAGTCCTACTGGTCTGCTTGCACGGTTTGGGTAAAACCCATCTTCGCAACATACATGAGCAGAGTTTGGTTTTTGCAATTGCAGCATTTGCTGCATTTCAACGACAAATCTGCTGCATTGTTCCGGGACATCCAGACCATGACAGGTTGTTCAAAATGCGGCCTGTCATGGTACAATTGCATGCCAGTTTTCCAGAGATTTATACTCCTGGAAAAAATATAGTGATTGATGAGTCCTTGATCCTGTGCAAAGGGAGGCTGATGTTCAGGAAGTACATTGCAAGCAAAAGAGCTCCCTATGGCATCAAGTTGTACATGCGGTGTGTACAGCTTGAGAGTGTATACAGGGAAGGACACCACTCTTAAAGCCTAGTAGTTGCCTTCACCCGCTAGGAGTCAGAGGAAAAGATTGTATGGGAGCTTGTACAGCTATTCCTTCACAAAGGTTCTAACCTTTATGTGTACAACTTCTATAGAGAAGTACAGCTGTACAGTGAGTTTTACAAAGCTGGCACTGTGGCATGTGGTACAATTTGCGGTTACTGCTTTCTACAGGAGCTTGTTTGTAAGAAGTGCAAAATCCCATGGCACTACATTGCATTCCAACTAACTGCTCACAGTCAGGTCTCTGATAGGCGTGATATGTTCGTGCTCACTACAGTTCATGATGAGAGCACTTCCTCTATCAGAGTTTGGGGTCAGATGGACAAAGTTCACATGCCCACCTGTATACTTGATTACAACAAGTACATGGGCAGAGTGGACAAGATTGACCAGGTTCTTCTGTCATACATTGCGAGTCGTGTAACTCACGCTTGGTATAAGAAGCTGTTTACCCACCTGATAAAGATGGCAACATACAATGCATATGTTGTTTATCGTCAGACCCCCACACGTCTTTCCTTGACTTTCAGTTGACCGTCATTATAAGTCTTACTGTTACAGAAGCAGACGCCTTTACTTCATATGCTCTGGAGGACGTGGTAAGGCTGCAGGATTGATACTTTGCCAGCTGCATTCCTGAAACCGCTAAAAAGACTCAACCATGTCACTGTTGTAGAGTCTGCTCTAAGCAAGGAAAGATATTAAACAAAAACAAATGGCCAGACAGGTTCGATTTCAAACACTACCCTCCCTAGTCTAACAAATTACTAGGTTGGACAACAATTTGATTGCATCAGTTTATGCTTTATACAAAATTATTTTTCAAAAGGATTTTTCATATGTCATCAAGAAAAACACCATCATTAACAGGTACATACATTCAAGAAATACACAAATGCAAAAACAAACTATATGTCACAAGTTACTATACAAAACCACATAGACAACTATACAATGCCTCTGATTATTTGATTGTGAGGCACCAGTCCTTAATATAAATACAAACAGACAAGCGGACATTTAGTTCATTGCGACAGAATAAGCAGAGTGGATTGTGCATTTAAGAGTATATTCTGGGGCCAGTGAAGTTTGCAACAGGTAAATGTAAACAGGAGTAAAGAAGTCCGAGATTAAAAAGTTCCTTTAAGGGAGTCCTTACACTGATACCACCTTTATTATTATTGTTCACAGTGACAGCGACCCCCAGTCCGTGTCCTGAGGAGAACCCAATAAACAACACAGGGTTCGAAACGTGTTGACTTCCCGCCTGAGATATAAAAGAGAAGGGCTGACTTGGGGCAAAAGAATATACTCTTAAATGCACAATCCACTCTGTTTATTCCCCACAATCAGTACCCCTCAGAGTAAAACTATAAGTCAGGCTGGTTTAGACAAGCAGGCTGTCGCAATGAACTAAATGTCCGCTTGTCTGTTTGTATTTATATTAAGGACTGGTGCCTCACAATCAAATAGTCAGAGGCATTGTATAGTTGTCTATGTGGTTTTGTATAGTAACTTGTGACATAGTTTGTTTTTGCATTTGTGTATTTCTTGAATGTATGTACCTGTTAATGATGGTGTTTTTCTTGATGACATATGAAAAATCCTTTTGAAAAATAATTTTGTATAAAGCATAAACTGATGCAATCAAATTGTTGTCCAACCTAGTAATTTGTTAGACTAGGGTGGGTAGTGTTTGAAATCGAACCTGTCTGGCCATTTGTTTTTGTTTAATATATTGTAGTGGTCCAGGTCAGGCAGTGACAGGACCCAAGCCTCTTTTTGTTTTCCCTAAGCAAGGAAAGAGGCAGGAGAGTCGTGGCTACTGTCCCCAGTGCCCATTTCAGCCAGCCCTGTGTTTTCTTACTTGCTTTGTGTTGAATCTTACAAAAGTGAAGTATTGGGAAATTGACTTAGGTGGAGCTGCTGTAATAAACCTTTCAATTGCTATGCATAGATACCACCCTTCCACTAATTCTCTAGACAAGTATCCGTAGATTTGTTTCCTCTACTTAAGGTTAATAGTGGACTTGCTTATGGCCCGCCCAACACCTTTATCTACCAACAAAACGTGAAAGGTGTTCTGTTCACCAATTGACAAGTGCATTATAGTCCCCACACCGCACATAGTGGTGGAAGGAACATAAGCCACAATGCTCCAGAGTATACTGTGTGGCAAAAATGGGAAGACATGACTAGTTTTTGAAATTCTTTTTAGGGAACTTATGTATATAACACAAGGACCACCCTGATTGCCAACGAGAACCAGAATAAGTGTAATAAGTCAAACAAATGTTCTGTGGGACTCTTTCACCAACACTTCTACTTTTAAACTCAGTAACTTGTATCATAATCAGTGTTATTGATATAGGATACAATATCCTGCATGATGATGAATATTTTCACATTTTTAGTATAAGCCAATATACATTGTAGTATGTATCAAAATCAGTGCAGATGACACAGGGCTGAAACCGTGCACTAATATGTATACAATAACATACACCAAGACCCTGAAAAGACCCCAAGGTAGTATATGATTTTATATAAAACAAAGGTAATTGGAGTTATTGTCTGTTCTACTATGGTATCTCCTGGCAAACATTATCATGTTTTTGAAAGCAGATTATGGAGGGGAGGAAAGCATTTTGACTTATAGTTAGTCTTCTGGTCTCATCAGCACAAAAGTCATTGGATTAAAGTTCCTTAAAAGCAGTGAGTCCTGGGACCTTCAATTAGGCATCCTGTAAACAATACATGAAAGAATATTTGAAGACAGAGTCTACTTTGTATAGTGGGTCACTTGGTAGTTGGACAGTTCTGGTGGGATAAACAAATTATTCGGGAGAAATACACTTTTGAATTGTGTGGAGAAAGTGGTCACACCTACACATACAAGAGTATTCCTAGACAAAGCTATCAATGCAAAATGGACCGCTCAGTTCCTTGGACGATATGTAGAGGTAAATGGATTACTCAGGAAAAGCACACTTATGCATTGTGTCTCGTCACCCACATGATTGCGGCATGACACACTGCAAAGGTGTTCTTTTCCAGAGTCCTGCCAGGGAACTCCCATTGACCTTAGTTTGATCAGTTTCTGCCGTGGGCACTTGGCCCCCACACACAAGTTGGGTGCCATTTTTATCTGAACCAGTGGGGTAATGCTGGGTGGTAGGAATTGTGTAGATGACTGACGTGGTGAGGGTGTGCCCAGCCTCACCACGTCAGTTATACTTTAGCCCCATAGGCAGGAGCACCCATTGAAAATATGTCTTTTGACGCTATAACCGGCCTTACAGATAATAGGGCCACAACCCTGGCATACACCAATGATCAGGCAAAAGAAATATATTCATTGATTGAAGACATTCGTTCCTTCAACATACAGGGAAGCAATCTTCCTCACCAATTAAAACAACTAGAATTTCTCACCAAGCGACGATTGAACCAACGACTGCACGCGTCCACTCTAGTACAATATCACAGAGCGAAAAGGATACCTCGCGGATTAAGAATGCCCATTAAACCAATGCTATTCAGATTCCACACAAAAAAGGACTTTATGGACAAATGGTACGCTGTACTAAACAAATGTTCTTTAGACTTATTACTGTTACTGATTGAGGAACTAGCAGTCGTCATTAAAGAAATAACAGAAGAGATCACATTGATAGAAACTGATTTGGAAAGTCGAATGGATTCCTCAGATTGGGCAACATTTCTTGAAGAAATGAACACAAGACTGGATACTTATACCAAAGACATTCAAGAAGGCAAATTAAGGAAGTATAAAAGAGATACCTTGGATTATAAATTAAACGAGGTATACACATGGGCCGAAGTATATGCACATAGGAGAACCTCCTTTAAGAGAACTACTAACACCTCATCTCAAGAAAGTGTAACTTCTGAGAGTGAAACGCGTACCACAAGAGCACCCCCCACTACTGAAACTGTAGATAAAACACCAGACACTACAGTTGATCGCACCAACGTAGGAGCAGCAAGCAGTAAAGCTTCTTTTTCTCCACAGGACGGGGATTCAAGCCAACCACCAGGAAAACCAAAGGGAAAACAAGGCGAGGCAAAAGAAACAACAAAACCAAATCTAAGGAGCACGAAGCAAACATAGTGGTTAATATTTCTTCTCAAGTCATCAATAACCAACAAATTCAGACACTAAACAAAGGTTTCAATTATGTACCAACGTATCATACTACCCAACTAGAGACTGAAATTGAATTCTTTAAATTCATGCGAGTACTTCGTTTAAGATATTTTTTCATGAACATACCGGATTTTGGAACCACACGTGAAGCATCTGAATATGAGGAATTCAAACCGAAATCTACATTTATTGCTCCTACATCTCATAAAATTCTGGACGCGTTTGAAAGGCTAGTGTTGAATGATTTAAAGAATATTAACACACCCACACAAAAACGGATGAATTTCTCTAGATATGAGAAACAAGCGTTAAAATCACTAGCTGAGAATCCGAATATTCGTATTGAAAGAGCAGACAAAGGAGGAGCTATCGTAATCATGGATCAGAAATTTTATAATGACAGCCTGACAGAGCACATTAACGACATCGAGACATACCTAAAACTGGATAAGGACCCCACTGAAGAATTAAAGAAGACCTTAAACCAAATACTTGACAAAGCAGAACAAATGAAATGGATAACTACCAAAACCAGGCAATTCCTCACAGTTCAACATCCGAAACAACCAACCATCTACATGCTACCTAAAATTCACAAAGACCTTCACAAACCCCCATTTCGTCCAATAGTGGCTGGGTGTGGCACCATCTTCGAACCCCTGGGAAAGTATTTGGATCATTTTCTACAACCATTCGTACAATCATGGTATTCATACACAAAGGACACCACCCATTTTTTACAGAAATTAGCAGCTGTTGAAACTAAGGAGGGTATGACATTATGCACACTGGACGTAAAATCACTGTATACCTCTATTCCACATACCGGAGGCATTGAAGCAGTTGAATGGGCTCTATTAAAACAAGAAAAACTTGGAGCAGATAAAGTTTTTCTACTTGAACTTCTTCATTTTTGTCTTCACCACGCATACTTCAGACATGAAAATGAATTCTTTTTACAAAACCGTGGCACATCCATGGGATTTTCTGGAGCGCCTGTATACGCCAATACCTACATGGCGAGATTTGAAGAGACATTTCTACTATCAGACAAAGAATGGATTGATAATCTAACCATATATTGTCGGTATATAGATGATATTTTTCTGATATGGCACAACAACAAAGAACTCCTACATCAGAAGATTCAACAACTGAATACATACGATGAGAATTTACAATTCACACAAACCATAGAGGACAAGATGATACCTTTCTTAGATGTGCTAGTACAAATAGAAGGAATTCGTATCAACACAGAGGTATACCATAAAGCTACCGACAAAAACACAGCGCTGATGTATAAAAGCTTTCATCCCAGGAACCTCATTGAGAACTTACCTTACTCACAGATGCTGCGAGCAAAAAGAATATGTACAGAAATACAATCTCTGGAGACCAATATTGAAATAATCACTGAGAAATACTTAGAAAAACAATACCCCATAACATTATTGGAGGATACTAAACTCAAGGTTGCCAACAAAACTAGAGAATCACTATTATCTCCTGTAGACAAGCTTAAAACAAAACGGCAAGTTTTTGTATCCAAATACTCCACGAGTTCAAAACAGATAAAAAAGAGTATAAACCAACACTGGGATCTATTAAGCAATGAGAATGATTTTCAAGGAGAATTCAAAGAAAAACCAATTTTTGCATACAAAAGATCCAGGAATATTAAAGAAATGTTGAAATCATCATCTAAACACACAGAAGAAAATTTCAGAGGAACAAGAAAATGCCAAAATTGTGTACAGTGCAATAATGTTATCGTGAGTGACAATGTAAAACACCCACACACAGGCCAAACTATAAAAACAAGACACAATGCAGATTGTAATTCCATGAATTTGATATATGCCATAAAATGTCCCTGTGGACTATTGTACGTAGGGAAGACGGAGCGAAAAATCAAGACTCGCATATCAGAACACAAAAGCACAATACGCAACAACAATCCCAACAGTAGCCTAGCGGTACATTGGACCAACCACAGACACACTATAGCACAGCTAAAATTCCAGGTACTCGAGGTAGTCAAGCCCACCCCAGGAAAGGATCTAACCAAAACGTTATTGCAGCGAGAAATCTTTTGGATAAGGAAATTAGATTCTCAGGATCCGAAAGGGATCAATGACAGAGTGGATTTAGGATGCTATTTATGAAATATTGTACATGAGTCGCCTGCGTGCGACAGTGGGTTCATAGCTCATTGATATAACTGTAAATATTCATTGATATAATTGTAAATATCCATAGAAATTGTAGTCAGTGTACATATACACCAATGAGTGATTATTAATTATTATTATTCTGGTCATTATGTTGTCCATTATTATTCAGTTCCGTTATTTCTCACTTTACAACCTCCCTTATTACTCCCCAACATGTTTTTTACACAGTTTACACTTCTTATTCTATCCGGGGCTTCCTAGGGTAGTTTCTTCAACATGGCGCCGGTTTATCTCTTGTCTTTTCACCAGTAGATAGTCCGTTTTCAGTATCTACACACTTAGTATAGATTGCGCATGCGCGACCCGAATACACAGAAGCGGTTTAGAACGTGGGCGACCTGATCGAATCCGAAAGCACTTCTAACAACTCCCGGTAAGCGTAACTCTTTAAACGCTCGAATTGCGGGCAAAAAAGGCCGATTATTATGCGCACTAATCGCGTTCCTCATCATTTGCAGTGAGAGGCATATTCTTGCCGCAACTCCACGGAGCCAGCGGTCTACTTGAAAAACGAGTCGATGCATTTTGCTCTAACTACAAGGTATGAGTAGTCTTAGTGTTGAAGCATAGTTCATGTTTCATGTTTGTCGATAAAGCTTGTTGACAATATCACTCGTGTTAACGCAGTACCGGTATATTGTAGGACACAGGACGCATCCTGCTTTCTATTCAGATTGGTTTAACCGTCTAAATAATAAGGTCAGTACAGAAGATGTATGCTTCTCCCCCATACACTAGGGTGTTCGATTTGGGTACGTAGATTGAGCGGCGATCTCTGAGCACCTTTGGGTCACACTGGGTTTAATTTCCCACGGCCATTTCTCAAGTTAGTACACTTCTCGTCTGCACTGGCATTTCCATTTCTTTTATTATTTCTTCTGTTATCATTTCTTTTACCATTTCTTTTATCCTCCCAGCAAACCACCTAAGTTCACTCATATAAGGTCTAATGATCATTGGTTGTAAATATAAGCACACAGCAACACAGTGGTAACTAGTGAAAGATTGCTTACTGTATATGTACGAAGGATCGTTATATGATTATAAAAAAAGTTTGGTTATGTTTATTTTCTAGATTCAGCCCCTGAAGAAGGGCCTGGAGGCCCGAAATGCATTGGGCGGGCAGTGTAAAATAAGATAAACATGAACGTGGTTGTTATAAATCATGCAATGTCTACAATGTAACATAATGCAACATGAATGAAATGTTATATTATTTGATCACACGTATAAACAGCAAAATTATAAATGTTTGTTAACAAAAAATGATGGTTTTCTAATTGTTTGAATTTGAAATTGTTTCACGAAATAGTATTACATGTACTACGTCTAAACGATTCCAGTTGGAAACGCAACAGTGCGCGTTAGGTCAAGCGTTCACGCTTGAAAATTTGAGGAATTGTGTAGATACCTATGGATTCCAGAAGTTTCCATCAGAGAAATGGAAAGAAAATGTGTCATTTCAGGCATAGTTTGAGGTTTGCTAGGCATTGTGGGTAAGAAAACCTCATGGAGTCCATGTAAGATACAACACTCTGGACTCCCCTGGTTGTCTAGTTTTCAAAAATGTCTGTGGTTTGAAGGTTTGCATGGGTGGCACTACAGCACGGCCCCAAATACAGCAGTTACCCCTTTTGCTTATCTCTCAATGCAGTGCTTTAGGGCCTTTTGTGTTGTGGTCTCTCGGCCCTCACAAGTGGGGTAATATTCTTATCGGGAGACGTGTGGGAACTCAGGGTGGTAGTAAATTTATGGTTCCCGGAAGATTCCAGAACTTTCCATCACAGAAATGTGAGGAAATGTGTGCTTTTTACCAAAACTTAACGTTTGCAAAGGCTTCTAGATAAAATTACCTGGTAAGAGCAATGCAAGTCATGGACCCCTCAACTCTCCTGATTTTCTAGTTTTCAAAAATTTGAAGGTTTGCCAGGGTAGGGCACAAAATCCACAGATATCCAATTTGTAAAAAAGGGCCGTTTTTGAGTGAACAAATGTGATGGATCCATGTTGCGCTTTGGGCTGTTTCTTGTTGCGAGCACTAGGCCTCCCCACACAAGTGAGACACCATTTTTATCAGGAGACTTAGGGTAATGCTGGGAGGAAGGTTGTTTGTGGCTCCTTGCAGATTCAAGAACTTTCCATCACAGAAAATTTTGTAAAAGTTTGTGGTTTGCAGGGAATCTGAGTAAGAAATGCTTGTGAGAGCCACACTAGTCACCTACCCTGGATTTTCCTAGATGTCTAGTTTTAAAAACATTTACAGGTTTGCTAGGTTTCCGTAGATGCTAGCTGAGCTAGGGCTCAAAATCAAGAGTTATCTGCATTGGAAAAAGAGAGGTCAGACTTTAATGGAAAAATATGATGCAACCATGTTGTGTTTTGGCCTGTTTCCTGTCGCAGGTACTAGGCCTACCCACACAAGTGATTTACTATTTTTAGCAGAAGACATGTTGGAGCATCGAGTTGGAGAACATTTGTTTTTACCAATTGGATTTCATTGCTGTTAGAAATGGGGGTCTCTAGTTAGCAGAGGTAGGTACCTTTGTCCAAGTACGGACCCTTCTTCCTAGTCAGGTTAAGGAGGATACACTTCTAAAATAAACCCTGCTCACTCCCTTGGTAGCTTGGCACAAGCAGTCAGGCTTATCTCAGAGGCAGTGTGTAAGGCATTTGCACAAAACCCACAGTAATATAGTGAACAAACTACAAAAGGACACCACACCAGTTTTAGAAAAATATCCAATATTTTATACACTTAAAACAAGACCAAAACGGTAAAAATCCACAATACAGTACTTAAAAATGTATACTTTGCAAGAATACTTGAAAAATACAGTTCCCTGAAGTCCGTAGCTCTGTCCGGGGCTACCACGGTGTTGTGAACATCAAATACAAACAGTTCTGGCTGACTGCGGTGTCGTGGGCCAGCTACGGCGTCGGGAAGACCTGCAGCAAAACAGTATCTTTAGAAATGTAAGGTGTTGGAGACATCTCATTGAGTTTCGATGAGGCAGCGTTGGCAGGCGTCGGATCCGGAAGTTGGTACAAGAGTTGTCAGAGTCACATGCGTTGCAGATCGAACTCCTCGCTGTTGAAGTCGGGAGCGCCGGCAGGCATAGGGGCTGCGATGCGAAGTACGGCATGCAGTGCCCTCAGGTTGCGGTGCAAGCAGCGGCTCAATGACGGTCATCCAGAGACATCGGTGAGACCAGGGCTGCAGTGCGAAGTGATGCGGTGTCCGTCGTTCCTGAAGAGCTGTCGTCTGCTGATGAACTGGAGTCGATGGCGCCGGTGTCGAGGCCAAGGCTGCTTTTCATTTGTTTTGGTTGGCATTGGATTGTTTGTGACTTCTAAGCAGTGGGGGGTCACGAAAAGTTGAGCATACGCAGGACAGATCATAATAGAACAATAAACTAGTGCGACATCTAATAGCCCACCTTGCTATTGCATATTTTCTGAACACTCATAGTCTTCAGCTATGCCCTGACTCTAAATCAATCAAAAACTGTTTCCTGTGTCTAGTCTTGCCTGGAAGCCACTGATCGCTGCTTGAGATGGCTGGCCTCACGCACATCTGTAAGGCCATCTGTCCAGCTGTCTGGAAATCGGACAGACTCAGCCCACACTGCTATTGCATATTTTCTGAACACTCATAGTCTTCAGTTGTGCCCCAAATCTGATTCAATCAAAAACTGTTTCCTGTGTCTAGTCTTGCCCAAAAGCTGCTAACCGTTGCTTGGGACGGCTGGCCTCTCCATCCAACACACATCCTTAAGGTCATCTGTCCAAGCTGTCTGGAAATAGGATACACTCAGTTTGGGAAGCCAAGCAGGTCTCGTTTTTGATGCACGTTTCTTTGACAAGTAGGTACCTGCCCTTCTTCCCTTTTTTTGGGGAACTGAAGGAGTTTTATAATGAGAGGCTAGGCCTTGCACACATGAAAGCTAAATTCTTGAAATCAACTCCAAAGTTTAAAACAAGCTGAAAAGTAAAGAGATGATGACATTAAAAAAAAATCACCCCAAGGATACAATCTGAGCTGGGTGATAAAAATTCACCAGGTTCGCTTCGTTCTCATCAACGACGTATTGTGTTAAAAAGTAAGACTTACCTTTAGACAAGGCCCTACAGTGTAGTAAATTGATGGGAGCCGCCTGCACATGATACCTATACACTGGTCCTCTTTCCTGTCTGCCTAGGCGGCCCGATAAATCAACTCCAGAAAGTAGAAAACCTAAAACTGCGAAGTCCCATTCCAACATAATTAGTTTCCGCTCTTACTGTATTAAAAACAATGATGTTTTTGTTGCTCAAATAAGGGCAGCATCTTTCGGTGCCCCACTGCTGTACATTGGCACGTTCATCAACGCTAAATTGTTTCCTACTTACTGCCATAGGAAATACATTTGAGTTAGGTGTCATAGTATCATAATGGCCCAGGGGAAGAACATATTTTCAACACCACTAACAAGGTGTTCATTTTCCTTCTTTTACAAGTGGTTGGTTCTAATTCATGTGCCACAAAATGAATTCCAAAGATGCTCCATCAGTGACTGAGTTAATTTCATGGTTGGTGGTGTCCCTTAGTTTAATTCTTTGGAGTTCCCTTCAGCATGAGCTCACTGCGTACAAGCACAGCTACATTGCCTAGTCATCACCCTTAGAATTGCTCTGCCTTCCTGCCAGTCTCTCCCTTAACTCTGTAAGAACTGGCTATGCAGAAATACCTCCATGTATTCGACGGTTCTTCAGGAGAAGCTCTGCAGCAACAGCCAGACACACTTCAGAACCTGGAGAAGGACACCTTGTGTTGCGGTGTCTCCACGAAGCAGACTTAAATCCTAGCTCACTGGAGAAGTCTCACTGATGCACCCTACCAGGAAGATAGGATCTGTACTGATCTGGAAAAGATCAAAGCTGCATTATCCTGAAGGACACATAAGTATGTTTCAGATGTCTGGATCTGCATTGGAGGATTGGCGTCAGGACTGCCATGTCAGGACGTCACAAGTGTTTGCGCCAGCTACCCAGAGCTAGGGAGCAACAGGCTCTCCACAGACACATCAAATATGGGACCATTTTAGGAAAAGCAAGGGGTGTAACAAAACATAACATTTTCTAAGTTGCTAAGAATACTAGCACTGGCCCTACCTCTGAGATATGCGGGTTTGCTAGCACCTCGTAAGGTAGGGCTCTCGACAAGAGACAGATGTAACAAGCTCGTGTCTTGGTACTGGCTAGTCATGGTCACAGCAGCCTCGTAGGGAGGATTAGGACTACCAGAAAACTACAAATGGCCGGATCGTGGGATCTACCAGTCACACCAGAATAGTTATTTTGGGACAATAGACAGTGAATCTCATGCCATGCTGCGCAGAGTTCTGAGAGCCCTCACACTTGTCACTAGACACAACACTCAAAAGGTGTACTTTATGAGCCCAGGTTCACTGACAGAAAGACTGAGGATGTGTGCTATGGAATGTGCTGCAAATGGGTAAAGTGGTTCTTTACTTAGTGTATATTCATATATACAGTAGGTAGTTATAGTTAGGACCTAGTTTTATATATATATATATATATATATATATGTATATACATATATCAAAACTGAAACAATCAAAGTCCATAAGCGACCTGCAGATTATGCTACAAACAAAGATAGCTTGGCCCACATCATATGCTGCTGTTCTAGTCTCCAAACAGAAAGACACGTTTTGTTGCTTCCAGCTTTTCTTCAACTGGGGTTACATCTTGCACCACTGTGGTAAAGGGATGTTTTAACCCAACAGACATGCAGTTGGCATATCGTCTAACTAAATTAGACAATAATAGCATAGAGTAAGCGGATTGGACAGACTTAAGTAATTGAAGGTTACCTCTTAAATGATTGTTTTAATTACACATTTTAGTGCCATTGTGTATTTATATGACACTGGCTAATGAGATTTGACTGTCACTGTTCCCTTATCGTTCATTTTTATTGATACTGTAATGGTTTAAAACAATGTTACAATAAAATTATCTATTACTCGTCTTTATTCCACCATCATTGTTAGTCTACTAGATCTGCTCCTCCAGAGTTGATCAATTTCTCCTCACTTCGATATGTATCATGGGTCTGGATAAGAGCCAGTAGAGTATCAAGGCCGGTACTAAAGTCTTCCTAATGCAGGTTGTGCTCTCGAACAGAAGCGAAGTTCTTCAGAAGGCAGCCATGTCAGATCAGGACCTATGGAAAACTTCTCCAAGCTTCGTCCCACATGAAGGGAAATGAGCAGCATGCAACTCCCACTGCACTCATCAGGTCCCTTGCATTCATCAGAGTCTGCTCTCCAATCTAAAATATTAGATAAGGGAGCCCCGTATTTAGGTGTTTTTTGGAGGAAGCTGGTCAGGGTTTTCTCTCCAATTATCATAGGAGCGTGTTCTAAAGTTTAGACCGGCAGCCAAGACAGAGGGGCCATTTGCAAGGATATGATTTGGGTGGGGAAGAGGACTGTATTTGAGCATTCATAATACTCCGTATAAGAAGCTTCGGGAGCAGGCCAGGTGAGAAGACCACGTACACAGGATGGCCCTCCAGTGCGGAAGTAAGATAACCTAAGCATCCCTCTACTCCTTAAGAGACCACCAAATAAAAGCAAGCATGGGAAACATTGCAGTTAAAAAACACAGGTTGGAATGGTTGTGACAAACAGTTTGAACTTCCTTACAGCTAAGCATACCTTATGTATACAGAGCTACCAAGCGGCCACATGTAATGAGTAATACCTTCCGTAATCTGTCTAGCGGGCCTATTCATAAAGGTAAACTTACACATGAGCATATGAACACATGCAAATTTACTAATACACTTTTAAGTAATGTTACTGCATTGGAATATTCACCATTTCAGAGTGTAGTTACTAAAAAGTGTAGACCCCTGAAACGGGGTGGAGCCTAATTTAGGAGTGTAACATTACTACAGCCCAAAAAAACTGTATTAAGTCCAGCACCATACATGGCCAACCACTGATACTGCAACACCATCCCATAAAAAATAATAGACAGGAACTTAAAGAACCACATTGGAAATACTGTTAGTAACAAAGGATTAGCAAAGTAATTTATTTTGGCTTTTTAAAAATGCATATAAATTCGATTGGATGTTAAATGTAAAAAAAATGTACATCTTTCAAAAAGAAATATTATAATGCGAAAATATTTTAATAAGTCATTGCTGATTTAGAAATAAATGTGACTATTTTTTTAACAATTTAAATAAATTTCAATTAACACTACATAACTTTTTGTAATTTTTAATACATAATAATACGTAAATACATTCTTTTCAGGTGAGAGCTTTTTAAGTACATCTTTAAAAAATATTTATATTTAAGTGAGCAGAATTAATTATTTTAATAATTATGTACAAATATGTAAATAGTTTAAAGTTACTACTAGTAACTTTTCACATGTAGCTTCGGTCTCCGCCACCAGGGTGGAGATCTCTGTATGGTAAAGTATAGGGAAAAATGTAAAGGTTTATCAAACTTTTAAAAAAATAGAAAAAGAATATTTTCAATTAAAATATTGTTAAATCATTTTATAAATGTATATTATTTTATAACAAGATAAAAAGTTAAAGCATATAGAACAAGTTTAAAATTGAATTATTTTGAATATTTAAATTAAGTTACAATTATTTTTCTGAAGTTTAAATTATAAAACAAAATCACACCTAAAGATATATATATATATTAGCTTTTTAAAAATATGTTTAGAATAACAAAAGTAATTTAATTATACAATAAAAATGCAACGTTACATTCATTTTTAAATGCTAAATTAAAAAAATAAAAGATTTTTACATAGTTTTCTTAACAATATATTAAATATATTTAGACGTTTAACTAGTTTAAATAATTTTATTTCATGCAACATTATTTCCTATGGTGTTTTAAGTTCCTACCTCCATTATTTTCTATGGGAGGGTATTGCAGTACAAGTGGCTGGCCATGTTTGGTGCTGGACTCCAGCAATATACTGAAGTACACTTATGACTGTTTTGTATTCTTTTTGGCTGTAGTAACTTTAGAAGTGGAGTATGTGAATAAGAGTAGACTTAGGGGCCTATGTACAAGATGGTTTGTATGGTGTTTGCACCATGCATTGTGGTACATGTGCAACACAAACTTAAGTAAGATTTATGAAGCCACACAAGGCCACTTTGCGTGGCCCTGAGTGGCTCCATAAATCTGGAGTAAGGCAATTCAGAGCAAATCACTGTGTTGCCTTACTCTGCCCTGAGAAGGCATTTCAAGGACGTTACGTGGGTGTTCCCACGCAACTCCCTTGGTTTTTGACGCATTCCTAGATTTACCAGAACCTGGGAATACTCCCCAAAAATACACATTCCCAGGAGAGGCGTAACCAGGAGAAATATCTTGTTACTTCCTCATTCTAGGTGTGCTGCATCTGCAGCACACCTAGAAAGAGGAATATGCCTCTCATGATTGTTTTTGTGCAGGAAGGTACAGTTTTCTGCATAAAAACAATCCTGCATTCAACGCAGGCACCCTTCCACCAGCATTCCTGCCTTTTCCTTGTCACACAGTGCAGCACAGCAAGGTGATCTACAGCTCTACACTGAGTGACTTTTTCGTAAATAGGCCCCTTTATCTTTTGTGAGTGGGTGCTTGTCTCTCCTTAAACCCCTCCCCTATCCCATCCTTACTACTGCCTTTGCCCATCTCATTTAGTAGTAAGTGTGCTTCATTTTCCAACCAGTCTCCTCTATTCTTCCTACATTTATTACTAAGGGATCTTAGCAGAGAAGAGATGGAGGAGGAACCTCCACACATAGGTCTGTGAATAACATTTTGTAGTACATGTAGTATTACTATAGTACGGAGATAGACTTTAAACTCTTACTTGCTCCAGAGCCAAGTGTGGTGCTATACTAAATGTTAACCAAGTGAATGTGGATAGCCGAGCAGTACTGTGGGCATCTCACAAAAAGTGATGGACTGGCATCACACACCACCAGGTGTCATGCTTCATCATCTGCCAGTCCTCGCCCTCCAGAAACCCCGTTTGGTGGAGGACGGGCATACACCTGACGACAGGGATGCACTTGCTAAAGTGAGTGGGGGCCCTAAGGGAGTAGTGAATTAAAAAGCCATCAAGAGTTCCCCAATATAACTTTATTTAGTAAGGGAACCATGTGGGATTTAAAAACAGAAAGTGCGGTGAATAAGTAAGCAATTATCCAATCACCGCTGTGTGGGTTTTTTATATAAAGGTCAACATGTTTCAGCCATAATGTCCCTAAGGTACATGGCTTTCGTCAGGACCGAAAAAGGGGGCTCCAATCTTACCAAGCTCTACAGGTAAAGCCACTCTGTGGATAAGACCTATAGTCCTAATCCATCAAAAAGGTCCAATGACTGCATGTAGAGCAATTCCCCGTGAGATCACCTAGGTCGTACCTCTCTCTATTCCTCCCCGATGATGAATAGAGAGAGGATTGGAGCCCCCTTTTTCGGTCCTGACGAAAGCCATGTACCTTAGGGACATTATGGCTGAAACATGTTGACCTTTATATAAAAAACCCACACAGCGGTGATTGGATAATTGCTTAATTATTCACCGCACTTTCTGTTTTTAAATCCCACATGGTTCCCTTACTAAATAAAGTTACATTGGGGAACTCTTGCTGGCTTTTTAATTCACTACTCCCTTAGGGCCCCCACTCACTTTAGCAAGTGCATCCCTGTCGTCAGGTGTATGCCCGTCCTCCACCAAACGGGGTTTCTGGAGGGCGAGGACTGGCAGATGATGAAGCATGACACCTGGTGGTGTGTGATGCCAGTCCATCACTTTTTGTGAGATGCCCACAGTACTGCTCGGCTATCCACATTCACTTGGTTAATTTCTAGAAGTGGTCTTTATGTGTGATATATGATTTAACTGGAGGCTGAACTACTTCTAGAGCCCTATTGCCTCTTGTTCCCTCCTCCGGTCGTTACCGGGGTTTCTTTGTGGTTTCACGCTATACTAAATGTGCCACTGCCTGAAGTCTCAGGGAGGAATGGCTCCTCAAACCTTTAGAAAATCACATATACTGAACTACCTACATTTAGGGGGCTCCCATAAGGGTATGATGTTAGGCCTTTACCAGACCATCATTAATGACTTATTCTTCACCACTACCACAGAAGCTATGCGTGCCATCTGCTCAAATGACTTACTTCAAAATATCACACATCTGGCACTGAACACTTTTATGTCTACTCGCAGTAGATCTCATATCAGACTTGAAATGCTGAAGATGAGACAAATTACGGTCCTGTACACATCTCAACTGCAAATGGAATAAATTCAATAACCAGCAAGTACTGCCCTCAGTCAAACTCACCCTACTGCACGATGCTGACTTAATTCCTAGCACCACCTCATACCACAGGAGATGGTTTGCAACATCTCTAGTTGTGGCCAATGTGTGTATACTCTTCACAACGGAGCTCTCTAATGGTCCTGACACATATAATGGCTTGCAGAGTTATATAAAATGGCCTCAAACGATACTGTCATTCAAAGAACTCAAGACCCCCTGGACAACATTAATGTGATCTGGACTCCTGTGCTGGACTCTGAAATCCGAGTTTGGACCCCAGAGCTTAAAACCAGTCAAATAACGCTAATGTCCCTCTCTATTGCCCTCCCCTCTCCACAATGTAATAGGCCAATGGTCACTAAGCCACAATCAAAACTCGAGAGAACGCCCCCCCCCCCCTTATATAACTGGGACATAGATTATTAAAACGTTCATGTATTTAATTAATAAAACCTTTTACATGGAGAAGCCCGTCAAAGAGCAAGAATGAGGGCATTGGAAGGGCAGATTTGAGTAGTTACTTCTGCTATGTGCAACAATAGTTCACAGGTGCTCCTCAGCAAGCACCCAGAGGCGTGTCAGTTCACTCTGTGTGCTATACGAAAAGCATGTTGGGCGCAATTGTACTTCTTGCTGCAAGTGCAGTGTAAACGTATTGGTAGAAGAACTAGACAGAATGAAATATGCAGAGTAAGTCACTAAACTGGAAAAGCCTCCAGTGTTAAGATATCCATGTTTCCTCACAATATCTTTCTCGCTACTTGTCACTTAGAGAGCTTTAGTGCATTCCTTTCTTGTGAAAATTACAAAACAACCAACAAAATCATTGAGCATTCCCTAACCCCTTACTCTCACTCTTAAAGCTGAACCTCATAGCTCTGAATTAGCCTTTTTGGACTGCATAATATGCCCCCACTCACTTCTAACGTCCCCTCCCCTTCATTGGCTTCCCTTTCCTGCTTTAATTTACCTACTCACGCCAGTGTTACACTCTTTTGTTGTTCTCTCATGTCTTTTCCAGCCTTGTCTCTCTCCTCTCTGATCCTATCCCCAGTTGACATCCACCAAAGCCTCACTCTTATCTCAGATTGGTACCATACAACATCTATTTTCCTTATATTCGCACCCCCACTCCTTAAAGAGTGGCCACATCAAACTACCTCACACCCCCTTTCATAAGCTGACAACTGCTCTCACTTTTCTGACACTGTCATCGTTTGATGCACAAATTCCCATTGGTCTGCGGAGACAAAGATCCTACTTTAGAATCAAGCTGTGCAGATGCTTGACAACCACCGGAAGCCCTGGTGCTGGAGCTAGTCCATTACATGTCTCAGATACTCCCAAATGTGAGGGCCTGTCATGCACCCATTACAACAGATATTCAGGGATGTGTACCAATTATTCATTTACTCACAGTCGCCAAAGGGTCAATCTGGTTTCTCTCGTAACTTTCTTTGCCAGTTGTGTCGGGCAATGAGAATCAGAAATCCGGGATCCTCATGCACACTGCACAATCGCTAGCACTCCTTGAAAACAACAGGGGTAGCAAATGCCTTGAAGCCCCTGGAGCAGGCACAGTGAACTGGGCACCACAAAGGTGGGCTTCAATAGTATGTTTCAGAAGGAAACCTTTAACGAACGCTGATGGGTGGAAGAAGCCTAGAGTCCTACTGTATCTTGTCCAGATGCTTCAGGTGGCTAATGGAAGCTCAGTGTGTGCTCTTTAGAGTGCTGGAGAGGGAAAGTAACGGTTGACCATGGGGCTAACTAAGTCTTGTCTCTTGTGAATGTCAATGTCTCAGAGTGGATGTTGATAAAGGAATAACCAGGCTTTGGACAAGGTGGGGGTTCTTCTCTGTGGTTTAGACATTAAAAGTCTTGACTTTACACAGAGCGCACGGCCACCTCCTCTTACTGTTTGAGAATGTGGCATACAGTGATGTCTGTTAAATGTGCACTTCACATCACGAGCCAGGATGTCATGAGGGAAAATGAAGCGGGAAAGACAATAAGTAATACAATTATGCATAGAGCACTCGGCATTAATCTGACTGAGGTTTCCACAGGACAACCATAGTGCACTCCAACTTCAAAGCTTAGAGATCACATTAGGAGTAGAGTCATCAAACATCAAAATAGCAAACTGTGGGTGTAGAGGGCAGTGCCATTTGAACTATGCAAGTCTCGTGCCATACAGAATGTGGAATTGCAACACAAATTTGAGATTACAGTGGGGATCAGAAGCCCAGATGATCTTCCCCCTAAGGATCACACATGGGGGCGGCAGTGGCACGGCTTGCACGGGTTAGCGCCAGAGTTGATCTACAAAAATCGTTGGGCCCTGGCATGTATTTATTTTTTGTCTTTTTTTTTTTTTTTAAGTAGAGAGGGCGTACCTGAGAGTGATTATAAGTAGATAGGCACTGTATGTGGTAATGCTTATCACACAATACATATTATTCGACACTTGTTATTGACAGCGCCACTGTAAATATATGATTCTGCGGCTGTTTTTTTTTAGCCATAATTATGTATTTGCCACATAAGCCATCATCTGCTGTATAAACAGCAGATTAAAACAAAATAGTTTCTAGTTCAAACGGATCAAAGGTTTCTAAAAACACTGAGTCAAATGTTGCTGAATAGCGTAAGGCCCTCCACAAAGGTTAACTGGTCACCTTTAAGTCACTTATAGCTGTATTTGGGTGTTAATCTGGTACTAATTAGATGACACCTACGTCCAGTCTCTGTTAATGTGTTGAAATTACAAGATAATAAGGTAATACATACACAAAATCTGCAGCATTACACCACATAATTTGCCTTTCATTGCCACAGAATCTAGCCAACTTTGCCACATAATTGCATCCTGCTCTGCTGAATAATTCCAGTGGCCTTGGCTATAGGCTACCGTGTTCTGTAAGAGTAATGTCTCCTGGGGTACGAGACACCATTTCACATTGTTTATATGTTGATTGGTGTATGAGTGATGTCTCTCATCACCTCCGCCTGCTTCCTCACTCTGCGCATGCTAAGTAAGATCTTCAAATTGCTGGTACTCACGAGACACACCGTGACACAGGCCCTCATCACCAGCCGCCTGGACTACGGCAACGGTCTCTACGTAGTCATCGCTGCACACCTCCTACAGAGATTTTAGACACTATAGAATGCCGCAGACAGACTCATCTTCGGCCTTCTCCAACGAGTCCAAATCACATCTCAGGCAACTCCACTGGCTTTCTGTACAGAAGAGATCCCGTACAGACGAGATGACAATTCGAGCTGCTGACCCACGCACACAAGGCTCTACACAACTAAGGACCTGTCTAACCACCCACTGAAGTTCCACCAACTGTCGAAACGACTATGCTCAGCCTCCCTCTCCCTTGTCCATACTCCCCACATCTACTGAAGCTGCAGTGGAGGATGCTCCTTCTTCCATATTGCAGCAAAGACCTGGAACAGCCTCCCCATGCAACTCTGGACCACCACCTCACTTCCGAAATTCCGAATGGCTGTCGAGACCTGGCTGTTCGAATTACCCTCTGGGACCTGCATGACCCTGGACGCCCTACTTCATGATTAGCCACGCTTTATAAATCCTGATTGACTGATGTAAAAATTGTCATCGCACACTCATGAGAAATTAAAGGCAATGATTCCTCACATAACATGAGACATCATCTCAATCTGGTTAAACTAGCAGTGATTAAAGACTTGAATGAGATCATTTCAAATTGGTTATAGATCTACGACTGCCATAACCGAAAATTTAAGAATGTGACCATTTTCAAATTCATACATCAAAATCGGTGCATTCCGTCCATGTTTGAGCAACCAAAGGAAACATATCAATGCCAAGAAGCAGCAGGGTAGCTGCTAACCAAAGCTGCACCGCAAAGTGTGCCCTTTCTACGGTAGGAGGCCTGGGCCTTTCAGCAAGTCGATCGATGTAGAAGCAGAGAATAGATCTCACAGCATATCACAGGACTGCCGCTATGGCTCAACAACTGCTAGCAGAGCACAACTACACCAGCATGAACCCCATAATGGAGAGGCACTTACAGTTCCAAGTTAGCAGGGGGTGGCTACCTTTGATGCCGCAGTTACAGTGGCACCGGGGCCCCAAGGGCTCACTGAACCCTGATTAATGCTATATTTAAAAATTTAAAGAGCAGCCATAGTGCCCATTTCCTTCCTTGCACTAGAGCCCATGACACACTGGATATGCTGCTGTAAGTTAATATGCGCATCAAAAACCCAAAAGCCACGTCATTTAATTAGAGTGTCAAATTGGCTGAAAATATTGAAATTTGATGAAGGTAAAAGGGAGGGTTGTACGGTACTCAACAATGCTCCTACATGACAGCGCCTGCCCCTCACATCCCTGTCGCTTCAATCTGCTTAATTCTAAGTGTAATGAATTAAAGAAGGGAACATTTTTAAAAATGAATATTTATGGCACAAAATATACAAATAAGTTAAAGCATCGATGAAAAGGTGAAAGCATCACAAGTCCTGGTTGCCAAAGTCCGCTGTCCAGTTGGTGTGTTGGCAGAGCATGTTTCGGCTACTTGAATATGATCAGGCCAGTAGAGGGGCCGGTTTCACCGTATCTTCCTTCTCGACCTGTCCTTGGTCCCACTCTGTAAGAAGCTCCGATGCCACCTCAGTGTAAAGGAAGTCCCAGTCCCAACTGACATCATCCTGGCAAGAGAAAAAGAAGCACAGCGTTAAGTTGCACATACCATATGGCTGAGGCACCGGCTCAGCTATGCCGTCACAGCAACCATCTTGGAAACATGGGATCCTCAAAGAAGACTTGCCAGTCACTCCAGTACGACTTGGAAACTCCCTCCAAAGGCTTACGTGTATTGCAAGCTTGGCTCTCAGTTGAATTTCTCTTTAAAACTTCTCACTACCTCAATCTGTCCCCTTATTGTTGATAACAGGACGGCACCTCTCCCCCCTTCCATCTTTCTACTTCCTTCCTCCCTACTTACTTCCATCAACACTTTTTCTGCAATCTCTTTCCTTTTTTGAACTCTCTACATTTTTCTCTATCTCACATCGCCCTGAAGACAGCGCAACATTCCCCTATTTTTACTTATTTTTTATCCAACGATATTGTACTTACTGATTTTAGGATTCAAACTTACAACTAGAAGCAGGAAGGATTAATAACACTTCAACAGTTAAAGTCAGCTCACCAAAACAAGTCACAAGTAGTTCGGAAAAAACACTCCCTACTCCCATCCCTCAAACAATCAAACATGTTTTCAAATTAAAGCATACATTTAATCAGTGACAAAAAATAATACTTTTAGTATCTTGAAACATTATATAATATGCAAATTCTACACCTCAAGTTCATATCTGTAGGTGTCTTAAGGTTCTGGAAATTATTGTAACCAAAAAGGGTCACACGCCCCCAACTGGAGATACCAGGAGAACAATCTCCTCTATGTTTCCCAATGATCATTTATTGAGGTTCGATTAAGGGCGAGGCAGGGAAATATCCACTGCTTCTCATGCTCTGCATAATGCTTTTCATAAAAATGATACTAAAACAAGAATATATATTCTTCAAATAAAAGAATACATTAAATTCTTCAGTTTAAAGTGTAAGCACACCAATGCATTATACAAATTGTAGCTAATGCAATAAATTGAAATATCGTTTTTAAAATCTGGATTTGTCAATCTTTTCATATGACAAATTATATTCCTGAAATTCATTTATATGTCAGGGATGCATGAAATCCAATTTGTCAGTCCATCACATTTGATGCTGTATGTGTCATATCCCGATTTGACCGTGATGTTGGTTCTTTGTTGTCATCAATATTTTCTTATTCGGCAGGTGCCATTTACTTTTTGTTTGATGCTCTGCTTAGTGTTTAATTTAAAAGGCACACTATGCACTTTAGTGTGTGGGCAATGTAAATAAGTCTGTTTAATGAAGTACAAGTGCTTGGTATTTTTGTTAAAACAACATGCAATGATGAGAAATCAATTAAAGATCTCCGTTTCCTGCTATTCTTGTTTTTTCCAGAATGTCTGGTATTTTTCTTTGTACAAAGACTGCTGACCAATAATACACTGCTGAGCAATTAAAAACCTCAGTTTCCTGCTGGCCTTAGTTTCCTGTCAAAGTGTCTGGTCTTTTTGTTTCAGTTTGTACAACGGCAGCTGACTATATAAAGGCCTTTTTTCCTGCCAGAGACTGTCTTCTGATTGGCAGGCAGCACTCAAAAATGCATAATGGGCTATAAACACCACGTCCAAAGTGTGGGTGCCTGCTTGGCTTCGTCAATTCGCCTGAAGAGAGAATTGTGTCTTCAACCAGAAGTGCTCTTGTGATCAGAGCCCTGCCACCTGCAACAACAACATTCCGCACTTGGAATCGCGTCCCTTCAGCCGTCTACAGGTTTGAACCCTGGAACATAGTAATTCAGCTGGCGCTGCCACATCTCCCTTGCCTTGACTAAGACCATCATTCTCTCATTGCCACTCAATGCTCCAGCTACTTTGGCCCATTACGGACCTCAGGTTAGTGCACCAGTCGGCCACCTCTTGTTTTTGGTTTCTCCTTTCTTCAAGGACACCCTTAGAGTGTGAATTTAACTGAAGACGGTTTAGCAGAAGAAAAAGAAACAAGCATTTACAATGCAACGGTTTCGCCTTTGGAGAAGTTAGAGCTATTGGCATTGTAAATGACAAAATTTGTATGTATGTGTTGGTTTTGAAAACAGATAAATAAATGGCATTGTCTTTTACATTGCCAATAGCTTAATCTCTCGCAAATGTGAGAACTATTGTACCCTACGGACGAGCTCAGCAGACAGCAATTACTACCACCCACACACACACCCAGAGCCAGCCACACACACCCAGAGCCAGCCACACACACCCAGAGCCAGCCACACACACAACCAGAGCAGTCACACACACACACACACACACACACACACTGGAGCAGTCACACACACACACACACACACACACACTGGAGCAGTCACACACACACACACACTGGAGCAGTCACATACACACACACACACACTCTGGAGCAGTCACACACACACACACACACACACACACACACTGGAGCAGTCACACACACACACACACACACACACCCAGGAGCAGTCACACACACACACTGGAGCAGTCACACACACACTGGAGCAGTCACATACAAACACACCCTGGAGCAGTCACACACACACACACACCCAGGAGCAGTCACACACACACACACACACACACACACACACACACTGGAGCAGTCACATACACACACACACACACACCCAGGAGCAGTCACACACACACACAAGTGAGCAGTGTGAGCAGCGATATGATGTGCCTGATGCCACTACAGTCTGGCAAAAAACCGGACTGCCTGTGCCAGGGCACAAAACTGAGCCTGATAAGGACCCGTTTCAAGGCCCCCTTAAAAAAAACTGCCGGTGCTCAGCACCGGTGAGACCCGGCCCACCTAAAGCCATGTGAAAGGACTTTTTCACACGCGACATTCATGCCCCAAATCTGTGGTGTTCATCTGCAGTACGAGCTGAGCACAAATATTATATAATTTCTAGTTTGAAAATCCGGTGGTACTCACCGCGAGGATTGGACGTTGCCTCACAGCTGCCTCTGATGCAGGCGTTGGACGGTGCCCGCGTCTTCCAGGCGCAGAGCAGCCGCCGCGGCTTCGGTTCCTCGAGCTGAGGTGGCTGGAGAGTTCACTCTATTTCTTAAACGGGCTCCGCCTGCTTCCCTTCGGCTCCCACCCTGCCTGCGCGCTGATAACCCGGCCTTGGCGCAAGAGTCAATATGCGTGTCAGATAGGCGGGCCATTAGGGAGAGAAGCGCCTGGTGTGCAGTGGGCGTTGGTGCCAGCTGCTGTTGGGGAACGGTGTGGCACTTCGTGACATGTAGATAGATACTGGTCCGACTCTGGCCATGGCTCGGAGGCTCCTTTCCTGGTTAGTGCGCGTTAGTGTCCGGACTCTTTCTTGGCGTCGCTTGGGTTTTGCTCAGTGTTCCACAAGGGACGTCACCCCTCCTACAGATTAGGCACTGGGGTACTCTCCGCCCCCTCTGTCTCTCGCAGTCACGGAGGTCAGCATAGGGTGTCCACTGTGCTGCCCTGCCTTAGTGGGACCGACCACGCGCCTTTGGCAGAGGGTGATTCTGACCCAGAGATTGGTGAACTCCAACCGTACACTCGCCCACCTGAGTGACGAACGGTGACCTTTGTGTTCATTCGACAGGCCCTTCTAACTTTGCAGTATTGGTGCCCTACTTTAGATCAAGTCCTTGCTTATTGTTACTGTGAGCAAGTGGCGACCATTAGGCACCCCTTTCAGACAGCCCTCCGCCCCCCTCCCCCGTCCCCACCTCACTCTTTCTCAGCGTTGTGGCGAACTTTGGGAATCAGGGAGCGGAGCGCTTGGCAGCTGGTGGCACAGCGCACGCGCTTCCACCCCTGGCGGAAACGGTTTATAACAGGATTAATTTGTCAGGCAGTGTGTGCAGGGCTGCTTTAAACTTTGCCATGCAAAATCTGGAGCTAGTTTATAGCTATAGTTTTCTTTAAAAAGCAAGCGTATGCCAGGACCTAATAAATACAGGGATTAAAAAGACAGGATAATGCCCCAGTTCTTTGTTGGCAAGGTTGGAAGTCCACTAAAAATACTTCTGGGGCGGTTTCTAGGACTTCAGGCCAGTCTTAGGCCTTCTGGGTGCTTCATAGCGCTTCTGTGCGCTCTAAACGGGAGAAATCGCGGCACCCTACCAAATCTCACGCATCTCGCGTGAGTCGCGTACCTACGGCCCTACCAACTCCCACGCATCACGCGTGAGTACGGGTACGCGACGTACTGAAGGAACGAAGCGTACTGTTCAGAGGGGTACGCAGCGTATCTTGCAAGGCGCACAGTCCACCCAATGTGAAGTGTACAGTTCAGGTGAGTACGCAGCGGACCTTACAATTAATCTGCAGGTGGGAGGAAACAGAACGCCCAGTACGTGGAGTACAATTCTAAAAGCGCTCAGTTGATTTAACGCTTTTTGGGCAATGCGAGGCGTACTCTGGCCACCAGCACTACGGAGCGCCCTCGGCTACTCAAGCAACGCGCAGCTCGATCACTCATCTGAGTTTGAGCCACTCTATTGCCACAGCCTCGAGGCAAGGAATGCACATCTATCATCCTAACTCAGAAACTCGGGATAATTATAAACATGGAGAGTTTTGCTAACCCACCCAGGTGATGAGCGATTAAACAAGCACTCACCCGAGGCGGCGGTAGAAGAGCTGGGGGGCGTGTTTTTCGTGCTCTCCCCTTCCCATTGGCTGGAAGGTAAAATTCCAGCCAATGGGAAGAGGAGAGGGCGGAACTTAAAAAAAGAGTCAGAAACGCCCACGATTCGCGTTCTGACCGGGAAAGAGTGATGGACAACCGTGTCTTCCAATGGCTAGCCTCCATTTATGGAGCTAGCCAATGGAAGACAAGGCGGGACCAAAGCCCATATGTAGAGACATAAGATTTCGGCTCCGCCCACCCACTGCTCACGCAGTGGGACGGTAGCCGAAACCTAAAAAGGCCCTCAAGTGGACTTATTTTTTCTGTAATTCTTGTTTGATATTTTCTCAGGTACTCACACCAACAAAACTCTCTAAATGATCCTGTTTAGCAAAAGAGCAATTATTCGCCTAAATCTAATTTTACCTTACGGAGAGTAGAAGGGTAAACTTGATGGTGGTCTCCACAAGTGGTTTTAAGAAGGAGGCAAGTGGCAAATAACAGAAGGGAGGAAAACAAGAACGCATACTAAAGGTCCATCACCTTTAGTATGAGTTCTTGTTTTCCTCCCTTCTTTACTATGTTCCAGGGTTCAAACCTGTAGACGGCTGCCTTGAAGGGACGCGATTCCAAGAGCGGAATGTTGTTGTTGCAGGTGGCAGGGCTCTGATCACAAGAGCACTGCTGGTTGAAGACACAATTCTCTCCTCAGGCGAATAAAGTATTCATTTATGATTCATGTATGATTGCCTAGAGTGATTAATTTCTTTTGTTACAGAATATCTCTTCTGCCTTACCACTAGAACTCCACAACAATTTATCTCTCTATCTCTCTCTCCCTCACTCAATTCTCCTTCCCCCTAGGGTCAGTCACTGGTATAAGGTGTCCTTTCAGATACTTAGGATTAACCTCAGGGTGAAGTGGTGGAAAATCTTCACTTCCACCGAAGTCCTGGTAATTCAGGTGAGTGACCCTTGGTGTGACAGTATGAGATAACCTATCCAATCTATTATGGCCCAAGGTAGATTAATGATTCTTAATTTTTTGTTGACAATGTAGATCACATAGAAAGATATCTAATTCCTCACTGGAATGTGGTCCTTTGGTTTCAACAATTCAGTTTGGGTTTTATTTCGTGACTCAATCTTTGCTTCTTCTACCATTTATCCGTGGGTAATTTCCTAACTTACATTTTTAATAAATGCATTTTGTTTTTTACAGACTTTAATGAGATCCAGGACAATATGCTAGACACCCTGCAGTTGGCTACTTATTTACCCTTGAAAGTACCCTTTGGATGTAAGAACGCTTCTAGATGGTAATAATGAAAATCTGAATATGGTTCCTTCAATGCAAGATTCACAGCCAAGTAAATATCTGATGGGTGTTCTTGTACTAAAAGTGATATGCTTGTATATCACAGTCAATTATTGTTACTTGGATTCAGCAACCTCTCAAATTGCAAAAAACGTCACGTGTATATGGAAGCTGCTGTAATATAGGATGATTCAGAAAAGGGGGTGGTGATGGACAGAGCATCTGAATTAAACAGAACACTCATACCCAGTCAAAAGATCAGGGCTTGATCCATCACTGTTTTTTAGCTCACTGCACCATCCCAGTTCAGAACCTGGCTATATGCAAATTAGTCTGTCCCTGGCCCAGTGCATCATGGGAACAGGGCAGACCAAACTACCAAGCCAATTCTTTACTGGAAAGGAAACAAGCTTCCGGGGACCGGTTTCTGGCATTGCAGCCGTCTTCGGCCCGGCTTGCTTGAATCCTGATGGTGCAGTGAGCAAGGGACTCATGTCTGAGCATACCCTGCCACTCCTATAGTGGCCAAAACGATTCAGAAAAGGGGGTGGTGATGGACAGAGCATCTGAATTAAACAGAACACTCATACCCAGTCAAAAGATCAGGGCTTGATCCATCACCGTTTTTTAGCTCACTGCACCATCCCAGTTCAGAACCTGGCTATATGCAAATTAGTCTGTCCCTGGCCCAGTGCATCATGGGAACAGGGCAGACCAAACTACCAAGCCAATTCTTTACTGGAAAGGAAACAAGCTTCCGGGGACCGGTTTCTGGCATTGCAGCCGTCTTCGGCCCGGCTTGCTTGAATCCTGATGGTGCAGTGAGCAAGGGACTCATGTCTGAGCATACCCTGCCACTCCTATAGTGGCCAAAACGATTCAGAAAAGGGGGTGGTGATGGACAGAGCATCTGCATTAAACAGAACACTCATACCCAGTCAAAAGATCAGGGCTTGATCCATCACCGTTTTTTTAGCTCACTGCACCATCCCAGTTCAGAACCTGGCTATATGCAAATTAGTCTGTCCCTGGCCCAGTGCATCATGGGAACAGGGCAGACCAAACTACCAAGCCAATTCTTTACTGGAAAGGAAACAAGCTTCCGGGGACCGGTTTCTGGCATTGCAGCCGTCTTTGGCCCGGCTTGCTTGAATCCTCATGGTGCAGTGAGCAAGGGACTCATGTCTGAGCATACCCTGCCACTCCTATAGTGGCCAAAACGATTCAGAAAAGGGGGTGGTGATGGACAGAGCATCTGAATTAAACAGAACACTCATACCCAGTCAAAAGATCAGGGCTTGATCCATCACCGTTTTTTAGCTCACTGCACCATCTCAGTTCAGAACCTGGCTATATGCAAATTAGTCTGTCCCTGGCCCAGTGCATCATGGGAACAGGGCAGACCAAACTACCAAGCCAATTCTTTAATGGAAAGGAAACAAGCTTCCGGGGACCGGTTTCTGGCATTGCAGCCGTCTTCGGCCCGGCTTGCTTGAATCCTGATGGTGCAGTGAGCAAGGGACTCATGTCTGAGCATACCCTGCCACTCCTATAGTGGCCAAAACGATTCAGAAAAGGGGGTGGTGATGGACAGAGCATCTGAATTGAACAGAACACTCATACCCAGTCAAAAGATCAGGGCTTGATCCATCACCGTTTTTTAGCTCACTGCACCATCCCAGTTCAGAACCTGGCTATATGCAAATTAGTCTGTCCCTGGCCCAGTGCATCATGGGAACAGGGCAGACCAAACTACCAAGCCAATTCTTTACTGGAAAGGAAACAAGCTTCCGGGGACCGGTTTCTGGCATTGCAGCCGTCTTCGGCCCGGCTTGCTTGAATCCTGATGGTGTAGTGAGCAAGGGACTCATGTCTGAGCATACCCTGCCACTCCTATAGTGGCCAAAACGATTCAGAAACCGGTCCCCGGAAGCTTGTTTCCTTTCCAGTAAAGAATTGGCTTGGTAGTTTGGTCTGCCCTGTTCTCATGATGCACTGGGCCAGGGTCAGACTAATTTGCATGTAGCCAGGTTCTGAGCTGGGATGGTGCAGTGAGCTAAAAAACGGTGATGGATCAAGCCCTGATCTTTTGACTGGGTAGGAGTGTTCTGCTTAATTCAGATACTCTGTCCATCACCACCCCCTTTATGAATCGTTTTGGCCACCACAAGTGTGGAAGGGTATGCTCAGATGTGAGTCCCTTGCTCACTGCACCATCAGGATTCAAGCAAGCCGGGCCGAAGACGGCTGTAATGCCAGAAACCGGTCCCCGGAAGCTTGTTTCCTTTCCAGTAAAGAATTGGCTTGGTAGTTTGGTCTGCCCTGTTCCCATGATGCACTGGGCCAGGGTCAGACTAATTTGCATGTAGCCAGGTTCTGAGCTGGGATGGTGCAGTGAGCTAAAAAACGGTGATGGATCAAGCCCTGATCTTTTGACTGGGTAGGAGTGTTCTGCTTAATTCAGATACTCTGTCCATCACCACCCCCTTTATGAATCGTTTTGGCCACCACAAGTGTGGAAGGGTATGCTCAGATGTGAGTCCCTTGCTCACTGCACCATCAGGATTCAAGCAAGCCGGGCCGAAGACGGCTGTAATGCCAGAAACCGGTTCCCGGAAGCTTGTTTCCTTTCCAGTAAAGAATTGGCTTGGTAGTTTGGTCTGCCCTGTTCCCATGATGCACTGGGCCAGGGTCAGACTCATTTGCATGTAGCCAGGTTCTGAGCTGGGATGGTGCAGTGAGCTAAAAAACGGTGATGGATCAAGCCCTGATCTTTTGACTGGGTAGGAGTGTTCTGCTTAATTCAGATACTCTGTCCATCACCACCCCCTTTATGAATCGTTTTGGCCACCACAAGTGTGGAAGGGTATGCTCAGATGTGAGTCCCTTGCTCACTGCACCATCAGGATTCAAGCAAGCCGGGCCGAAGACGGCTGTAATGCCAGAAACCGGTCCCCGGAAGCTTGTTTCCTTTCCAGTAAAGAATTGGCTTGGTAGTTTGGTCTGCCCTGTTCCCATGATGCACTGGGCCAGGGTCAGACTAATTTGCATGTAGCCAGGTTCTGAGCTGGGATGGTGCAGTGAGCTAAAAAACGGTGATGGATCAAGCCCTGATCTTTTGACTGGGTAGGAGTGTTCTGCTTAATTCAGAAACTCTGTCCATCACCACCCCCTTTATGAATCGTTTTGGCCACCACAAGTGTGGAAGGGTATGCTCAGATGTGAGTCCCTTGCTCACTGCACCATCAGGATTCAAGCAAGCCGGGCCGAAGACGGCTGTAATGCCAGAAATCGGTCCCCGGAAGCTTGTTTCCTTTCCAGTAAAGAATTGGCTTGGTAGTTTGGTCTGCCCTGTTCCCATGATGCACTGGGCCAGGGTCAGACTAATTTGCATGTAGCCAGGTTCTGAGCTGGGATGGTGCAGTGAGCTAAAAAACGGTGATGGATCAAGCCCTGATCTTTTGACTGGGTAGGAGTGTTCTGCTTAATTCAGATACTCTGTCCATCACCACCCCCTTTATGAATCGTTTTGGCCACCACAAGTGTGGAAGGGTATGCTCAGATGTGAGTCCCTTGCTCACTGCACCATCAGGATTCAAGCAAGCCGGGCCGAAGACGGCTGTAATGCCAGAAACCGGTCCCCGGAAGCTTGTTTCCTTTCCAGTAAAGAATTGGCTTGGTAGTTTGGTCTGCCCTGTTCCCATGATGCACTGGGCCAGGGTCAGACTAATTTGCATGTAGCCAGGTTCTGAGCTGGGATGGTGCAGTGAGCTAAAAAACGGTGATGGATCAAGCCCTGATCTTTTGACTGGGTAGGAGTGTTCTGCTTAATTCAGATACTCTGTCCATCACCACCCCCTTTATGAATCGTTTTGGCCACCACAAGTGTGGAAGGGTATGCTCAGATGTGAGTCCCTTGCTCACTGCACCATCAGGATTCAAGCAAGCCGGGCCGAAGACGGCTGTAATGCCAGAAACCCTGTCCCCGGAAGCTTGTTTCCTTTCCAGTAAAGAATTGGCTTGGTAGTTTGGTCTGCCCTGTTCCCATGATGCACTGGGCCAGGGTCAGACTAATTTGCATGTAGCCAGGTTCTGAGCTGGGATGGTGCAGTGAGCTAAAAAACGGTGATGGATCAAGCCCTGATCTTTTGACTGGGTAGGAGTGTTCTGCTTAATTCAGATACTCTGTCCATCACCACCCCCTTTATGAATCGTAATATTGGATGCACACTTTATGGCACATATTAAATATATCTATATAAATATTTTTTATATGAGAAAGTGCAGTGTTGGGTTCTATGTTCATTTCATAATTGTTTAGGTAACATAGTTGCTTTTAATGAAAATATTAGAAAACTGTGCACCAGAGTTGCATTAGGTAAAAGCTATTTGCTCCACATACGTTTTATTTTACTAATAACCATTCAATCCTCTATATACCCACATGCTGGACAAATCTCCACTGTTCTTTGGATTATGAGACACAGTAAACAAACTAATTTGTGTATTTTTATTTTATATTATTTTGTATTTATTTTTCTTTGTGCTTCCTGGTATTTTCCAAACCCGTTACCTCTTGTTTTTTCCTCTTTTCCTCCTCGTCGTTTTCTCTGGCTTTTCCTAATTTTTCCTTATTCTGCTAGGCTTTTACCATGTCTGATCCCACTTCTATATTGGCTCACCTTACTGTAGCTTAATTTACTTGTGTCCTTTCCCCTTTGGCATGAACCTGACTGTCTTATCGTCGTACCTTTGTGACTGGCGAGCTTGCACATGAACATGGGCACCCAGAAAGCTTTGCAGCAAGTGCTCCCTTACATTCTACGATGACAGAGGCCATAAACATACAGTATACCAATTCAGATGGCTGTCCAGAGGAAGTTAAGCGACCTATATTTTCTCCTTTGTGGCATGCTCTTTTGCCACTTTTGCACTGACATGGTTACCAACGGTGCCGTGCAGTAAAGACTCTTCCATCACACATTGGCAGAGCCCATAAGCATATGATATGCAAATTCACATTCCAAACCAGGCTGTAGTCCTTTGAATACTGACCAAAGAAGCTCTGTGACAGCAATCTCCTTAAACCAATAACTTTCCACAGGGCTATGTACTTAGCCACAGGGCTAAGTACATAGAAAATACAGTGCCAAAGCACATAAAATACAGGTGAGTTGTAACTGAGACACAACACATGCTCTGTGTGCGTATGGGGTAGTGGACACCCTCAACAACAGGAAGAGATGGAAATAAATTCCATATATTGTAGGCCTTTAATCCCATAATTATCTCCAACCCTAGCTACAACTATGTATCAAACAAATTGAGATATGTGTTACCTCAAAACACAGAACCTTCCAGAGAGTGAAAAGGCGGCCAGTTTATTTGTTCACAAGCTAAATGGGCATCACTAGAGGCCTGACTTACCTCTCGAACCTCATGCTCTGGAGCAAGTACCTTGGTAAGCAACTTCAGGTCTATTTCTCCATCCTGGAAAAAACATATGCAAATTGTCGATATATGGCCAACAGAGGGATACAGTACAGGCAGTGTTCACAAAAACAGTAGAGGAAGCAGTGTATGTTTGCAGGCATGGGGTATAAGCGACTTAATGCACATTCGCAGTAGCGGAAGCAATATGTGTGTGGGAGTGTATGGTCAGAAAGGAGAGGATGTAGTGTGTGTGTCAGCAGATAGTGGAGTCAGTGTCTGAGCTTGTGTGTGTGAGAGAGTGAGTGTATACTTTGAACCAAAGCAGAAGTGCATGTTTTCAGTAGGTGCGGACATGTGTGTGCAGTCATAGAGCTGAAGAGACGGCGTGTTTACAGTCAAACAGTTGTGAACATGCGTGCATAGTCAGAGAGTAGAGGAGCCAGTGTGTGTGTGTGTGTGAGTGTGTGTGTGTGCCTGCGCATGCAGTCAGAATAGGAGTGACCATGAGTGAGTGTCAGTAAGAGCAAGATAGAGAGAGAAAGACAGACAGTGTGTGTTTGCTGAAAGAATACAGGAGGCAGTGCAAGTTAGAAGTCAGAGCGCAAAAGAATCCAAATTTGTTTGTAGTCAGAGATATTAGGAGGCTGTGCAGCTGATGTCTTTTGTTTGCAATACAGTCATTTGACCCAACCTGTATCACAAGGGGTTATTTTGCACCCCTTAGAAATGTGATGGTGATATCCAAGCAGCCACAGTTTCTAGGTTCTATAAAATGGAACTACGTAATAGAAATTTCCTCTTTGCCTCATCCAGCACCTTAAACTGTCAGATCTCACAGTCACACCCAGGTGTAGGCAACCCGCCATACACTCACATACTATTCTTACAACACATAGACCGTACCTCACACATATCCCACTAACTACCACACCCTCAAACTATAGAACCGACATTCCCTCTGGAGCACCCCACGCATAAGACCTTACAGACCTCTTCACCTCTCACAAGGTTGATGGCCTCTACACAGAAACACAGTTCATGTCCACATCTTCACACATCCTAGAGGTCCTCCTTCCCTCAGATAACAGCATTCATTGTGAGGACTGCGCACAAAAAACAAAGGAAGCATCGCTGTCATTCATAAGTTCTCCTGCTCCAGCACCCTAAGCAAGCAATTAACACTCAACTCCATGGAGCTGCTGACAGGCCATTTTCAACTCTGTGCAACTCAGACTGCCTTTTCCCATCTAATCTACATTCCTCCTGGGCAGAATGAGGACTTCATTGATACATTCTCAGATCTTCTCATCACCTCGTCCATTCAACATGCCCACACCACCCTCTGGGTTAAGTCAACCTCTGAGGCAACAAAAGCTCAAAAAAGGACAAGAGAGACACTTAATGTAGGACAGAATGTCACACAACCAACACACTCCAAAGGCCACATCTTCAACCTTGTCATCTCAGCATCGCCAACAATTCAATGCAAACCACCAATACCCCTGGACTAGAAGAACCACTTTGCCATCCCTATCTCCATGCTTAGTATCCTGTCAACAAATCAGGGGCAACACAAAAGAGAAAATTAAACCTTCAGATTGTTAACAGACTTCTCCATATGCAATCTAATGCTTGAACTCTTCTCTCTCTCTATCACCTCCACATCCAGCACAAATAAACTTCTAAACAACTTCAACAATTTCTGGTATGTGAACATCAACATCCCAATTTCTGACTCATGCAAGCCAAAGCCTTCGATACCCTGGTAGTCTAAAGACCTTGCGTACAAACAATTCATCCACAAACAAGAAAGAAAATGGAAGAAAAACAGAAGTCCTGAGGACCTGTGGGTTCTGAGGTCCCTCCACTCAACAAGCAGACAACTCATCATATCAGCCAAAGCAAAAGACTATACCAACACCATCAAAGAGGCCACCAACAGAAACTGAACGCTATTCAAGAAAATCAAGAATTGCATCATCTCCCTGCATGAATGAGCAACACCTCACTCCACAGAAAAGTGCAAGTTCATCAACCTCTTCTGTGAAGAAATACAGAAGATCCGACAGCACATCAACAACACCAAGCCTACTTCATTTCTTACACTCACCCTTCCTATAGAATCCTGTAATGGTGAGCCTTCAAAGTACTAGCTGTCCCAGATGTCACTGACACACTTAACTCCCTCAAAGCCATTGTTCTTATGTAGATAATGTTTTATTGTACTTTTCCAAAGTTCTCTCTGGAGATTCACTCTAACACATACTTATCATTGTCAGTGCCTCCCTCACTCAGTGCATCTTCCCAAAGAAGAAAGCCCAGATCCTCCCACTCCTAAATAAACCTACACTACACTCTGATGATCTTGCCAACTACTGGCCCATCCCTCATCTACCATTCATTGGCAAGGTCATTGAAAAAGCAGTCTACATTCAAGTCTAGGACTACATCAATGCTAAGCATCTTCTTGACATGGTGAATGCGTTATATCAAACACAACATTTAGATAAGGACAATATTATCCTAATGCAGTGGTGCGACAATAACACATCAAAACCGTTTTTTACAGGCTTTATGGTAGATCTGCAATTGAGTAGGCTGTTCAAGTGTCTGTGAAACGCATCTCTGAAGGAACAAACGGCATTCCAAAAAACTCTCCATGGCCCTCCTATCCCAGGTACAATATATCACAGTAAAAGTGAAACTCAAACACACAGTAAAAGTGAAACTCTCAAACACACAATATATTACAGTAAAAGTGAAACTCTCAAACACACAATATATCACAGTAAAACTAAAACTCTCATACACACAATATATTACAGTAAAACAAACTCAAATACACAATATATCACAGCAAAAGTGAAACTCAAACATACAACACATCACAGTAAAAGTGAAACTCCAACACAATATATCACAGTAAAAGTGAAACTCAAACACACCATATATGACAGTAAAAGTGACGCTCTCAAACACACAATGAATCAGTAAAAGTGAAACTCAAACACAGTATTTTACAATAAAAGTGAAACTCAAACACACATTATGTCACAGCAAAAGTGAAACTCAAACACACCATATCACAGCAAAAGTGAAACTCTCAAACACACAATATATTACAGTAAAAGTGAAACTCTCAAACACATAACTGTCGTTCCATATATGATGTGACGTATGCATGTTAATGAATCCTCGATCCTTTAAGTAAATTACCGGTATCAAGTGCCCGGCATGTTAAAGAATGCTCGACTCGTTAACCACATCACTGCTCTCCCGTGGCTCCCATATTAAAGAACACTCAACCTTTTGGCCAAGTCTTTACTATGGTGTAGCTTCACAATATCATTGTCAGAGTAGCTTTAGATATATATTGTGTCCAGAATATCCTCTACACAAATATCACCCTGTTAAGAGTTAAAAACAGAAAATCTACACCCAGCGAAATGACACAACATTTATGTGAGATATTTCTGCATACAATATTCTGGTTTCCAACCTTTGCTGGCCCATGGTCAATGCAACAAGAGCAAACACACTGTCTGCAGAGGGCCAGGATATGTTTCAAGTCTTCTTCAACACTCATGGAACCACAGGGCATGCACTGGCACCTCAACGTGTTACTCACCAGTGTTTGGAAGGCAGCATACTTCATGAGGTCATTGTCTAGGTCACGATAGGTCATCACCCGGTTCACCTGGATGCTGAAAGAGAAACCTGAGGGTTAGAGGGAAGGGACGGTGCTTCTTAAAGCTTGTTGTCCAAACAGAGGCCGTCAATATTAAACAAAGGAGAATGGAGGAATACTACACACTGTAGAGCTGTACAGAGGATAAATAAAACAACGAGCACTGTTATGGATTCTTCCCACATAACAGTCGTCTGTTTTTTTATTTTAAAATATTGGGTTGTATTTAATTATATTGATTATTCATTATGATCAATTAAGTGACTTCATTGGTGACCTTGTTCTGATGTATGTACCACTATCCAACTCCCATAAGGAACACGGGGTTCTCCCGGTCATCGAACAGTCATAACTGGAATGGATAGCTAGATGTAGGTGAAACAGGTCCTGTAGTACCAAGCTGGGGAAGTCTTGCAAACCCAGCTTGCCTATACATCAGGACATGGTTGTCCTTGCGTGCCCGGTTAATCTTACATGCTGGTGCTCCTCAGGGCACAGAGCAGGGTCTAGTGCCATTGCACTGTCCTGGGCAAGCTGGAGGACGTTCTGGCCAAAGGACTCCCTGCGGAAGTGTTTTATGGTAACACAGAGGCACATCTGCATGAGGAGCACGCAAACATCCAAGTACTATGCCCTAGTTGTACTCTACTGACACTATGCCCTTGTTCTACTCTTCTGACATACTACGACACAAGAAAAGTGCAAGTGACCAGCCCTTGAGTGGTACCCGGAATGGTGGGTAGGTTCACCCCTACAAACTAAAAACCAGAAAGCTTCCTTTGTGATGTGGAGCACCGCTTCCTGTGCCACACACACACTGGTTGTTGTGCATGGTGCAAAATTGCCTGGGGCCATCATCTCTCTCCACGGTGGGCCGCAAGTGTGTCCAGAGACCCCAGGGGTTCTAAAGAGTCTATACTTCAGACATCTTGGCCTTTCCTGCAGCTCCAGGCCACTTTTGGGTTGAAGCCGAATATCTGCGTCAATGGAGTCTCAGGCCAGTGGGGAACTGCAGACAAAATAATTGTTTGAAAGCAACTAATCAGGCCCAAGATATCAGGCTTGAATTTCCATCGCCAACAGGCCTTCCAGGGTACCAATGCTTCATTTGTATTACAAAAAGTAGTCCCAGGACCCGAGGTATACTACAGGAGGCCACTGCAGCCTGCACCGCTCACTGCCACTGCCGACGCCACCTACTAACAAGCACACTCCAACAGATATTAAGATTTGGACTATTCTATGTTAACCAAAGGAGTAAAAAACGACAAGGATGAGCTGGTATTGTTTTTTCCTAATGTGTATTGAATTGTTAAACACTCTCCAGATGTAGAGGACTCAGAAATATGTGTCGATGGTACGAAATAAGTGTTTGTGCAGAGCACTGGCAGACACCGGATCTAATTAAGTGCTTCAGTATACTATACCCTGAATCACTAAATTGTGCAGCCTGTTACGAAATTCAAACCAATGACAATATTGTACCCTGAGGGACATAAAAACATCAACTGAGAATGAGCAGTTTTGTGCTAGCGGTGCCTGAAGACTAACTGGTAGCCATATCCGTGACCCGTGAGACATAGAAGGCTCCATTGCACCTTTAGAAAAGACCTTATGTAACTGCTGAATAAACGCCCCGTGTCCACTGGAGACATAAAACTGGTCAATGTAATAAGGGTTCAGCTTCAGCAGGTGCCTGGATACACTGAGCTAGCCTGACCTAAAGAACATTAAGGATGAGGTGTCAGATCAGTCTAGCACTTCTTACAACTGTGCCATTTCACTGAAGGAACTGAAGAACTTAAACTAGTTAAAAAGCCTGAAGTTCAGAGGTATTTGAGTACTGCTCTAAACTCCTTCTCTATGGACTTCTACTGGGTCGCATTTTTGTCGGGCACCAAAGCACTGAACATCTTAATGAAATGTAAAGGCTACGTACTTCCGGGTTTTCACCTTTGTACTGTGGTCTAACTGGATTCATTTTATTTGTATTGCTTTTAAAAGACTTCCATCTGGCTGGAAATGTGTTAATGTATGCATGTGATTTATATACTGTATATCTTTACATTTAATGCGTTCTTGACAAGTTACACCAAAGCTTTAAATAAATGCTGAATGAATACGTAAGCGAACTGACAAACATTTCAAGATATAAAGTTTACCTATGTTCATATTAGCGATACTGTGTTTGCTCTTGTACGTATTACTATTTAAACACTTTAGTATAAACCGAACAGAGAACCAATGAAGAGCAGTACAACTGTAGACGTTTACTATGAGACCTGGAGAAACAAGTGGGCTGGGGAGAAGATGGAGAAGGAAGGCATAATGGATGGGGGCGTGTCAGAGGGGGACGTGGTGGAGAGAAGCTGAATTACACTTATGAGTTGGACAGCAACGGGGAAGGGAGACATGGTGTAGAGTTGGCAGTTCTTTTCATGGAAAAAGATTCTGTCAATGCGCACCTTCACCAAAAGTTGAGAGTGATGGCACTGATAATGGGAAAGAGCCTACAGATTCAGAGTAAGAGATTTACTATAAATGCAACCTTACTCTTTTCATAACCGATGACTTTTTTCAGTGCTCAATTTTGAGGGTAGTTTCCACAACAATTTGCAATGAAAAAGAGAGAAGAAGATGGGCATCAGAAATCTTAGGCCTTTGCAAACAGGATACCCACTCATTTTCGGCCAAATGTAGCATTGCTCTAGGAGGAATCAATCAATCAATCAGTCAGGGAATTATGAAGCGTGCTACTCACCGGTGAGGGTCTCAAGGCGCGGGGGTGAATTGGGGCGGGGGGGCAGCTCCGAGTCAGCTGAAGCGCCAGGTTTTGAGGCTCTTCCTGAAGGTGTGTAGAGTGGGGGAGCGTCTGATGTTTGAAGCATCAAAATCATACATACCTGGTGAAACTGTACAACATATTCTGAACCACCGAGGGGTTTCTTCTTCATTGATAATCTGGATCCAGTAATGATAATGAAGAGAAAGCACTACTCCAATCGAAGTGGAGCGAGCCTCCTGAAATGGTCTTGGAAGAGAGTAACAGATTCCAGGGGAAGTCTACCGGACTTATTAGCCGCTGTTAAGGCTGCAGAATGGGCTTGTCCTTCCCCCTGATATGGCTTTTCGTCAACATTTGGTTGCAACAGGAACAAAAGGAGGGCTTGGCCAACAGTTTGGAGGCTTTCACTCACTTTTCAAGAGGGCTGGTTATTTCTTTGGCACCATCTCAATTGCATCAGAGATTTGGCAGTGCTGCTGGGCCTGGTCAGTCGAGGAGTCAACCGTGTTCTTTCCATTAAAAGAGATTTTCCTAGGCCTGTGGTTAATGTCTTAAGATCTGATCCATGATTGTCACCACACGCACATATTGGAGTACATGATTCTGTATTGATGAGGTCCCAGTTTTTTGCCCTGGTGAAGTGTAAACATGTACTAATACTTGGTTTAGTCCCTGAGAGCAAGGAGGCACACTGTTCGAACTCCTGCGATAAGTGCTGCCTTCAGTTGGCCACGGGGACATTGGCACTTGCTTATCTGAGGGATGGACAGCCAGACTAGTACAGATTCATCCTGTATGTCTCGCGTCACCTAGCCTCACTGTCCACGTAGGAGACAATGTCTTACCCATGGTGAAAGCGGCAGTCACCACCATATGCTGGGCTAGTGTTTCCTGTAGACGAAGACCAGGTTGTCTTTTCAAACTTTTTATGTCTTCTTCATGTTCAGTTGTAAATGATGTTTATCACCTTTATCTCCTTTCTGAAATCTTTGGTAACTTATGTGGCTTATGAATATGAGCTGATCCCACTCTTTACACAGTGGTCACATTACAAAATTGTTTATATCTCTCTATATTGTATTTAACGGTCCATGTTATATATAATCTATTGTGTTTTTATATTACACAATATTACTTTGTCACCACTTGAATGAAGCTGATTTTACATAAAGCACTCTGTTCACCGTGGTTCTACAAAATGCTATATAAAACTGGTTATACATAAAATAAACCTGTTCTCCAGAGACTTTGAGATTTCCAGCTTTTGTTGAGGATTCTTTTAGATCCATCAAGCCTGCTCCAGGACCAGGGACACAATGGCCAGGGTGGGCCTCAGTGTAGGTGTTACAGCCCTCACCAGAGCAAATGAGTTTATAATCTGACAGGTCTACGAAAGTTTCAATGGAAACATGCCCGGGTATAGGGAATTTGTAGTACAGGTTTCTATGTCATTGGATCCTCAAAACGCAGTCTCTTGTGAGGCGGAGGAGTAGATCCACAGAAGTATCACCATTCCCTTGAACAGAAGGTGGTTAGGCCACGTCTCCTGGTTGCAAAGTGCATTATGTTTTAAGTCGACCACCATACTAAGAATGCCGGGGTTGGTTGGACAGAAAGGAGAGTTTAGAGAGGGTCAGAGCCTTTGGATGTCTCTTCTCCTCCTTGAGCTTTGCGTTCTTTGGAAGACGAGGCACTTGGGGGTCCATTAGGATGGCGGGCGGACTTTGCCTGCCCGCCATCCCTGTGCAAAACGGGACCGCCCGCCATAGGAGCGGCGGTCCCGCCTTGGCCATTAGGATGCACCTGCCACACTGGCGGGCGCATCCTGTATTTTTACCATTGCGGTGGGCGGTGCTGAAAGCGCCGCCCGCCCGCCGCAATGGTAAAAATGCACATTGTGCATTTCAAAGCACAACATGACAGGCACCGCGTGGTGCCTGCCAGGTTGCACTTTGAAATGCGGGGGGTGGTACCATAGGTACCCCCCATCCCCCGGAGTCCCAGGGGGCCCACAACGGGCCCCCGCAGGGAGTCTCCGTATGCCTTTCCATGGCAGCATTGCCGCCACAGAAAGGCATGTTTGCAAGCCCATCATATGGCTGGCGGTGTCTAATAGACACCGCCACCATATTAAACATTTCCCGCCCCGGCCGCAAGGCGACCGGAGCGGAAAAGCGGCGGACGGTGTTTACGTCCGCCGCGGTCCCGCCGCCATAGTAATATGGCGGGGGGAAAATGGGTGGCGGGCGGGCATGAATGTCGGGCGGATCGCCACCCCCACCCTGGCGGTGGCGATCCGCCTGCCATCGTAATGGGCCCCATGGTTTTCTTTCTCAGGGATCCAAGCACACTGCCAACCATCATCATTTTTTTAAACTTTATTTAACTTTCATCAAAACATAACACACTCCATTCAATGCAGTAAGGCAATTAGTGTACAGTGTTTATGACACTACATTTCATGTTTCATTGATTGATATCATTATGAGACAGAAATTCCATAGTGCTAGAAGGGATGAACATTCAAATATCTATCTGAATCATATCTTTCATTTTCAACAACACCAAGTTATCAATTAGTTATGCCATATCAAACATCTCATCTCCACCAACCATCAAGTTTGATCTAAAAGTAGTCAGAGTGTGCCAGAGCACAGTGTTGCATATTCTGTACTGCCAGTTAACTAAGCTCCCGCCTATTTGAAGAGGAGGGGAATGTCAGGGACTAAGGGAGTGGAACGGGATGTCAAATAAGATGCAACAGCACTCCCCAAGGATCTATACATGCAGATGCAATCCCCCATTTTATGCAATAGTCAAGA